>NC_083414.1:36155592-36457020 GCF_020745735.1 Hemiscyllium ocellatum
CAGAGGAAACCCACAGACACGGGAGAATATGCAAACTCCACAGACAGATGCCCAAGGCTGGAGTTGAACCTTGGCCCCTGGCATTGAGGCAGTAGTACTAACCACTGAGCCACTGTGTCCTGCCCCGTCATGCTCTCTTAAAACAGGACACTGCAGGCTCTTTCTGAATGTGTAGTGTTGGCACTAGCTCCTGATGATAAAATGACAGAGCATTAAGGACTTCACTTTAATGCTTAGTCATTAAGCATTGGACACAGACCCTTTTTGGTCCAACTTGAGCATTGTAACAGAGTTTCCCAAACTGAACTAGTCCCACTTGCCAACTTGATTAAAAATTAAAGGGATTATACACCATGTACCTATCTAAGTCTTAAATATATAATACCTGCATCTACACTTCCTATGGTAGTTCATTCATTCCAGGTACAAACCACTTTGAGGGGGGAGAAGTTGTCCCTCTTTTCTTTAAAAATTTCTTGATTTCTTTTTAAGACTTGTGTGGGGAATTCCACCCCCCCCCCCCCCCCCCCCCCGCCCCAATACACCCAGGCCTTCTGGCCATCTATTGTACTACCTATTAACCACAACTCCATTTTTAACAACTATTCACCCTCCTAACAATTGTTATTCACACCTCCTTTGTCTGTCCAACTGTTCTTTTCTTTGGGCTGTATTGTTTTACATCTTATCTCTTCCACCCACTTTTTTTTTCCTTGCTATAATCCTTCCTGAGGCTCACTAGACCCAAACATCAACTCTGACATCTCTGCACAGATGCTGCCAGACTGAGCTTTTCCAGCAACCTATTTGTCTCAGCCCATTGGCTGGCTGTCTCGATTTAAGATTCATTTTTTTATAGTGTTAGCCTTCACTGACCACTGCTTCCAATCTTGGTGTGATCAGCAAACTTGCTAACCCTGTCTTCTAAAATCTCCTCCATTTTGGGGATGGTGGGAGAAGTTTGTTTTGTTTTGACAGGTAGACTGATTTTTCTTTTGTGTGCAGTACCTTGCTTTGGCTGTACAAAAAATGTGCAACTTTTTAAAATCTAACACCTTCCTTCGCACTCTCCAAATCCATTCCTTTGTCTTGAGTACTGTGCCATTGATGTGACTGTGTTCCCAAAACATCCAACTGAGAACTGCAGTTATCTCCTAATGAACCTCTGATACCAGAAAAGGCAGAAGGATTCTTTTATTTATCTTCTAACAATGGTTACTCTGAATTGGTGGCTATTAATTGATAGCTTGATTAAAATTTTTAATGTCTGCCTGTGAAACTTCCAGGTCTTTCACCCCTCTTTTTTTTCCTCTTTAAGAGGAAGACCTGGATATGTCTAATTCTGTAAAGCTACTCCTGGTCAAAAATACTAGCAACTCTAAGTCACTTGTGGGATGTGGGTTTCACTGGCTGGACTAGCACTGGTTACCACAGGACAACTTAGGGGCATGAGGTACCTTGAGCTCCTGTGGTCCACATGCTGCAGGTAGACCCATAATGTTAGCTGTTAAATTCCAACCATGTAGCTTCAAAATTATGCATAATTTTGAAGGATTAATTCCATAAAGTTGTCACTAGATGCTCAAGGTATAACAAAGTTTTCTATCCAAGGTTCTGATAAATGTTTGCATCTTTTAATGTAACCACTGCAGAAATGTGATTTGATTATAAGTGTGCTAATGAGAAACAGCTAATGTGCATTGATACTCAGGAACAGCTTTGTAAAATGCACTGTATTGACCCTGTGGTCACTAGTGTCTCCAGTTTCCTTTTAAATGAAGAACAGTCTTTAAGTTTGTTCCAATCTTTTCTTTCTAATGAACTTTTTTGGTTTTCTTAATGCCCTTGCTATAGATCTGGGCACTTGTCAAGCAATGCTGCCTCAGGATGAGAAGTTCATTCCCTTGTCAGAATTAATCTAAAAGCTGTAAAAACTTGTTTAAGATTTGATTTTGTGGATTGAAATGTAAGTTTTCTGCATTTAAGTGCTATCTATATTGTTTGTTCAAGCAGTAGTTGAAGCTTTTTTTTAGACCAGCTGGAATCCAGGGATGTTTACAAACCACTTTAGTCATTAGTCTGTAAACAAGTCACTGCCTGCTCAGGCCTTTTGACAAACCGATCTTTCTGTGGAGGGAAAGAAGTGGTTTCTCTTCCACTCGCTCTGAAAGTATTCCTGCCTGGAGAACCTGCTCTTTTTTTTTGTCACCTCCTTTTGTATCTCTGCAAACAAATGAGTAACTGATGTTAGATTCTTTCCTGAGGGTTTTGCACTACACTAGGTTTGCATGCAAACTCTTTAGTAAAGCTTGTACAAGCCAGGTGATCTCTCCCTCCCTGGCATGCAAAACTTGACTCAAGAGCCTGCAAACAAAAACACATCCCCTTCTATACAGTCAGTTGGTAATGCTCACAGTTCCTCTGGCCACTCCCTCTCCCCAGATCAGTTACCCAAGGTAAATGGTAAGATAAGGTCATTCTCAAATGTAAATTCCCTAATCCTGGGGAATTGTTATGCGAAGTATTTTCTAAATCTGATTTTCCCCAAGATGACATAGGTATAATATGCTTCAGTATCAGAGGATGGCTAAAAGCCCTTCTAAAGGGAGGGGACTGAAATAAGAGTTTAATTTGATAGCAGGTGAGTTGTGGTAAATGGCTGTCCACTGAAGTGAGTCATCCACATTCCTGCAAGAATATCACTCACCAAAGACAATACAGGTTAACCCTCTAACATAAGTTAATCTTCTAACATGTAGAGGGCAAAAGTGGTGGTCTAATCAACGCAAGAATGAACTGTTAAACCCTCTAGTCCAAGACTGAACTATTGTCTTTGTCCTCTGCCCAAAACATGCCCTGTTTTGGCAACCTGGGTTTAAGCCAGCCAAACTGGGGATATTGCATGCTGTTTGCAGCTCTGGGAATAGTGAGCTTTTTTTAAGCACACCATTTAAGATATACGAGTTCCCCAATTAACTTCCTAAGTTTGCCGTATGTTGGAATTACTAGACTACTAACACCATGGAATGTACATCCCCAGTAGAATATTTTTGACCTAATGTGGCAATATTGTGGATGTTATGGTAATAAGGAATCAAAAGGTATGGCTTACAATTGTGTGTAAACAGCATTCCTTGGGTACCATAACATTTCTGGGCTCATACTTGGAGTACCAAGTTTCCACTTGTCATGCTGTAGACTTTCATATGCCAACTCTACTTGTAGCTCAATCCTACTAATGTATGACATGCAGAAACTTAATTTCAAAGTTCACCTCATGGACAGATGGGCTTTGCTTGAACCTTGAGCAGAAAAATACACCTATAAAATCAACACCTGCTTTATTGCTTTTGACATTCTGAAGATCAGTTTGATTTTAGAACAGATTATTGCCACTACTCCAAGTCTGAAGCATGGGCAGCACTTTGAAAAACATGTTTTTTGTGTTGATCATCTAAATTGGCCTGGTAGTTTGCAGTTTTGTACAAAGCATTGCTAACTTGCATTGCTGATCTCTGCAAGAATTTTAATAGGGATTTCTAGTGTGACAGTAATGCTTAACATTCTAAATTCCTGTATCTGGTAGTTTAAGCCAAACCTTCTCTCTCACTGTTCAATTTATATTGTGGTATTTGGCAATTGCATGCTTCTGCCTCCAGGTGACTTGAACACCTTTTTTAAATTTGTTTTTCCCAATTGAGCATGTTTGTGGTCCTTCATTTGAGGAAGGAACAAGTGTGTGGAAGCAATTAAACTAACAGGGTTAGTTATTCTAACTACCTGGTATTTGTGCACTAAATGTTTCTAACAACAAATGTACTGTACTTCAGCATGTGCAATGTCACCAAATTCAAACACCTGTCAAAGGCAGCTTGCACCAACTTTGTGTCTTGGAGGAAATCGTCCTGAACTGAGATGACTTGTCATATCCGTGCAGGTGATTGAACAATTCTGCTGTTTAGTTTGTGGTGCTAATGATTTTAAGTGAGTCTGGATATTGTTTGTTTGTGGTAGTTTAAATTACTAGGCTGGTGACTAACTTCAATCCAGTCCACATTTTTTCTTCATGGTACTTTTAAAGCTGAATTCCATTTTAACCAATGTTTAGAAGTTTAATTGAGAATAGCCAAGCATCTTTAAGAGGGACTTTCAATGAGGCTGATAAATCCCACCCCAGTGTGGCTGGCACTTAATGCCCTGCTAAGCCACTGTTTTACTTGTAACTGGGGATGAACAAATGCCAATTTTGCTAGTTGTACATCACTCAAATTTGTTTTAACATTCAAAGGTTGGGAGAAGTTTTTTTAAATCTATTTACATGAATAGTCATTATATTAAAGTTGTAGTAATCTTGATTCTCTTTTTTTTAACTTGTCTTTTTCAGACAGTAAAGCCATTATAGATGGGAATCTGAAGCTCATTCTAGGGCTGATATGGACTTTGATTCTTCACTACTCTATTTCCATGCCAGTTTGGGATGATGAAGGAGCTGATGATGCCAAGAACCAGACACCCAAACAGAGGCTATTGGGATGGATTCAGAATAAACTGCCTGATTTGCCAATCACCAACTTCAGTAATGACTGGAAAGATGGAAAGGCCTTGGGTGCTTTGGTTGATAGCTGTGCTCCAGGTGAGTATAATGGGGCACTAAGTTCCTGATTGGAAATCTGGAAGCAAAGCTGAACTCCACTTTGGAGTCTCCAGCGGCAATAATTTTCAGCTGATTATGAAGAAAAAAAGTTGCCTTGCAGCTTTATTTTCATTTTCCTAAGTGGGAAGTCTCTGGATTTGGGTTGTATTATAACCAATATATGGTGCAATCAAGGTGTTCAGGAATAAGTCATGCCCACATTTTTACAATCCGATTACCTTCTGAAGGTAAAGGACTAATCAGATGTTTTGTGCAGTGATTACCATCACTGTCCCTCTCAGGGATTGGAGTTCAGTTCCAGCCTCCAGGAACTCTGAAGTTTTTGTTCTCCCTGTGGCTTGTGGGTTTTAACCAGTGCTCTAGTTTGCTTCCACACTACAAAGTGCAGGTTGGGTGGATTGGTAATATAAAATTGCCTATAATCAGATGTATGGATGAGGAGGACTAGCCTGGGTGAATGCAAGGTTACGGGAATATGATGCGTCTGGGTGGGATGCTGTTTTGAAGGGTTTGTATGGTCTGTGGGCCAAATGGTCTCTTCCTACACAGGGATTCAGTGTATAGTGACACGGGTTGTTTGGTACATGCATTAAAAGGGTGGAGACTAATTTGCTAATCTCTTGAAAGAGGATGGGAGGGGCATTCTGGTTCTCATCTAAACTGTGCCCTTAAGATCCTTACTATTTTTTTAACATCTTGATTCTTTCACAAGTACTGTTCTAATATTACTAAATTATTCTACTGAAGTGCACTTGTTGAGTATATCAGAACACATGGCAATATTAGGAGTATATCACTGCCTTTATAACAACATGATCTTCTCAGGTTTGTGCCCTGACTGGGAGATCTGGGATGCAGCCAAGCCAGTGGATAATGCACGTGAAGCTATGCAACAAGCAGATGACTGGCTTGGAGTTCCACAGGTAAAAAGTAAACTCTATAACCTTGGTAAATATGAAGAGCTATGCTATACAGGCCGACCAGTGTAATTTTTCACTTTCAATGTATGAATATCACGGTTAATTACAAGATCCTGTTTAGGAAGGGTGAAGTGGTAAATATTTCTACATTTTTAGGCATGTGCAGACAGCTATAGGTGATTGTATAACCTTCAGTGTTGATATCCCACCTTTTGCCTCATTTGGAATGGGTCTAATGTTTTAAATTTGCAAAGTTCTCCAATTTAATGTCTGTCTGGTTAGATCTTTCACAGGAAGAAATTGCAGTATTCAAGAATTAATTAAATGCAAAATTTAGGATTATCATGTATTGTTAGGATGTAATGAAAAGTTGGTTTTACTAGAGCCTCTATTCTCCACCCCTCCCAATCTATTGAAGTTCAGATGGTATGAAAATTAACTTATTTTAACACCTATCATGCAGGTGATTACCCCAGAGGAAATCATAGATCAGAATGTTGATGAGCGATCAGTGATGACCTATTTGTCACAGTTTCCCAAAGCCAAACTTAAACCTGGAGCTCCATTAAAGCCCAAATTGAATCCCAAGAAAGCAAGGGCTTATGGTCCAGGTAGGTGTACATGTTTGTTTCTGATCCAAGACCAACAATGTATCTCCTCAAACTGTAATCCATCCTTCCCCCAAATGTTTAAATTGCCTAGATAAGTTCTGGACTTGCACTATATACTGCAATATACTAACTTCAAAAGCATGGTTTTTTTGTCCTAGGCATTGAACCTGCAGGTAATGTTGTGATGCGCCCAGCTACATTCACTGTTGAAACAATTAGTGCTGGGCAAGGTGAGGTGATGGTCTTTGTGGAGGATCCTGAAAACCAGAGAGAGGAGGTAACTGTCTATAAACTGTCATGTGTTCCAAGTGTTGTCCATTCCCCTCTGCCAACTGTAGACTTATGATGGAAGTGTAATTTGGAGTCTCTGTCTGATGCTTTTTTGATGTTTTGCCCTTTTTGGTATAAATGGCTTAGTAACTGACACATGAACTTGTAGCATATCAAATATGAATATAGATTTGTTCTTGGTGGAACTTTTTTTTCAGAATCAAACTTTATTCCTGACCACTTCAGTTAAGTTCAAAGAAGCAGCCTTTTTTAAGAGGCTTTCCATAAAGTTTTTATTTTTAACTATCATAGAAACTCAACTATGTATATTTTGACCACTGTACTAAATTGACACTCCTGTGGTTTAAGCGTAGTGGTGCCTGCAGATTATGGCTGTGGTCTTACAATTTTCAGTGACTGAAAAAGGCAGAGTTTTACAACTGTTTGACTCTTTAGTTTTTGCAACAGCCTCCTGCTTATGTCCAAGCCGTTTTGAGTGGCACTCAATCTTCAGTGTGGTATTACGAATTTAGTGACAGTGATTAGTACTACTGCCATACTGCTAGGGACCCAGGTTTGATTCTTGCCCTGGGTGACTGGAGTTTGCATGCTCTCCCCAGTCTGTATAGGTTTCTTGATGCTCCAGTTTCTTCCCACATAGATGTGCAGGTTAGGTGGATTGGCTGTGCTAAATGGTCAACTATGACCAGGGATATGCAAACAGATTAACTGAGGTGTGGGGTTATGGGAATGGGTTGGGGATCTCTTCAGCATGGTGCATATTCAATGGGTTGAATGGCCTCTTTCTGCACTGTAGGAATTTTGAGTGCTGCACTTGAGTTGTCTCTTTAAAGATGTATAAAGTCTGGTTTCATTCCTCCAAGTAGATACAAAAGATGCCACTTGCACCATCTGAACTAGGACAATTTTTTTTGAGGCTGTATTTTATTTGGCAGCCATGTTAGCCAAATTCCTTTGTTTAAGATCTGTGAAGAACCTCACAAAACAGGGATTTTTTGATCTTCATCCCCTAAAGAAAGTGACTCTTTAACTATAACTTGGATAAGTTGGTTTCTTCCTATCTATCTTTAATCACTGACACTTTTTTAATCTCAATGTAATTAGAGGTAAACATTCTAATGGTGCCAATCTTTCTGCCAGGCAAAGGTGACCAACAACAATGATAAAAATAAGACCTACACTGTGGTTTATGTACCAAAGGTTGCAGGACGTCATAAGGTGGGTGCATAATTTTTTTTACTAAAGCCAAAACCCTCCGACTGCAATGTTGGTTCAAGAACTGTTATCTAGCTCTGGGGTATGAAGGCACTCTTACTGAATTTTCACTTGAATTGTGGAATAATAAGCAGAGTGTCATCAACCTACATAACCAGTTAACTGCTTCATGTTGGGATACTTATTTGATATCCCTTTTCTCTGGAACAGGGTGAAACTGGTGTGGTAAATGGTCCAGAGACTTCAGAAGCACAACTACTTTTTGATTTTTATTTTTTAGAGAATTTTCAATTTAAATCTAAAGATGAGAATGAGTCTCTACACTTGTCAGAATCAGTGGTAGTAGTTTATAACTTGAAAGATGAGCTAAACATGTGCTTAAGGTTTTAAATCTAGCAGGGGTGGGGAGACCAACTTTACTAGCTTGAGGCTTCTTTACTATTTTTAATAGCTGACAGTAACTAGATCATCTGAAATGATTTTCTCCCCAGATTACAGTTTTATTTGCTGGACAGCATATATCGAAGAGTCCTTTTGAAGTCAACATTGACAAGGCCCAAGGTGATGCCAGTAAAGTGACCGCACGAGGTCCTGGCTTGGAATCTACAGGAAACATTGCCAATAAGCCAACCTACTTTGATATCTATACTGCAGGTATACTTTTTTTGCAGTCGGGCTGGGAAAGGAAGGAAAATACCCACGGCTACAAATTGATCTTCAAAATACTCCTGTACAATGAAGTGGGAATTTACTGGACAGAATATGGAGCAATCTGTCAATTTATAGCTCATTGCTGGAGGTTTTGATATTCTAGATTCTTACTAAAATTGATAGCATCTTTTTAAAGTTACTCTGAATTAACATTCTACATTTTGAGATAGTTAGCTGACAAATTGTGTTTTCAGCAAAGCAGTATTTGAATTATAGCATTTCACCACATCTTCAGTTTATAGTAAGGTCTCTAGTAACTTCCCTTTTATGAACTTTAAAATGGAGTTTAGTCTGAGTGCTTGTTTAAGATCATCTTGGAATCTGAAAGAATTAACTGCTTGGACAATGAAGTCTTTCTTTTTTCTCTCTCTCTCTCTCTCTCTCTCTCTCTCTCTCTCTCTCTCTCTCTCAAAAGGTGCTGGAGTTGGTGACATTTCAGTTGTGATAATGGACCCTCAGGGTAGTACCAACACTGAATTAACAATTGAAGATAAGGGAAACAGCACTTACCGGTGCACCTACAGACCTGTGCAAGCAGGGCACCACACAATTCAGATTGCATTCTCTCAATCACCAATACCCAAGAGCCCATATTCTGTCACTGTAGGTGAAGGTAAGTAACATTTTGTCTGCTGAATTGCTTTTTTCCCTGCAAACTCAGTTCTGAGTTTGCTTAACAATTTGTGGTTGTAACCTTAACTGTAAAAGCATTTTAACACATCCATGTAGGTAAATGAACTCCTCTCTTCTGAAAGAGGAATATATAACTTCAATGGAGAAAGACATAATGGATCTTTCAACTTACCAAAGAATCTGGGAGTCCCAGTGCACAAATTGTCAGTAGCATGCAACTTCAGGAAGGCAAAATAAAGGTTTCCCTTATTGGAAGGGTAGATAGCAATTTTGCTACAGTTGAACAGTGTTTATTGAAACCTTATTTGCATACATTGTCCCTTTTTTTTAAAAAAAGTATCTGGAGCCTTTAAGAGAAAGTGCCTTGGCTGATAAATGGGATAAGGAAAAGGTTGGGCAAGTTGAGTCTGTCTCCAATGTCTCGAGTGATCTCTTGATGTTGAGTTGTTGAAAGAAGACCTGTAGTCACTGATTTGTAAAAGGTTTCCACTTTGGGAATGGAGGGTTGAGTCAAAGTCACAATGTTTTCAAGGTGGAAGTAGATCCTTGACTGAAGGAGCTCTAGATGGGGTTGAGGCCACTATCTTGTCAGTATTACCTGTAGTGATGGAGCAGGCTAGAGGCCCAATGATGTACTCTTTGCTCCTTGTTACTATGCTTCAGATGTTCAAAACCACAAATCTTCCCACTTTTTCCAAACTACAATTAAAAAATAGTCTTTCTCCAATGTTTTATATAGATTGAGTTCTTAAAAGTAAAGACCATATGCCCCTGCAATAGCAGTATTTAAAGTTCTGATTTGAAATCTAGAATTCTAAAGCTAGTATAGTTTTAGCCATAAATTTATCAGACAATAGAAAGTTCTAATACAATACTGCATCTACAATCTGGTTTAACTTCTAACTGCCAAGAAATGATTTTTTTTGAATGGATGAATGCTGGTGATGGCCATATCTGACAAATAAGCAGAATTTAACTCTAGGCTTTGATTAAACTTTTTTAGCACAAACTTTTGAACTGTGTTGCTCAAAACACATGGTCAAAGTTCTAATGTTTAAAATGCACTGAACTGCAGAAACTTCTTTGATCTCCTACCTAATACATACCTTTTTTGGTCTGCCAAGTTCTAATTCAGAAGGGTAATGAGAATTCCTTGTGACATTGGGCAGAGAGCAAGAAACTAAAGGAAGTGTTTATCATTTTTTTTCACAAGTCTTTTATTGGCACAGATTGCTTCATCTGAAGAAATGAGATGTATGTAAACCACAAATTTTTAATTTGTTAGTGTGCATAGTTCAGACTTTATACACTTAAACAAAACCTGTAAGCCAAAAGCATGGTTCAGTACAAAAATCTAGAAACTAATTCCATTATTTTTATTATTAAATCTCGCTCGCGCTCTTTCTTTCCCCCTCTTTCTCCTCCTTTTTTTTTTCCCCCCCCCCCCCCCCCCCCCACCACCAAAATGTTAGGGGTAGAACAATAATGCTGACTTAATCAGATCTTTGGTCTTTTAAACTACTTTGTATTTTGTGGTGGCATGCAAATGAGGCTGTTCAGGTTTTCATTTGAGTTCAAAGTTTGTGCGAAGATTTGTAGCTCAGGTGCTTGTTGTAGTGGTTCTGTTAGCTGAGCTGGAAGTTTTTTTGTTGCAAACATTTCATCCCCTGGCTAGGAGACATCATTGCTCAGGAGCCTCCTGCGAAGCGCTTCTTTGATGTTTCTTCCGGTATTTATAGTGGTCTGTCCTTGCCGCTTCCGGGTGTCAGTTTCAGCTGTCCGCTGTAGTGATTGGTATATTGGGTCCAGGTCGATGTTTGTTGATGGAGTTTGTGGATGAATGCCATGCCTCTAGGAATTCCCTGGCTGTTCTGTCTGGCTTGCCCTATGATGGTAGTGTTTTCCCAGTCGAATTTATGTTGCTTGTTGTCTGCGTGTGGCTACTAGGGATAGCTGGCCGTGTCGTTTCGTGGCTAGTTGGTGTTCATGTATGTGGATTGTTAGCTGTCTTCCTGTTTGTCCTATAGTGTTTTTTTTGTGCAGTCCTTGCATGGTATTTTATAAACTACATTTAGTTTTGCTCATGTTGGGTATTGGCTCCTTTGTTCTAGTAAGTTGTCTGAGCATGGCTGTTGGTTTGTGTGCTGTTATGAGTCCTAGGGGTCGCAGTAGTCTGGTTGTCAGTTCTGAGACGCTCCAGATGTATGGTAGTGTGGCTAGTCCTTTTGGTTGTGGCATGTCCTCGTTCCGTGGTCTATCTCTTAGGCATCTGTTGATAAAGTTGCGCAGGTATCCGTTTTTGGCGAATACCTTGTATAGGTGTTCCTCTTCCTCTTTTTGCAGTTCTGGTGTACTGCAGTGTGTTGTAGCTCTTTTTTGAATAGTGTCCTGATGCAGCTTCGTTTGTGTGTTGGGGTGGTTACTTTCATAGTCTAGGACTTGGTCTGTGTGTGTTGTTTTTCTGTGTACCCTTGTGGTGAATTCTCCGTTCGGTGTTCTGTACTATCACATCTAGGAATGGGAGTTGGTTATCCTTTTCTACTTGTGAATCAGATGCCTGAGTGTGGCGTTGATGATCCGGTGTTTTTTCTATTTCCGTGTTTTTGATGATTACGAAAGTGTCATCGACATATCTGACCCAGAGTTTGGGTTGAATTTGTGGTAGGGCTGTTTGTTCTAACCTTTGCATAACTGCTTCTGCTATGAGTCCCGAGATTGGTGATCCCATGGGTGTTCCGTTGATTTGTTCGTATATCTGATTGTTGAATGTAAAGTGTGTAGTGAGGCACAAGTCCAGTAGTTTAAATATGCCGTCTTTGTTGATAGGTTCCACCTCCTGGTTTATGTCCAGTAGGCTGGCTATTGTTTCTCTGGCTAGGGTTTTGTCAATCGAAGTGAACATACTATCATACATCAGGAGCGTTTCAGAACTGACAGCCAGACGACTACTGCGACCCCTAGGACTCAACGACACACAAACCAACAGCCACGCTCAGACAACTTACTAGAACAAAGGAGCCAATACCTAACATGAGCAAAACTAATGTAGTTTATAAAATACCATGCAAGGACTGCACAAAACACTATAGGACAAACAGGAAGACAGCTAACAATCCGCATACATGAACACCAACTAGCCACGAAACGACACGACCAGCTATCCCTAGTAGCCACACACTCAGACAACAAGCAACATGAATTTGACTGGGAAAACACTACCATAGGGCAAGCCAGACAGAACAGCCAGGGAATTCCTAGAGGCATGGAATTCATCCACAAATTCCATCAACAGACACATCGACCTGGACCCAATATACCAATCACTACAGCGGACAGCTGAAACTGACACCCGGAAGCGGCAAGGACAGACCACTAAATGCCGGAAGAAACATCAAAGAAGCGTTTTGCAGGAGGCTCCTGAGCACTGATGTCTCCCAGCCAGGGGACGAAACGTTTGCAACAAAAACTTCCAGCTCGGTGAACAGAACCATTTCATTTGAGTTGTTGCGTGTCTTGCTTAAACAGCATTATTCTTAAATAGCACTAGGTTTGCAGCTTTCTCTATGGAATTTTGTCATCTTGCCTCTTGCGCAGCAATTGGAAAAAAAATATCAAAGTTGGAAATTAACTTCAAAACCTTCATTCCAGCTTGTAACCCCAATGCTTGTCGTGCAACTGGGCGAGGCCTACAACCTAAAGGCCTGAGAATTCGTGAAGTTGCTGATTTTAAGGTTCATACCAAAGGGGCTGGAAGTGGTGACCTGAAAGTGATGGTGAAGGGACCAAGTAAGTTTGTTTTTTAACCAAAGGATTTGGTCATAACTAGTCTTAGACTCAACCAATTATATTACAGCAGTAATAAGCAAGCAAGTTAATAAAAACCTGCACATATATTGCATGTAGGCAGAACTCACACTAGCATTCTATGAATTTAAAATTCAAGATTGTAATTTGCTTTTGCTGCTTGCCTTGTCTCTATTTTTTAGACTAAAATTGAAGTTTTTGTGGTTACTTTTGTGTATGGATTTCTGCTGCACTTCATTTGCCTGTTTATATACAAGTATGCAAAATCTACTAAGATTTTCCAGTTATGGTCCTGGTTAGGACCACATGTCACTTTGCTTTCCATTTTACCTGTGAAATCATGCCCTATAATGTGTAGCTAGTTTCCACTATATCTACTATTATATTAAGTAGCAATTTGATAGATTGAATCTACATTGGTGGTCTTGCTTCTGAAAACTGGGTTAATAATTGTGCCTTTTGTTTTAAATTGTTTTTAAATAATTGTGCATTTCAGTTTTAAAATACAATTGTTTCTATTGGATTTTGACTTTTGTTGCCAGACATGATGTAGTTGAACATATGACTAGAAAATCATTAGTGTAATTTAGGTCTTGTTATAATGTCCCCACATGGGCAAATGAATTTTGAGCGATAAACATCATCCCAATATATTGATTTCCTTCGACATCTGGAGGATCTTGAAACAATTAACTTTAGTTTACACTAACTAGCATTTTCATAGTCTGACCCTCTGGTTAATCTATCCAATTTGACAGAAGGTTTGGAGCAGCCTGTGAAGCAAAGAGACCTTCTGGATGGAGGGGATGCCTTTTCTTATGAGTACTATCCTGTTACACCAGGAAAACACATCGTCACTATCACATGGGGGGGCCATAACATCCCAAGGAGGTGAGTCCAGAAGTTTGTTTGCGTTTTTTTTTTGTTTTTGCTTTCATGACTCCAGTCTGTAGGTCAGACTTTTAAGAATGGATTCTGCAAGTTTCTATTTTCATTCAAGTTTTCACTTGTAATTCCTTTTCAAAAAGACCCTGCCAATGCCTCCATGCTTCCCCCAACCCAATTTTATGGCCTCTAGTTTTTATTTCTGTTAGACATTCTTGGGCAAGAGGAAACTCTAAAACCACCAGAGGTTAAAAGAAAGCATATTTCCTCCTTTCACAGTCTGTTTCCATCCATGCACTATTTAACTTGCAGCCTAAACTCCTGTGCATTCTGTCTTGAAACACATTCCCAGTCTTTTTTCCTTCCCTCTGAGCTGAAGTTGTAGCACTTTGTAAAAGCAACTTCTCATTCTTGAAGACTGGAAGAGCTCTTTGCAACAAACACATGTTTCTAATTTTGGCCTAAAATGATTGACTTTTTAAAGTTGGTGCTTTTAGCTGGTGTAACTAACTGAAGCAAAGTGTAAACAGCTGCACAATCTTCAGCCCTTCTCGAGCACAAAAGGCATTGAGAAAATATAACGTTTCATATAATTTCCTGTTTCATCATGTGATGTGAAGTCTTAGCTCACTTACGTAGAAAGTATAGTATTTAGTCCCTAGGACAGAAAACCATAAGATGTAGAAGTAAGCCATTTCGGCCCACCGAGTCTCTCCCCTTGATTTTGCCACCTTGTTTCACAAGTATTACTTTAAGCAAAGAAAATCTGTCAGCCTTGAATGTATTTCAGAGAATGGCCAAGGTTGGTCTTCTAAAGAATTCCAGATATGCTAGCCAGAAGACATTCCTCCTGGTCTGTCTTGAATGGGTGACCTTGTATCGAGATTTATGCCCAATGGTCCAAAAGAGGAAACAACCTTTCCTTGAAATGTTGATTCTCTCTCTCTCCCAGATGCTGCCTGATCTGTGCTTTTCCAGCACCCCACTCCATTCTGATCTGCAGTATCCACTTCCTCCTGACCTCTTCATCTAGCCTAATTTTGTTTCAGTAAAGGTAATCTCTCTTCTGAATTCCTGAGTACAGTCCCAACCTACTCCATCTTGTGACAGTCCCTCAATACCTAGTACGTCTTCTCTGGACTGTCTCAAATGTCAATACCTTATACTTTAAGATAAGGTGTCCAAAGCCCAGTTTTTTTTCTAGCTGTTGTCCAACTTCTACTGTCGGATGTATAGTGCAGAAACACTGTTCATTTGGTCCAATTTGTCCATGCCAATCAGATATACCTGCCAGGACCTGGCCCATATCCCTTCAAACCCTTCCTAATCATATACCCATCCAAATGCCTTTTCAACCTTGCAATTGTACCACTTCCTCTGGCAGCCCATTCCATACATGTACCACCCTCTGCATGAAAAAGTTGTCCCTTAGGTATTTCTTAAAATATCTTTCCCCTATGCGCACTGGTTCTGGACTCCCCCACTCTAGGGAAAAGACCTTTGTCTATTTACCTTATCCATGTCCCCCATGATCTCAAATCTGAGGTCACAAGCCTTAACCTTCAATGCTCCAGGGAAATCAGCCCCAGCCTGTTCAGCTTCTCCCTATAGTTCAAATTCTCCAACCTTGGCAACATCCATGTCAGTCTCTTCTGAACCCTTTCAAGTTTCCTAACATCCTTCCAATAGGAAGGAGACCAGAATTGCACACAATATTCCAACAGTGACCTAACCAATGTCCTGTACAACTGCAACATGATTTCCCAAATCCTGTACTCATACTCTGACCAATAAAAGAAAGCTGACCAAATACCACCCTCGCCATCCTATCTACCTGCAACTCCACTTTCAAGGAGTTATGAACCTGCACTCCTGGTGATCTTAGCGTTAAGTATATAAGTCCGAAGTTTTTTTGCTTTCCCAAAAATGCAGCACCTCGCATCTATCTGAATTAAACTCCATCTGCCACTTAGCCCAATGGCCCATCTGATCAAGATCCCATTGTACTGAGGTAGCCTTCCTTGCTGTCCACTATGCCACCAATTTTAATGTCGTCTGTAAACTTACTAACTATACCTTCTGTGTTATCACTTATCAATGATTTGGATATGAAAAGTAGTGGACTCAGCACTGATCCTTGTGGTACTCCTCTGGTTGCAGGCCTCCAATCTGAAAAACAACCCTCCACCACCACCCTGTCTTCTACCTTTGAGCCAGTTCTGTATCCAAATGGCTAGTTCTCCCTGTATTCAAAGAGATCTAACCTTGCTAACCAGTCTGCCATGGGGAACATTGTCAGATACCTTACTGAAGTTCATATAGATCACATCTACTGCTCTGCTCTCCTCAATCTTTGTTACTACTTCTTTAAAAACTCAATCCAGTTTGAGACATGAATTCCCATGCACAAAGCATGTTCAATTTATCCCAAATCAGTCCTTGCCTTTCCAAATGCATATGCTGTCCCTGAGTTATCCCTCCAACCTGATTAAGATCCTAGGGATTTTTCCACGTGTTAAGATATCCTGTGCTTCCTCCTCTTGTAATATGGGCATGTTTCACAATGTCCCCATCTATTTCCTTACATTCTTTATCTTTCACAATAAACACTTGTGGCTCCACACAAAGGCCACCTTGCTGATCTAAGGAGAGCCCAGATTAGAGTGGTGCTGGAAAATGATTTGAGGGGCCTTTATTCTCTCCCTAGTTACACTTTGTCTTGATGTATTTGTAAAAACCCTGTGGATTCTCCTTTAACTCTATTTGCCAAAGCTATCTCGTGTTCCTTTTTTTTGCCCTCCTGATTTTCCTCTTAAATATACTCTTATACTCTTCTCAGGATTCATTCTTTCTCCTGTCTATACCTGACATATATGCTTCCTTCAGGAAAACCTCACTTTCTTTATCCAGCATTCCCTATACAAGAATTTACGGTCTCTGGATTCTTCTCATTCCTGAAGGCTTCCCATTTTCCAGCCGTCCCATTACCTGTGAATGTTTTGCCTCCCAATCAGCTTTGGAAAGTCCTTGTCTGATACTGTCAAAATTAGCCTTCCTCCAATTTTAGAACTTCAAAATTTTAGATCTGGTCTATCCTCTTTTCCATTATTTTCAAATTAATAGAATTAGGGTCACTGGTCCCAAGTGTACACCCACTGACACCTCACTCACCTACCCTGCCATTTTTCCCAAGAGTAGGTAAAGTTTTGCATCTTCTCCTGTAGGTACATCCACATGGTGAATCAGAATTTTCTTGTACACACTTTCAACATTTTTCCTCTAAACCCTAACACTATATAAGGCAGTCTGTATGTTGTATAGTCTAAGACTTTTTTTTTATTTTCATGCTCCATTCCCTTATTTAAATAACAGACCATCATTCCATTTGCTTACTACTTGCTGAACCTGAATGCTAGATAATGATTTGTGGACAAGGACTCCCAAAATCCTCTCCTTTAGCTTTCTGGCATCCTTCTCCACTTTTTATGTAATCAGCTTTTCCTCTTGCCAAAGTGCAAAACCTCCTCTTCCCACCATTATTCCATGTTCCTAGTATTCTGCCATTTGCTTACCTTGTCTATATCCCTCTACCATCCTCCCACTTGTCTTCCCATCTATTTTTGCCCCCTCCACTCCCAGCCACTAATGGTATATGTGGCTCCAGCATGAGTCTGTGTGGTACTCCACTAGTTAAGATAGTCACCTTATGAAAATACTTCCTGTCTGAACTAACTTTGGATGACTACATTTTGCAAGCATATTTTTTAGCTTGAATATGCTGAAAGCTTTTTCTGTTTTTAGTCCCTTTGAAATTCAGGTTGGATCTGAAGCAGGTCCTCAAAAAATACGTGCCTGGGGACCTGGTCTTGATGGAGGAGTTGTTGGAAAGTCAGCAGACTTTGTAGTAGAAACCATTGGAACAGATGTAGGGGTATTAGGTAAGGCTGCTGGTTTTTCCTCTGGCAAAATGTTTGGACTTTAATGAGACATTCCCTCTCTATCCTGGGAGGTTGCTGGATTAACCTACTGCAGAAACTTTACAGAATAGTCGTCACATTTTGTATTAAATCAATCATAATTACAAACTGTTTTCATGTTTTGTCAAAGATTTTCACTTGAGGCACATGGGCATTGTGCTAAAGTGGTACAAATAAACTTGTTTGATTTGGCTTGTTTAAACTCAGAATAGGAGAAAGTGAGGTCTGCAGATGCTTGAGATCAGAGCTGAAAATGTGTTGCTGAAAAAGCACAGCAGGTCAGGCAGCATCCAGGGAACAGGAGATCTGATGTTCTCCTGTTGTCAGGCAGCATCCAGGAACAGGAGAATGTTCAATCTCCTGTTCCCTGGATGCTGCCTGACCTGCTCTGCTTTTTCAGCAACACATTTTCAGTTTAAACCCAGAATATCCTAATTTGAATATAGTAAAGCAATATAACCCACAACTGGACCAAATGTTGACATGACCACTTAATTGTGCCATACAAGTGTTGGAGATTGGAAATTTTAATGTGAACATATTTCTTAGGTTTTGCAGTAGAGGGTCCCTCTCAAGCAAAGATTGAATGTGATGATAAAAGTGATGGATCCTGTGATGTACGTTACTGGCCAACAGAGCCTGGAGAATATGCGGTGCATGTTTTGTGTGATGATGAGGACATTGTGGATAGTCCCTTCATGGCCACCATCCAACCTGCATCCAGTTCCTTCTATCCTGATTTGGTAAGTACCATCTTGGGCATCTCCTTGGACCTTCAACATTTTTGTTTGGATAGGTTGTGATGAGCTCCAGTCTGAGGTTTGCAAACTACCTTAGGTGGTACTATGCCTCTGGTACATGAGTTGGTTTGTGCTCTCCTGCACTTGGAGGAGAACAAAGGAAAGTGGAAACAACTCCTTGGTATTTCCAGTGTGCTCCTGCTGTAAATTGTAAGTTTAGGAAGAAATATCAAAGCTTCAGGCATTTGATCCCTGCTCGGGTGACATGGAGCTGAGCTCCAGGTTATTAGCTCATCTGAAGCCTAATATATCAACTCTATACTCTTCCACTTACACCCAATGACCTGACACCTACACTCATACCATCAGCGGAAGACTTGGGCCAGCTTCCATGAGTGCCTCCTTGTGAAAGGCAAATATGAATGGAGAATGTGTGCCAATTCGGCTTTTTCTCTTGTCTTGTCAACGTTTTTTGTGAACCACATCTAAAACTTAACCTGGACTTGGCCTGTAGTTCACAGAGCTGATGGCTGCCCAGTATTCCTAAATACTTGGATACCTAAAGCAGGCATCTGACAGTGAGTAACAAGTATTGCATACATCGTGAGTTTTAAAAGTTGTTTCTGAGCACTGACACTTCCAAGATGGTTCAAAATATTTGAAGGGCATTCTTGTGATCTTATTTCTTAACCCAACTTGTTAACCAAGCAATTGGACAGAAGATGTTTCAGTTTTTTTTTTGTGTAACTTGGTCTGGTCAAAGCCCATTCTTGATTTTAGCTCAGTAACTAGTTTTGGGTCTGGGCAGTACTTGTGTTTAGCATTGCATGACCTTGTGGAGGAACCTTTAAAATTTTTCAGTTAGCTGAAGAACTTTTATCTTGTGGGGTAGGCAATGATATTGGTTTACTATTTCAGATTCTCATGTCAAAATTCCTTTATCTGTGTAAATTTTCAATGTCTGAAATAATTGCATGGCTCTACCAAGTGCTATGTTAGTGTTTTGTTTTTAAAATCAAAGTTTGGTTAAATCATTAAGTTTTTTTTAGGTTGCTTCCTTGCCTTGCTCCATATTTAGTGATGTCCCACAATCTAAATAGCTGCTTGTTCCTCAAACGGTAGGGGCCCATGTTCTTAGTTTATTGCTACAACTACAGTCACTTAGCAACCTTTCAAAGGGGAGGCTGCCCTTGTGGGTGTCAAGGCAGAAATGGCAATACTTGTTTGCACCACACTGGCTTTTGCTGTTGCAATATTTTTTGAGCTGTGAATGTCCAAATCTCTAGCAAGACCTAGGCAGTAATCAGGATTGAACTGACAACTGTCAGTTATGTCTGGTATTGAATGCCTCTCAATAAGATAATCTAACCATTGCTCCTTGACACCACATAAGCATAACCTGAACTGGGCTAGCCATATAAAAATACTCTTGCCTCTGACCTGACCTGCCTTGTTGCCAGACACAGAGCAAGTGACTCCTCTGCCTGTTCCTGTTCCAAGTCTGCATGGTGTACCCCAAACTGCCTGAATGAACATGGTCAGGCTTGGAGTGTTGAAGTATCTAGGACACCTGTTTTATAGGCACGACATCTGCATGTCTTTTCAGTCCCTTGCCACTAACACTGAGCACAGTGCTGCTACTGTCTACAAATTTACACTGCAGAAATTTACAAAGCATCCTTTTTAGACAGCACCTTCCAAGCTCACTACCCCCTTTCATCTAGAAGGACTAGGGCAGTGGATACGTGGAACACCAACATCTGGAAGTTTCCCTCTCAGCCACTCACTGCCTTGGCTTGAAATACATTGATACTCAATCTCACTGGATTGAGACCCTGGAACAGTATTGAACCTACAGGAAATGGACTGCATGAATGCTCTTGCCGCCACATTCAGGTCATTCAGTAATCAGCATTATGTGCTGGAGCAGCCAGCAGTGGCTGTTGCCACACAAATAAAACTTGCTGTGGTCTAACTAAAGCCCAGAGTCATGAGAAACCCCATTCTGGTAAAGTGGTCACAAAGTTGCTGGTCTTTCCCAAAGGCATCACTTGGTTTGCTAGTAGATATGTTCACCTAGACTTCTGTCTTACCATGTGTCATCTATTTCCTATTGTTCCAGCCTAGGTGTTTCTGATCTTGCAATTATCCAGGGCTCTCTGATCTTCTTTTATATTACAAGAATCCAACCTTTTTTCCAAGTGTCTAGGTTTTCTAAGTTTCATTTTTGCATGCAGCCATATACTACCAGCATCAACCATTAATTACAAAGTTTTTGAGCTAAAATGTAAAATCAGACTGTAGCTTGAGCCAGAGTCATCAACTTGAATAAGTAATCCTGAACGTATGACAGGTGAGTATTTGAGATACTAGATACATTACTACTAAGAAGCATCCTGTCCTTGTTATAACTGAGCAATGCTCAATGTTTTGTATAATGAAATTGGAACAAATGCACTTTTTTAAGGTATGGTGTTTTCCTCCTCCCTAGGTAAAAGCCTATGGTCCTGGCTTGGAGAAAACAGGCTGCGTTGTTCACAAACCAGCTGATTTCACAGTGGATGCTAAAGATGCTGGAAAGGCTCCACTGAAAATATATGCTCAAGTAAGGGAAAAGTCCTTTTGCTATTGAAGAGTTTGACTCTACCACCTACTATTCTGGAAGCCATCTACTGTGTATGTTTCATAATGCCAATTAAAATATTGGCAAGGATGACCTCAGTTATTAAACCAGTGATTTTGTTTTCAGTAGCACTTTGGGTGGCTGTCCTCCCAGCTGTAATAGAAAATATCCTCATGAACTGTAATTCTTTGTTTGTAGAAAAATATTGCTATGAATCTTATCTCCACTTCAATCTTTTTAAAATTCAGATGACAGCTTTATTAGATAAGTATGATTTGGGTAAAGAGGTTCCATAGTGACACTCATATCTGCTCTTTTCCTATAGGATGCAGAAGGAATTCCTATTAGTGTTCAAGTAAAGAATAAAGGTGATGGAATGACTGCGTGCTCTTACACTCCTACCAAACCAATCAAACACACTGTTGCAATTGCTTGGGGAGGAGTCAATGTCTCTAACAGTCCATTTAGAGTAAGTGATATTATTCACTGCATATCTTCAGTAATTTTGCATGTAATAGGGGGGTGATCTTGTTTTAAGGACTACTTAGCATGTTGCTAAACCATCCCAGATTGTGACTTCTGACTTGGCTTTAAGACGTTTTGTCCTGTTTCATTCAGTGACACTAACACTGATTTAAAATGTTTAACCAAGGCCAGTGTTGAATTTGAATTTAAACTTGTACTGTGAAACTCCCAAAGTCAGTTAAATACAAACTGAGGTTTCAAGCACTTGCTTTATGCTTAGCTTTTTTAGGAAGTGGACTATGAGCCCCCTGGGATCAATTTTGACTCTGTACCGCACATGTATATTTATCTATTGAGTTATGTGAAGCATAGTTGTCTAAACTGCTTGGCAGTTTTAATTTTGCTGAAATGGACTTGTCTTTTTCAGATTAATATTGGTCAAGGGAGTCATCCACAAAAAGTGAAAGTTTTTGGTCCTGGTGTTGAAAGAACTGGCTTGAAAGCTAATGAGCCCACTCATTTTACTGTGGATTGCACAGAAGCTGGAGAAGGTAAGGCAGAGGCATGGAAAATCAAAAGCTGTTCATTGACCATTTCCATACCTTTTTTTTTTCTTTTGCTGGTCCTGGTCAGATGATGGGCCTGATTGTGTGTATTCTTTCATGGGTGTTTTTGAGCAGTCCAGTATAGTGGTGACTGTTTGTATGGTTTTAAGAGCAGTTCTGTCATTGCTACCTTTTTTTTAGAATCTGTCCTTTTTTTAGGTCAGGATTTATGATCAGATGAGGAACAAATGATTTGACACTTTAGCATTGGTAACTTTTTTGGCCTAAAGCAAGGTATCAAGCAAACTGAACTAATGAGTCTTAGGTTGGCTAAAGTTAGAGACGAATTTGTCATGTTATGACTTTTTTTGAGTAGGTGAAACTTGAGCCCAGGCCTTAGTGTCCCTACCTCTGGACATATCAGTACAGCATGAGCCCCTTGGGTATCTGGTTTTCAGTCCATGTCAGGGTGGTAGTAGGAAACCATTTTATCCCCATGTTGAAAAGAAAAATGGAAACTGGGCTGTGAACTGAACTGCTAACTGGTTTAATTTATCTAGGATATGTTCTGATTCATACCTCTAGTCAAAAAGCCCTTCTGAACAATACTAACCAAGGTACAGAGGCATAGTCACCACTGCCTTTCCATACAAGTTTTAACTTCTGCATTCTACAATGTTGCCAGAATAGAATAGAACTTGCATTTTATTTGCAGAGTGGTGAAAAGAAATAGTTCTGAATGAATTTACAGATCCTTTTCTAGTGATAAAGACCAATCATGACTTATCATTTTCAGGTGATGTCAGTGTTGGCATAAAGTGTGATGCTCGTGTGATCAGTGACTCTGAGGAGGATATAGAGTTTGACATTATTACCAATCCCAATGATACTTTCACTGTGAAGTATACACCACCAGCTGCTGGACGTTACACCATTAAAGTGTTGTTTGCTGGTCAGGTTTGTACCCTAGATAACTGAAGTTGCTCAGCACTTCTATACTACATTCTTGCACCTTGTTGTGTAATCATTTAATGTGCCTTTTTAAAAACAGGAAATTCCAGTTGGTTCTTTTCGAGTTAAAGTGGATCCATCACATGATGCCAGTAAGGTTAAGGCTGATGGCCCTGGATTAAATAAAACTGGTAAGTTAAACCCACAAGGTTTGAGGCAGTCTTTATGCAGTATACCTTTTTTGTGATGTAGATCAAATAGTGTGCAACAAGTTTGGATTAATGCTTTCTAGTACTTTGAGATGCTGCAGTGATCTAGATACCACTTAGTATTGCATACTGCTACCTCCAAGTGCTGTCAACATGTGTGGTACAACAGACTTCTGCAGTGAAACAAGTATTGGTGCAGGTTTTTTGGACTCTTATTACTACCAATTATGTTTAAAGATATAATGAGTACTCAATTTGTTAGGTTTTGACCTGTTCCCTAAATTTTACTTGCACATTCCAGTCTGACTTGTGGTCAGCTGTAACCTCCCATTTAAACTCATGGAACTAATGAGTTTCCATGATTTTGTTCAGTACATCTTCATAGCTAGGGAGGGTTCAATAGCATTAAAAACTTCACTTGGTTCCAGTCGGGCTGTTTTTTTTGTTTTTGGTTAAACAAAATCCAGCAATGGCCATATCCCTTGTGTAAGTTGTATTTCTTAAATTAGAACTATATAATGTTTTTGAGGCTGAGAGGTTTAGTAGTGTGAAGGAATATTATACATTTCAACTACCACAAATGTAGAATGAATAATTGTGGTTAAAATGCTATTTTTGTCAATGCATGACTTGATTGTTCAAAATCTACAACTCCATATGTCTTGTCTTTGAGTGCTGTAACATTGTTTTGAAAAGACCAACCATGTGGTCCCCTTATGTCTCAATAGTGCTATTTTGTTCTGTACACTCCAGTCTGCCCATAGTGCTCTTTCCTTTTGACCTCCCCTTTTTTTAAATTTATATATTTTTCTGGGGAAAGTTGATCTGTGCCAAAATGCTGTCTGCTATTGATTTTTTTTTAAACTGGTGCTTTTTGTGGAGTAGGTCTTTAATTAAATATCTACTAAAGCAAGCCTCAATCATTCCAAGGTCTCAGTAGGCAGCAATGGTAAATCAGTGTACTTCATCTAAATAGATTTAAAGTTGATATTTGCTTTTACCAAGCTGTAGTGTATATTACTGTGATCCCAAAATAAATCCTCAGGAATTTTGTGCGGTGTCCATACTAGTCAATGGGAAATGGTTTTTGTTATAATGGATATACTAACCAAAGGCAGGCATAGACTACAGTCCTTGAGCATGTTACACCATCTAAAGGTTATGGCTGATTTCTGGAACCTCCATTTCCACAATCTGTTTTAAACCTCTTCCTATTACTTTGATATCTAGCATCTATCCACTTTTTTTTTTTGCCTTTGCATATTTGAAAGACTTTGGTTCCTTGAAGCTTTGTTTCCAAGAAAAGATTCAAAGCTTCACTTCCCTCTAATAAAAGACACTTGTTCACACACTTTTTAATTGGGTATTCCTTTTTTTTTGTTCATCCCAGTTCTAGATCTGCCTGGAACGGAAGTATCCTCTCTAACCATCAGAGACCCCTCAAAAACCTTGTTTCAATCAAGCTACTTATTCTTTTCTCTAGATATAAGGCTGTCCAATTGTTTTCCCTCACTTCAGGTTCTAATATAGGCCTCTAATGCACTGTCATCTTAAGGTGACCAATACTGTGTGCACTACTCCCGTAGTCTTACAAAGCAGTTTGTCAAAAGGTTTGTATTAACTTTTCTCTAGTGGCATAGTTGATTTTGGATGTTCTCTCTAACTGAGATGTGGTTTGAAGATAATTATTGAACTAACGTTGAACATGATTTGCAAAACACTCCATGGGTGAGATTGGGTAATTTTAGTCATAATTTTGACATTTTATGGATGACTTAATCTTTTGTGAACAGAGGCAGTGTAGAATTCCAAAAGGACTTGAATGAGTTGGCAAAATTTGTGGCTGGAGAATGTTT
This sequence comes from Hemiscyllium ocellatum, assembly GCF_020745735.1. NCBI lineage: Eukaryota > Metazoa > Chordata > Chondrichthyes > Orectolobiformes > Hemiscylliidae > Hemiscyllium > Hemiscyllium ocellatum. Next base: position 36,180,683 of record NC_083414.1, read on the forward strand.
TAAATCTCAACTTGAGGATTGTGGAAAGATCACACCAGGTACAGTTCTGAAGTGAGTACAGGAAAAGGAGGACCTGTGTGTGCACAGTGGCAGGACTAACTGACTGCAGTTAATGAAACAACAGATTTTATAGGCTTACTATTTTAAGAGCAAGGAGGCCGTTGAGCTGTTAGAATTCCTTTATATTAGTCACCAAAGGAAGAACGTGAAGGCACTGGAAACTACAGAAGGTTCATGAGGTTTCTTTGAGTTATAAAGGCCATTTGAGCATGTGGAGGTTTTTCTGGGAGGGTGGTGGGGAAAAGTAGGTGATGCCATCTCTCCTATTGGATCTGGAAGGATGAAATGGAGGGAGGAGAGAGAAAGAGGAGGTGTTCCCACTTGCTCAAGGATGAGCACCAAATTAATTAAAATTGCCTGACTCACCATGAAAAATTTATTTAAGGTGTGCAGAGAGAATTAGCCCTTTTTGCTAAAGTGGAAGAATGTCATTTTCCACAACCTTGCACATCTGGAACACTGCTACAGAGCCTGTGAATGTGTGATGGGCTAAATAGCCTCTTGCAATCTAAGAAGGATTTTAAAACTTTTTTTGCTGTTGCTCATTATTTCTGTATTCCTTGGTGATCTCTAGCCATTCAAAATCCTGGCTGGATGACAAACTTGTGAATTCATTTGTGAGAAAATAGATTTTAAGTATTTTTTGAAGTTTTGCTTTTGAAGCAGATGGCTGGGGATGAAGGTTTACAACATGCAGTCAACCAACCTTGGGTCTAGTGTTCCTCCCCATCCCAAGCAGTTAACTACTGGGGTAAGTGTACTGGAGTCCTGTATCTGAATATGTTCTTTTCAATGGACAGGAGTGGAACTTGGGAAACCAACACACTTCACTGTATTTACAAAGGGGGCTGGGAAGGCTCCACTTAATGCACACTTCAGTGGGCCTGCAAAAGGAGAGGCTGTCCGTGACTTTGAAATAATTGACAATTATGACTATTCTCAGACTGTCAAGTATACACCAACACAGCAGGTGGGTGCTTATTCACCTATTTTGAACTTTAGTAGTATTTGCTGTTAATCTGACATGGAAAGAGCTTAAGACAGAACTGCTGTGACTTGTTAAGTGAGTAAAATACTATGTCCATGTGTATTTGCAGGGTAACATGGGAATTGCTGTGACTTATGGTGGCGATCCAATTCCCAAGAGTCCCTTCAACATTGATGTAGCATACCCACTGGACATGAGCAAGGTCATGGTTAATGGTCTTGAAAACAGTATGTATATGTTTTACTACTTTTTTAAAGGATGATGTTCAGTTAGTTGGCTGTGATAAAATTCTATTTTAGAACTGAACATTGCAAGTTCAGTACTAAATACTCTAATGTATTCGATTAGTGCTACATATTCAATGGGTGTTGGTTAGCTCATTGGTTTGTGATGTACAGTGCCAAGTAGGAGTTCAATTGATGTTGGCTGATGTCACTGAAGGTCCTGACTTTTTTTAATCTTGCCTCTGGCTCACTTTTTTTCAGGAGGCACCTTCAATGGATATGTGAATAAGGTGTTTAGAAGGATATGGGCCAAGTGCTGGTAAATGGGACTAGATGAGGTTAGAATGTGCTCAGTATGGATGGGTTGGGCCAAAGAATCTGTTTCCATGCTGTGCATCTGTTTAAAAGTAGGCTGTTTGTAATTGATACTTATCAATTTGTCTTTAAATGTTAACTTGGTTTACCTTCCATTTTCTATCAACTTGCGTGGTTGTAATACTAACTAAAATCTATATTTTCTTCTTCTGGCACCTTGTGATTATATTTGCTCTATTTGAAGAATGGTGTACTAGAGACTTGCTCAGTATTAGAAATGCATTTTGATTTGGATTGTGACTTGTAACTAATCTTGTTTCCACTTAGGAGTAGAAGTTGGGAAAGATCAGCAATTCGCCATAAACACCAAGGGAGCCGGGGGGCAGGGTAATGTGGACGTGAAGATCTCTAGCCCTTCACAGAAACCCGTGCCCTGTGTAGTGGAGCCAGTTACAAGCAAGGATGCTTGTGTAGTGAAGTACATTCCCAAGGAAGAAGGCTTATACTCTGTAGATGTGATGTATGACCAGAATCCAATTGTAGGTAGCCCATTCACTGTGGATGCTGCTCTACCTCCAGATCCCTCCAAGGTAAGTGGTCAAGTCCAGATGTTTTTGCTCTGGGCCATGTACCTATCCTATTCTAGGCTATATATAAACCAAGCTTAGCAATGGAGTAAAGTTCAAATGTTTTTTGTAACAGTGAAAGTTTAAATGTAAATAAACTTTTTATAAGGCAGTAAGTGCTCCCATGTTAAAATCATTTTTAAAGTATCTCTATCCTAGTATTTCAACTGTAGTACTGTGCTAAGTAAATAAAACTAAATATCCTTTTTGATTCTAGTTTGAACTTGTGAAAGGAGAAATATTTAGCAATTTGCAGCTTCATTTGGCTTTGTACTTTTTCCAGAAAGTTGTCATTGGCTCCTGACTAGAGGAACACAGCCCAAAGGTTTTTTCAAGGTGGGGGAGGGGTTCATACAGAGCTCATCACACCAGTGTGTATACACCATGGAGACCAGTTTAGAAGGGCCCTGGCTCTCCTGCCCTTCACCCTGGATACTGCAAACAAATGGACTGGTTTCCAGGTATCCAAATTGCAGGCTTGTCAATGCAGTGCTGTCTGCATTCTGGTTAGTCCCTCAGCAGTGTGCAGAGCCTGTAAGCTGCTCCTAATGAGAAGATCCAGAGTTGCAGTTGCCTTGGGCTGAAGCTGTGATGTAGAAGTAGGACATAAAATTGACCTCTGCCAACTTGATCAACATGGATCAGGTGATTAGTGAGCAATTTACCCTTGCAAAAGCCTCTAATTTGTTGAAACATAATTGAAAACCATTGTTCATTTGAGACTAAACACAACATTCTAAGTATGCGGGTAAGAAGTTGAACAATTTGTCATGTTTTGAAAAATTTTTAGTTGGCCTTTTTTTTACAGTCAGCTATTAAATCAACTAATTGTCATGTGCTGAATGTTGTCACAATCGGAATTAACTGAAGTCCATCTCCATCTGAGATTGGACAAAAGCTTGAGCAGGTTCCTACACCAGGATGGAAAGATTGACTACACTATTCTGCAAAATTTGTAGCTTCAGTAGGCCAGTTTCCATGCCACTTTCTTTGAATAAAGACCTGTGAACATTCAGGCTTTTATTTCCTCTGCAGGAGAGGAGACCTCCGTCTGAAAGGTACCCTTGCTTCTGATGGCCTTTTTCCTGAGGCCAGTTCAGTGGGTGCACCTCTAAAGCTAGTGTTTTAGTTAATGTAACTTTTTTAACATGACCCCGGTCTCCTTCATCTGACCTTAAATGAATTGGGGCCTCTTCCGTGTAACCCTTTAAATGAGAAAGCAAAATCTCCATCTTTAGTGAATTGAGCCCATGTTTAGTGGACATGTTGCCAGATCATTAGCCTGGAGTTCTGGATTGCCAGTGACATACCACTTTTTTTTTAAAAAGATGTATTTATTTATCACACTCATGTAGTGTTTCTGTTAATATCTCTTTCAAAGAGATGAACCAGTTGGTGCTACTTAAATTTTGTAAAACTTAGCTCCAGATTTCACTTCCAATGGGATAAGCGTTCAAGATCAAGAGGTTCTTGTTTTGCAGTGACTTTTTTTGAAGGTCAGATCTGTTGGATATTGCAGTCTGAATGTAGGCTGCAAAGTAGAATTACAATGAGCAACCAAGTTGTGTAAATCCATCTGACATAAACAGTGATTTGAAGTGCATCTCAATCCAGTGCTATGATTTAGCCTTTTTATAAAGAGTCCAAAGTGTTTTGCTGAACTGCTGTAAACCAGCTCAATTTTACTGTGACTAAGGCTTATAATTCCAAGCCCCAGTAAAATGTGAAGGCTGTCAGGTTTGGAGGTTGCCTGCTGGATTACTGGAAAGCTGAGATAAGAAACTTGGTGAGATTGGTGGAGGTATATACCATTTTTAAAGGTTGGTTAGAATAAATAGAAACTGCCATCAACAACCAGAAAAATCAATCTGGTCCAGGTTTAACTCCTGTATCAGATTTTTTCAAAAGAACCAGAAATAACTTTTTTAGTTCACTTTCTTTGATTGTCATTGATACAGGTTTAGATCATTAAATTGAATAAATATTTGGCAGGAAGTTGATTTTGGGGATGGGGGGTGGTGAGGGGGCACTGGTAGGACTGACCTGGGGTTTGATTCAAAAGAATTGGCAGAGAAGGCTGAATGGCTTCCCTTTCTGCTGCACTGCTATTCAATTGTGTGCAAAATGCATTGCAAAGTAAAAGCACGGTAAAGGGTGTGTTTGAGTTTAAAAATAACTTTCAGAACTTTTTTTTAAAACAGGTAAAAGCTTATGGTCCAGGCCTCACAAGTGGCCTTGTTGGCAAATCTGCTGAATTCACTATTGACACTAAAGGAGCTGGTACTGGTGGGCTGGGCCTTACTGTAGAGGGCCCATGTGAAGCTAAGATTGAGTGCTCTGATAATGGGGATGGGACCTGTTCAGTCTCTTACTTACCAAATGAAGCTGGTGAATATCTTATCAACATCTTGTTTGAAGACACTCATATTCCAGGTTCTCCATTCAAAGCAGATGTGCAGTTACCATTTGATCCTTCCAAAGTTGTTGCCTCTGGTCCTGGTTTGGAACGTGGCAAAGTTGGAGAGGCTGCACTATTTACTGTTGACTGTTCAAAAGCTGGTCCTGGTGAACTGACCGTAGAACCAGTATCCGATAAGGGTGTTAAAGCTGAAGCCCACATTCAGGATAATGGTGATGGTACTCACACTGTCAGCTACATTCCACTTCAACATGGTCCCCACAAAATCGCAGTAAAGTATGGAGGGCAACCAGTGCCTAAGTTTCCAGCACGGTTACAGGTGGACCCAGCAATTGATACTAGTGATGTTAAAGTATATGGACCTGGAATTGAAGGACGTGGTGAGTACACTAATTTCTCTATCCTTTTATATTCTCAAGAGAAGCTGAGGAACCTCTGGTTGTAACACTGGTATTTGTACTAATGCAATCAAGCATAGAACGTATTGCACAGTAACAGCTGTAATGTGGCCAGCTGATCTCTTTGGTAACTTAGTTAAGGTGACTGACTTGTGGCCCTTTGAATAGTGTTGGGTTTTTAAGATTAATTTTTATGGATGTAAATTATAACAGCAGTCAAAAAGTGTCCAAATTAACCAAGGTAAAAATAGTTGCTTTTTAATACTGGCTATAAAATCATGGCGTGAGGACACAAGCATCAATCTGAACCATGGTAACTTGACGGAGGTATTTCCTGTTCCCAGTCAAGAAAGCATTGTCCAGCTGGCAACTTGTGTTGAAATATTTGATTTGTATTTTTGATATTTTTAATTTTTTTCACCTGCAACACATTGGAAAAGCCCATCAAATAATGGGAAGAACACCATTCAGTTAAAATTAAAAACCTCTTCCCTGTTTTAAAAAAAGAATTAAACATTAAAGAAAATTTTACTGCTATTTGCAAAACTTTTGTTTTTGTATAAAAAGTGGATTGACTTTCAGGGTCAACTGACCACTGCTAGAGTGTATTAGAAACATTTGAACAATAAATACAAGATTTAACATCTCATAATTGACTAGTGGACAGCATGACTTCAGATCTGCACATGATTTTAGTGGTAAAAGGTTTTAAGTTTTGTAGCAGGCTGGCCATCCTGCTAAGGATGGCTTCCCTATAGTTGAACATTGGCTTTAATTTTGAACAGTTCTAAAATGGAAATAACTCTTGTCACTTAACCAGTCTTTCTCCAATTCAAACTGGGCTCAGGTGCCTGAACAAACCAAAACCTGGTGTAGATCCTTCCAAGTATAGATTAAACCCAACCTTTAATTTTTGGCTGCAAACTGTACTGTCAGTCAAACTGTCTGCCACTTGCATTTTAAGTGTGGTGAATAAGTGAAGTAACAATTTTAGCTGAAAAGCACAGCAGGTCAGGCAGCATCCAAGGAGCAGGAGAATCGACATTTCGGGCATGAGCCTTTCAGGATTTAAAAACCATTTTACCCATGTGAAGTGTCAGCAAAAACACATTGTTCTCCAATTTGTAAGCAAGTTGAGGTGTAATAAGACATTGTTTTAAGGAGAACTTGCTAGTTCAGTATTTCAGTTCTGAACCTTTTTTGGTTCTTACAAGAGGGGCTGGAATACAGGTTTTCAGGAAGCTGTTTTTAAAAACTAAATCCTGTAACTTTGTCAATTGTAGCTTTTTGAAGTTACACTCGGGGATTAAGGTAGAAATCTCCATTTTTAAACTTTGAAATTTAACTAGCACAAAGTGTATAGTATTGAGATTTGTACAAATCACCAAGATTTCTAAATTCTACTTTTAAACTTTAAGCTTTCGGAGGCAAACCATGACTGGCTAGTAGTCTTCCATACCTTGAGTGACAAAGTCAGCTCACTGGTGACTTGCAACTGACCCTTGTGGATCCTGTGTCCTTGTTTTTAAAAGCGAAAATTATGACAGACTAGAAAGAGACTATCCACAACCTTGTTCAGGGAAGCTGCAGGTGATCTTAATGTGGAAGTGAAGCAAGATGGGAAATTCTGGTCCATTACAACCATGTCCAGTGATGGCTGATGAGCAGCCATGGTATCTCACTGTTTTTTTTTCCTTTTGGTTTTAAATGTTTTCCTTTAATTTGTATTTTTTTCATGTAGGAGTTTTCTGTGATGCCACAACTAACTTTACAGTAAATGCAAGTTCACTGACCAAAGTGGGAGGAAACCACATTAGAGCAAGCATAGCAAATCCTTCAGGAGCCAGCACCGATTGCCTGATCGGGGACAAGGGGAATGGAATATATACAGTGGAATACACACCATATGAAAAAGGTACGATAGGAAGACACTTATACATAGAACGTAGAAAAATACAGCGCAGTACAGGCCCTTGATGTTGCGCCGACCAAATCCTACCTAACTTACACTAGCCCAATAACTTCCATATGCCTATCCAATGCCTGCTTAAATGACCATAAAGAGGGAGAGTTCACCACTGCTACTGGCAGGGCATTCCATGAACTCACAACCCGCTGCGTAAAGAATCTACCCCTAACATCTGTCCTATACCTACCACCCCTTAATTTAAAGCTGTGTCCCCTAGTAACAGCTGACTCCATTAGCGGTAAAAGGTTCTCACTGTCAACCCTATCTAAACCCCTAATCATCTTATACACCTCTATCAAATCTCCCCTAAACCTTTTCTCCAATGAGAACAGGCCCAAGTGCCTCAGCCTTTCCTCATACGATCTTCCTACCATGCCAGGCAACATCCTGGTAAACCTCCTCTGCACTCGTTCCAATGCCTCCACATCTTGCCTATAGTATGGCGACCAAAACTGCACACAATACTCCAGATGAGGCCGCACCAGAGTCTTGTACAACTGCAACATGACCTCAGGACTCCGGAACTCAATTCCTCTACCAATAAAGCCCAGTACACCATATGCCTTCCTCACAGCACTATTTACCTGGGTGGCAACTTTCAGAGATTATGTAAGAAGGCATTGTAAAACTCCTGTGTCCTTTACCTTTTCAAATCAGGTGGCTCTAAGATATCACTTTTGACACTCTGCCTCATTTTTGTTTCAAGAATTTAGGGTTAAAATGAGTGGATACTTCATTACACAAATGGGATGCCTAAGACTGGGCAAAAGGATGCATACCACACCATTGTAATAAAATGAGAACTTTGACCAGAGGCCTAAAGTTCTGTTATCACAATTCACTGGAAAACCATTGACCCTAGATTTTACCTTTTTTTTGGCTCCATCCATAGTTTATTTCACAAATATTTTGTTCTTTAGCAGTTGTAAGTGGGTTTTTTGTTTCAGGGCTGACAAGATAGAGGTTCTAATATCCATAAATTCTGAACTTTGTTTTTTGTGCAGGTGTACACACTGTTGATGTAACATATGATGATGCACCAATTCCAAATAGTCCATTCAAGGTAGGGGTCACAGAAGGATGTGACCCTTCACGTGTCTCAGCGAGTGGACCTGGACTGCAAGAGGGCTTGACCAATAAAGTGAATAAATTCTCTGTTGTAACAAGGTAATTAGTACCTTTTTTTTATTGGGTCTTGGAGATTATGCACTGAGAGCCAGACATTGCTTGATCAAAGTTCCCTGCATTTGTGATCTCCGTATTTGGTTGGATATGTGATGACGAAGGCAAAATACCAGAACTGCAAGACTGAAATGCTGGCCTTGCTGCAGTAGTCTGGCAGCATCCATGGAGAGTCAGTCAATGTTTTTGTTTGTTATAACTTCAGACAGCATCTTTTTTGGTTATGAAAATTTTTTTTTTTACTGAACCAAAAAAGTTAACCATTCACACTCCATTTCACCCCCCTTCTCTTCCTCTTTTCTCTCCTCCTTCTCTTTCTCTTTCTTTCCCCCCCCCCCCCCCCCCCCCCCCCCAACCCAAGCACTTCACATTGTCTATCCATGTCTGATGCATCAGATAAAACCACTGTTTATTGAACTCCAAATGGGCATTTTTTTATAATTCCACTCCTTGGGTCTAAACGTTGGCCTGTTTATCAATACTACATGTTCCTATTTTTACAGTAACATCACTGCTATTGATCAATTTATTTCAGTTTGAATAATAACACTATAATTTGCCCACTTCTGAGTTGTAATTGTGTGCCAGTTATGCTCTGATCTACTTGTAGTTTGGTATTACTTATTAGTTTAGTCTTGAATTCATAATGAAATTCTGTGACACAGGGGAGCAGGAACTGGTGGTCTTGGGATTACTGTTGAAGGACCTTCTGAAGCAAAGATCTCTTGCAAGGACAACAAAGATGGTAGCTGCAGTGTTGAATATACTCCTTACACTCCTGGTGAATATGATGTGAATATTACCTATGGAGGGCAGCATATAACAGGTAAAGCTATCTCTCTGCACCACTTGACAAACTAAGAATGACTTGATTATTAACTCCTTGGGCAAAGCTAGTCATTTCAATGACTATTCCAGCACCACCACCTAGAGGGGACCTATAGTTTTGGCTGACTAGCTCTTCCAAAGTACACAATTGATAACACTTAAAAGATTTTCTGGTATCTCAACTTTAGGTAACATTTTCCAATGGCTGTTATTTTAGTGCCAAAGAATGAAGTCAAATTTTGACTTTGTTGCCTACATGAATTTACCTTTTTGGCCGTGTCTGCCTATTAATGTAACTCATTAATTAGGAAATTCTGTTTGGCCATAACATCAATAGAATTAATATTTCCTGGTTCAATATTCATCCTCCAGTGAATTTTAAAAACTGTTCCACTTGCAAGTTTTTATTAGAAATGCTTAATATTTCCAGTTCTAAGAACACTTAGCCCTTGTGATAAGTTGTTTTTTTTTAGATGTAAGACTTTTTACATTCAGATTAAGATTATAAATGAAGGCTCTATATCCTAACTTGAGAAAACTTCATATTAAAACTTGAGTACCATTATCCAAAGTTCAAAACATTGCGTGTTTTGTTTTTAGGCAGCCCATTTAAGGTACCAGTCAAAGATATTGTGGATCCAAGCAAAGTGAAATGTAGTGGACCTGGGCTGAGTTCAGGTGTAAGAGCCAAAGTTCCTCAATGTTTCACTGTGGATTGTAGCAAGGCTGGGAAAGCTCCTCTTCAAGTATCTGTGTTGGGACCAAAAGGTAAGGTTATATTGGGCAAGTGTCACTAAATGGATTCAGTCAAGTCATTGCACTTGCAGATGTGTACAATTAGATCCTGTAGAAGAGGGGAGCATTAGGACTCCACATCGTATAGTTTAAATGAAGTACACTTCTACTTAAGTTGGGAGTGGGGTTTTAAAAAAAATTCTACTTGTTTTTTGACCCATTGCACATCTAGGAAATGCTGTACTGTTTTTGGTAAGGGTATCACTTATCACCCTTTTTTATCAGCGACTTATTCCAATTTGCTGCAAGTAAAAGGTTTTCTGTTCTAGTTGGTGAGGCACAGCCCCAACCATGGCACAGTCCTCTGAAAACGATTACAGACTTCTTTAAAGGAGAGATCAAGAACGATGACAGGGAGACAGGTTTGGATTTGAGCTGTTCTAATCTCGAGGCAAGAAAGGTGGTGGGCATATGGCCGGGAACAGTTGTGCTGGTCCTGTCTGCTTTTGTTTTGGGGCAAAGTAGAACTTGCTAGGCCTAATGCTTCATGGAGCTAAAATTCTACATGTTGTCACTCTAACCCAGTTTTGTGTTTTTTAACAATGTTTTGAAAGTCCTATTCTAAAAATCTTACTGTTGATTGTAGCCCCTCCCAGCTTCTCTAATTCCCATGTTTTAAATGAAAACCAATCGGTCCATGTTGCATGTCTTGCCTTGACAAATTTTGACATGCAGTTTAAATTCTGGACCTGCTTCTGTAAATATTAAAGAACCTTGAATGACAGATTGCATCACAGCTTTTATTGTCATGATTCTCCTCATTCCTGATTGTTAGGAAATTCTCCTCAACCCTTCAGCTGCTTGAAAGTTTTCTTAATTTGGTTTGGGTTTGTCCCTGGTTTGAAATTTTCACATTGTAATGTTTTGATCTGGAATTTTACAAACTTATTATCTTTATCTTTTGGTGTGCTAACACCTCATGTAGCAAAGATCACAATTGACTGGAATTCCTCAACTTCCTAGTTTTTTAGGATTTGCTACAGATTCATGTGTAGCATTCTTTTAATTCCAATTCCCAAAGTGTCAAATTTTAAATGTACTAAAACTTAACGTTTATTGACTTTGCAGGTTTTGCTCCATTTTGCAACGTTAGGTACTGATTTAAGGCAGTGAACTGTTCTTAACACAACTAACCAGCTTTGTATGCACAGCTGACTACTTGAATTAATCAAAACACATCTTTGCTTTAGTTTTGACTTTTTTTTTTCCTCTTGTCTCTCCTTCTCCTCCAGGCCTAATTGAGCCTGTTGAAGTCATTGATAATGGTGATGGCACTCACACAGTCAGCTACACTCCTTCACTTGAAGGGCCATATTCTGTTTCAGTGCAGTATGGAGATGAAGACATTCCTCGCAGGTAATTTTTTTTTTAGAAACTTCAAGGATGAGCAATGCAGAGTTTGATACTATTTATCACTTTCTACAAAACTGTTGCATTAAAGACTAATAAAAGAATACAATGTTGCCTGACTGCTTGCACAACTTGACAGTAATCTGTCTTGTAAATTACCTCCCCAGACGAATCTCATTTGCACCTATCTTGGCCATATTTTGATACCAAAAATAGGATTTTAATTAAGGGTACTGATGAACATTGTTCTGTGTCCTAGCTTGCAACAGTCTGCTTTTCAAAGGGTTATCTATTTTTATCTGCTTTTAAAAGAAAATAGCAGTGAATAGCAATTTCTTGGCAGAAACTACAGGATAGCATGGAGTGGCCCTGTTAAGCAGGTCACTTATTTAGGTTTTGATTTTGTAGGCAGTTATGGACTTGACACTCCAATTTTCAATTGAAAATTGAAGAGTTGACACCTATTAATAGAATATTCTAAGCAGATGTCAATTGTCTTTTTAAATGTAAGCCTCCAGAGTCAAATGATATTAGAACCAGTCAGTCCTGACCCAACCTAGCTAAGTTGGTGATACCAATCTGCAGTGTGGAGGGTCAACTTGACTGCTTTGCAAGCAGAGTGAAAGACTGGAGAAATCTCCACCTATATAAGTTGCTTGAATCTTTGAAATCTTTAGGGGAAACCTGGTGCAGCAGTGCAAAGGGATCCAGTTAAGCATCTAATAAGTCAGTGTTGGAATGGCTCTTTGCTAAGGAAGTGCTTTAATAGCAGTGACTTGCTCAACATAATTGCAATTTACTGAAGCTGCTTCAACAATAACTTCCAACCAGTGACCAATAGACAGACAATAGTTCTCAAATATGGCCAGTCTGAAGTTTTCCTCCTAAAGCCACTTCACTCAGTGACAGTCAGTGCACCTGCACCAAACAATAGCTTTGCTGTGGTCAAAGGCAGGTCAATATCATCTGAGTAATGAGATGGTCAGCAATATCCTCCTACAGATGAATAAGATTTAATCTCCAAGTAATTCACACTTTTTAGGTTTACACCTTTAAAAAATCTAATGGATTTTTAAGATAACTATTTTTAGTCATTACTTTAAGACAGCAGCAATAGCAGGATTTTGTCCTCCTCACCTTTTGCAGGATTTTGTCCTCCTTACTTTGTCTCTGGATTAGTCTAATGATTGCTAAGACATCTCCCCTAATGGAAATGAGTAAATGCATGGATTCTCCACAATGGTCCTCGTGTGCTCTACATGTTGTCACAGATATATGAATTCTCCAGGACTGTTGTTTAGGCTTGTATCCTGTGATCTGAAGTGCATTTTGCAGATTTTTGACTCTGCACACCCATTTTTTTTTGGGGGGGGGGGGGGAGGTTAGCTGACTGGAATTGGCATTGGAGCAGATTGTACAAAGCTGGTCAACCTATGGCAATTTTGAAAGTTCCAATTGTCTCTCTGCATATTGTCCTAATTCTTTAATTGAGAAGCTCAATTAAATGTGGTTTTGTACAATGCAAGTTTGCTACAATGGCAATAAAACAACTGCAGTTGTGGCATTCTGTTGCCCTCAATGACCGCAAACATGACTCTGTTCTAGTTCTGGCTCTAATGAAATGTGCAGACCACTGGTGGACTGAAAAGCGCAATTTTATTGGAATAGTAGACTTCACAACTTTTGACAATGGTTCCTGTTGAAGTTTCATTTTAACTGAAATGGAAGCTGATTTTGATTTTTTTTTGGTTCTCTATGCCAGATCAATTACCAGTCTCCTTTGTTCAGTCCTTTCAGGGTGAAGGTGCTACCAACTCATGATGCCAGCAAAGTGAAAGCCAGTGGGCCCGGCCTCACATCTGGTGTACCAGCTAGTCTACCAGTAGAATTTACCATTGATGCTAAAGATGCTGGAGAAGGTCTCCTTTCAGTACACGTAACTGTAGGTTTTATTTCCTTTTTTTTTGTTTTGAGTTGGGTGGGTGTAGGTCTATGGTAAAACCAGGCAATTTTAAAACTGATGCTCTGCAGCTGAAGTGGATGAGGAGTAAGCTGGTTGTCTTGGTTTGTTTTAAATACTGATGTCTATTCTTGCATTCAAGACCCTGTACCAAAATATTTCTTGCCTTCTGATAGGAATAGCCTACAACTAGGTTTGGCTGACAACTGAGCACATGCTCACTACTTTTCAATGGAGAATGGAGTTAAAACATAGGCTGGGATTATCTAGTTATTTAGGATTAAGTGCTACTAGGCTTGTGCAAACATTTGTGGCTTAACCTAAAATAGAGCAGCAACTCTAAACTGATTTTGTTATGGGAATTGGTTGTTTTTTTGGAATCTTGGTGACCACTTTTTTTGAGATAAACGTGAAGTTGTTAATTTTAAAGAGCAAGTGTAGTGAATCACAAATGAAGTGACTCGTCTAGGTGCAGTAAACTAGTCAAAAGCTTAAGATCAAGACATTTTTTCACATCAGTGAAAATGCTAGCACTGGATCATTTTTAAGCTAGCAGCTGTATGTGGAGCAGCATGTTTTAAAATGCCTTCAGGGAATTTTGTAAGCAGATTACGTTTATCTTTGTCACTACTCTTTTTGCAGAAAGTAACATAGGTGCTGCACAACACAGCCTTTCTGATCACTGGCAATGAATTGCAAGTGTGGCAAGAAGTCCAGAAGTGTGGTTTCTCTCCTGTAAAGCAGTGCATAACTAATGTCTAACAAAACTACAGGTCTTTCATTTCATTTGACTTTTTCTGTAATAAAGCACTGCTGTTTTTTTTACATTTAACTTGCATTGATTTTTTTTTGTAGATATTTTTATTGAAATTTAACATTTTTGCAAATTTACAAAAATAAACAAAACTCTCAAATACAAACATTGATGTACAATTAAATCATATATACAATAGTCATAATTTAACAAAGAAAAAGAAAACAAAAAAAAGAAACGAGAAAAGAAAAAAAAACAACTTTCTACTAATCTAACCTATAACTAACCAGAGTGTATACCTAAGTCTCTTACATGCTCGGAATGTATAAACATCAAATATAATAAAACCGGTATTCGCGCAGGATTCCTCTCCCAAGGGGCCCCGGAGCAGCCCGGTCTGAAATCTTCACTAAATAAAAGCCCTTGTTAGGATAGCCGAAATATCTGCATTTATATAATTCAAAAAGGGCTGCCATATTTTATAAAATAATTCAGTCTTTCGGTGCACCATATTTGTGAGGAAGTCAAGGGGGATATATTCCATAATTAATCTGTGCCAATTTGAAAGTCCAGGGGGGCCCTCAGCCACCCAGTTCACCAAAATATTTTTCCTTGCACAGAGAATAGAAAATAGTCTCTTCCCATGCATATCCAGAGATGAGAGGTTCGAAAAGCCCAAAAGGAGAGATACAGGGTCCACCCTTATTTCCGTTCCTAAAATTTCTGTCAGGGTATTTGCCACTTTAGTCCAGTATCTGCGGATTTTCTGACAAGTCCACAGACAATGTACAAGAGTACCCACCTCTGTTTTGCATTTAGGACACATTGGAGATGCTCCTGCCTTAAATTTTGCCAGTCGAGCCGGAGCTATATGGGCCCTATGAACTATCTTTAGTTGGATAGCCTGAGTTCTGTTACAGATAGCAATTCTCCTAGCATTTTCCCAAATGTCATTCCACATATCCTCAGATTTCTAGCCCCAAGTCCTGCTCCCATGTTTTAAGCAGGTCATCCATGTCTCCTGAGACTCCATCATGTAGCAAATGGTATATAGTACTAACGGAGGATGCCCCTGCTGGTCGTAAGACATTACGTTCTGTCTGATTTATAACGACTCTCTATTAATGTAGTCTTCCTCTGTGTATATAATCTCGAACTTGGAAGTATCGAAAGAGATCCCCATTAGGTATTCCGAATTTCAGACGCAGCTGCTCAAAGGACATCAGGATCCCATCTTTAAATAGGTCCCCTAAGCATGAGATGCCCCTGGATCTCCAGAGTTTAAAGGTGGCATCTGTAATCCCCGGTTGGAATCCCCATGCGCCTACTATTGGTGCATGGGGGGATGTTTTATGTGAGTTACCCTCATTTTGCCGCATTATATTCCAGGCCTTAATTGTGTTTAATATTATGGGATTTTTACAGTGGTCTGTAATGATTTTCCTCTTATCTGAAAATAAAAGGTTAATAAGTGGGTATTTTACTTGGGAGGCTTCGATATCCAGCCAAACTGATTGTGGATCAGATGAAACCCAATCAGCTATGTAACTTAGTAGGGAGCTTAACTGATATTTCCTAAAGTCTGGGAAGTCCAGTCCTCCCCTTGCCTGTGGAAGCTGTAGCTTCTTCAGCTTAATAAGGGGCCGTCTATGGTTCCAAATAAAGGAGCCCAACCAGCCATATAATTTACGTAGGGCTAGCCTTGGCAGCATCAGCGGGAGCATTCTCATAGGATATAAGAGACGGGGCAGAACATTCGTTTTAATTAATGCTATTCTCCCTAGCCAGGAAATCGGAAGGTCTCTCCATCGCTGGAGGTCTTGCCTTATCCTTTCCATTAATTGTACAAAATTAGCCCTATACAGCTGATCAAATACTGGCGTGATAAAAATACCTAAATATAAGAAGCCCTCCAGGGACCAACGGAAGGGAAAAGGGGATCCGTCCATTAAGTGGGGTATCATAGCCAGACCACCCATTGGAATGGCTTCCGATTTTGAAAAATTAATTTTATAGCCAGAGAATGCACTAAATGTATTAATAACTTGAATTAGACGAGGCACTGACACTAAAGGATTACTGAGGAATAAGAGAACGTCATCTGCATAGAGGGTAATTTTGTGTTTACCTGTACCAATCCTCGGGGCCGTTATATTAGGATCAGTCCGGATGGCTTCTGCTAATGGTTCGATTATCAGTGTAAACAACAATGGTGAGAGAGGACATCCTTGACGGCAGCCCCTACCCACACTGAAGCCATCCGATCTTAACCCATTAGTAATAACAGCTGCTTTGGGGTCATTATACAATGTTGAAACCCATTTGGTAAACACCTGTCCAACGCCAAACCTTTCCAATGTGTAAAATAAATATGACCATTCAACCCTATCAAATGCCTTTTCTGCATCCAATGAAATTACTACTCCTGGTATCTTTCCCTGATGACAGGCTTGGATCATATTCAAGACCCTTCTGATATTATTGGATGATCTGCGGCCCTTAATAAATCCCGTCTGGTCCTCCTTTATAATATATGGCAGTACCCTTTCTAGTCTTAGTGCTAACATTTTTGAGAGAATTTTAAAGTCTACATTTAGTAAGGATATTGGTCTGTAAGATGCACAATCTTCTGGGTCTTTTCCTTTTTTGAGGATAAGAGAAATATTTGCTTCTTTCAGCGTGGGTGGGAGACAGACCTGACTATGCGCAAAATTATACATATCCATAAGTGGGTCAACCAATATTCCTGTAAATTCTTTATAGAATTCAGCTTGAAAACCATCCGGGCCCGGTGCTTTTCCGCTCTGAAGTTGCCTAATTGCCTCAAGTATTTCTTGGACTGTTAAAGGGGTATTTAGGGCCGACACCTGTTCTGGAGTCAGGCCCGGGAAGGTCAAATTTTTAAAAAATGACTGCATCCTCCTAATCCTATCTTCACAATCCTGCGATCTATATAGTTCAGAATAAAATTCTTTAAAGGTCGCATTGATCTTTTTATGATCATGAGTCAGGGTACCTGTACTTTCCTTGATGTGCATTGATGTTTAAGGGCATGACAATATTTTTCAAACAGTCCCTCAGTTTTTTGTTTAGTCTCCGCCTCAGCCTTCATTTATCATGGTGCAAGTTAGTGCAGCTGATGGAATTTGAATCTTCTACCTCTTTGGGGCAAAAATACCCACCTCCCAGAATGCCATTCTTGAGTAGGTTAGAACCATGTTTTCATAGATTTGAGTATCAATTTTAAAGTCTGTGCACATAAAAAGCAACTTTTGTGGAACAAATCATACATTGAGCTGTATAAACTTCATGGTAAATGTGAGAATACCCGACACTATGGAAACGATAGAATTTACCCAGTGATAATTGACTTTTATTTCAACCGCATCTGAAATACTTAATGTTTGGGTGAGGGTTAATTCTGTATTGTAACGAAGACTTTTTTTTGCCCAAAGGACCAAGAAGGGAAGCCAAAGAAAGCTAATATCCACAATAATAATGATGGCACCTACAAAGTTTCCTACATACCAGACAAGACTGGACGTTATACTATCGTAATCAAATATGGAGGTGATGAGATTCCAGCATCCCCTTACCGAATCCGTGCAGCAGCTACTGGTGATGCTAGCAAATGTACAATGTCAGGTAAATGCCAGTTTTAACTTGGTGTCATGAGATTTGTAGCAATGCTTTCTGACCTAAACTATATTGTCATCTTTGCCACTTCAACCAAAAACCTGGAACTTGTCAGCAGCAGCATTGTAGGTGTACCAAAACCAGTTGGATTCCAGTTTGAGGAAACAACTCTGCAACGCCACCTCTACTGCAGTTAATGGACAACACATGCTGACCTTTTTTTCCTAGTATTCCCATTCCTTTAAAACCTAAGACTAGTGATTTTGCAGGCTTACTTTTTTTAAAAGGAATTGTCATAGCTTTAATTTAAACAAATGATCACCGGATTTCCCGACTTGCTTAAATTTTAAGTGTGCTTAAAATGTGAACTCCAAATTACACTTTAATTTTCTTCTTAAGGTTCTGGTCTTGGACCTACTGTTCAGTTGGGTGATGAACTTGGAATGAAGGTGGATGCCAAAGCTGCAGGCAAGGGTAAAGTCACCTGCACAATCTGCACTCCTGATGGCACTGAAGTGGAGGCAGATGTTATTGAAAATGATGATGGAACTTACAACATCTTCTACACAGCACCAGAAAAAGGAGCATATGTTGTTTATGTCCGCTTTGGAGGAGTGGATGTTGCCAACAGTCCATTTAGTGTTGTGGTGAGCTGCCTTCTATTTCTTTTTCATAATGAAGAATGGGACATCTCTTGCATTGCAGTTGTCCAAATGAGCAATTACTTCTCTAAAGTAGCTGGGTCAGGGGGGGTAACTTAGCATTGGTGATGGAAACTACTTTACTGTCAAGCAGACTTCCATTCCTCCTTAATCCAGCAGTTCTATAGTCTTCCTGATTGGGCAGGCATGCCTGCCCAATGAATCTATATCCCAGGCATGTAAGTCAACAATCCATAGATGTAGTTTGAGGTAATGGGGTAGTTTTGTGCAGTAGAGCAGCATGCACATTTTGTAAAAGTGCATCCTTTCAGAATGAAACCTGGACGTAAGCATTTTGTTTGACCCAGAAATGTGCCACAAATTCCTTGATTGCAAGAGGAAGGAAAAAAATCTATGGAGTAACTTTGAAGTGCATCATTTCAAACTTATTCTCCATTTAAGTATAAAGGTGTACTTGGTCTCTCTATTGAAGATAAACTGCAACCCTAGGTGCTTTTCTAAATTGGGAGTTGCCTATCAAAATGGATAAAGTAATTGTGAGGGTCCAGAGTCTTTCCAAAGACAAAGGTAGTGAATTCCAAGTCCCAGAATATTTTTAAAGGTAGATTCTTACGCATGGTTGAAAGGTTCTGGCAGTGATTGGAATGAAACCTGCAAATCTACAATCATATTAGGCATCTTTATTGAATGACCAATTCCTGCTAATGCATCCAAATCTAAACTAAATACTTTAGCTGAAGGATAATGTTTGTATATCAGAACTTCCCTAGTTTCTGTTCTAAATTTACCAAGCTTGGGTGGGGGGGAAATGTTTCTGGTGTTGAAACCTTCACTTTGCAAATGTGGACCTCTCGCCACTGCCTTTTGCTGAAAGAATTCCACTTCTAAAGCCTTTCTCCATGCAAACTGTACCCCACACCTATCAAAAAACGCTCTTCTGTCAGTGCCAACCTCTCCCTATAGATCTTACCTTTCAATCCCAGTAGCATCCTGTAGTTTTTTTTTTGTTTGAAGCCATTCAACTTTATATCGTTCCTGTAACGGAGACAAGAATTCAGATTAAGTGGTCTCAAATGTTCTGTACAGCTGCAATATGGCATCCTAACTCTTGCACTGATCCATAAATTCAAGCATGCCAAATTGTGTTCATCTCAAACCTCTATACTCGTTTTTAAATAGAATTCCAAATATTTGAAAACTCCAGTGAATGTCTCCATACTTTGTTGCAATCTTTCAGCATTCTGAAAGCGTGCTGTCCAAATTTTGCATCCTACACCACTAATTTAAATTGTTTCCACATGAAAATATCTCCATAAATGCTACTTTGATATCCATTGGAGCTACTTGGTCTTTTTTTTAATATTTTAATATCCCTCAACTTAAAAAAAAAATCCATATGCCACTAGTCAGTGATAAAGGTCTTTTGTCAAGTACTGCATTTTGTTTAGTCTTATAGTTAATCTTTACCTTTTTAAAAGGCAAAGAATCCAGAACAAAAATTATCGACCTAATTTTGTCTTCGCTCCAACCACACATTTCATGAATTCTCAGTTTATTGGAATATATTTATTGACCTTATATTTTGGTGTCAATTTGCTTGTAGGCTTTCGTTAATAGGTTTTGCCACCTTTAAGCCCTGTCTGTCTTCTCCAGTTTGTTTACACTCCTTTTTATAATCCAGAGGTCATATGATGTTAATACTGTTTATAATTTCCCCCTCCCACAAATAAGCAGTTACTCTCTATTTGTGCATAAAGAAAATGTGATTTTCTATACTATGGTGTTTTTCATAAGTTTGAGCAATAAACTATCTGCATCCTAAACCAAATTTTGTGGGTGGTCAACATGCTTAATGTTGCACTACCATTCCTCTTTTTTTGAAAAGGATTAAAGGGGAATTGAGGGTTTTTGTTGAGTTGACTGCCTGCATCAAATTCTTAACATGTCAAACCACTGCAAATCAATTTTCAGTGCTACAACCAAAAATTAATGTGGGATTAGGCAGGATAGCTTGAGTAGCATGGGTTTAATGGGTGAAATGTCCTCCTCTGCTTCAACTTCATTTTTATGAATGCAAGATGGTGACTTAATGTCCTCCTGTGGTTGATCTATCTTGTCACCTTTTTATGGATTGTACATCTGGTTACCAGAAACTTTAAGGTACCAGTTTGTTTGTGACAGATTTTATACATGGCCCATGCTGTAAGTTAAGATGCTTTTCACTTACAATAATGAGGATGGTTTTAAAAAGGTGGAAGTAGACTGTGCTATGGTTTAATGAATGAAAAACTGGTCTTTATGTTGAATGTTAATGTATTTTATTGACGTTAAATCCAGCCAGTTACCAAATTAAATGCTAGTCCACATGGACAATGCAAGGACAAGCTAAACAGCTAGATGGCAATTCAATTAAATTGTTCAAATGTTTTTGACAAAAAACTAATTTGCTATTTGCCATTCACCTAGGCCACAGATGAAGTTCCAGTAGTGCCACAGCAGCTGGTGCAACAGCAATCTCTAAATGCATATCCCCCTGGCTTCCAACCCTGGGTACAGATTTTAATACATTGAACTTTCTCTTTCTCTTTCCTCCAAAGCTAGTGTTCACAGCTTGCTGGGACCTGCCATCTGGACTGTTTCATTTCTTTTCCAAATGATTATTCTGTCCAGAGTTAGCTACTGTAAATTTTATTGTTAAACTCTGTTTTAAACAGGTGAATGTCTGTCTGTCCGTCCATGCGTGCTTTGGATGTTCAAGATACAATCTCAATTAGTCCCTTGTAGGTTGAGTGAGTGAAATATGGTGTCTTGTGTGCACCGGGCATTCAAAACTCTGCCAGCGCATTAATTGCAAATTTAACAAGAAAATTAACCTTCAGCTGCAAATGCTGAATAAATTCCCATTTGAGCCTGAAATGCTGAACTGTAAGCAGCAAATTTTTATAAATGACAGTTGGAAAATTTTTAGTTTTCAGCTTTTTGGCTGATGACAATGGTGTTTTGACTGATTTTTAAGTTTTCCTCCTTTTGCAGTTCATTTCATAGACATTTGTCAGCTGAAGTATGGATTTGACTGGGAAGCAATGGGCCAGAAATTCCTATTGCTTGCATGAATTGATAAATCAACACTGTTTATCTCTCCTAAAAAGATGACAGGCATGGCTTGATGTTGGAAAATAAATGAAGCAGTGTCGTGTTAGTTCATAACTTAGTCTAAGTAGGTGCCAACTGGGCTGTTTGAAGGATCTGTAAATGAAGTGTCAGCTTTTGGGGAATTTTGCCAATTCTTGCTCTAATACTGGTCTACTACTCTAAATCTAAATCTAAAATGAATAACTGATCAGCCATTTAAAACTAAGTGCAGCTTCATCTCATTTGAAGCATTGGTTTAAAGGTTTTGATTGGATATTACTTTTTTATAGGGATTGTATTAATTTTGTGTATATACCTAATTTTCTACCAGTCTGCGTTTTCAGCATGACCTTTTCAATAAATGAAAAATGATTAGATTCCTTACGATACAGGAACAGGTCATTTTGGTCCAAGTCCACACTGACCCTCTGGAGAGTAACCCACCCAGACCCTTTTTCCCCTGACTAATGAACTATGGGCAATTTAGCATGACCAAATCACCTGACCTGCACATCTTTTGGATTGTGGGAGGAAACCCATGAGACATGGAGAATGTGCAAACTCCAGTCTCCTGAGGCAGGAATCTAACCAGGCCCCTGCTAACCACTGAGCCATTGTGCCGAATCTTGAATAACATTGTTAACTCATCAAATATTTTGTCTGGTCCATAGATTAGATTATTTAGCTTTTCATAAACTTTCTAAACTTCCTGGGTTAACTAAATTTTCATTAAGTTGTCACTGGAAAGGCTGACCAGAGATCTACAAAATTTGAGGTAGGGTACAGGTTCCAGGTTTTTGGGGGGGGGGGGGTTGCTTTAGGGGAGAAGTGCATAGAAAATCTTTGTGTATATGTACATGGAATGCACTTCTGGTGGAGGGAGTAGGTGTGTTAGCAATGTTTTAAGGCATATTATGATAGACACATGAACAGAGGCAAACCAGGATACTGATATTGGCAAAAAGTAGCAGACCTAAAGGATTAGAATTGGCACAGACTTGAAAGGCCTGATCCTGTGGTGTATTTAGATAAACATTTTAAGTGATCAGATTTGTACAATGACCTTCACTCTGCTTACACAACCTGCTTTGTTGCAGAATCTGATTTAGATTGTACACTTGAACGGTTTTCTCCACTTTAACTGCTGCTTCACTCAAATGTAGTAAAAGTGGAATACTCTCCCTTTGTGATGTCTTAATTGGTGCACTTAAGTTCAAGTTCTTGTGCACATACAAATTAAATTCATCCAAATGTGGTTTTCAATAGAAGAATTTAAGAATGCTTTAGCTAGAACATTGAGAATCTAAAACTGAATTGTTTGTGGTGTTGAATAAATCATTTAGTGCTGTTTAAATGAGAACTTTTTAATGTGCCAATTTGTTTATCTAATTGAGATTGCACTTTGATCTCTTGCTTTCTACATCTTTCAATGGCTTTGTTCTTTGCAGACACAACTCAACGATCTAGAGCTAATGCTGTTTTTTTTCCCTTCTCTATCCTTTAATTGCCGTTGTCAATAGAAATAAGTGCAATAGCTGATTGAACATTTTCAGTTAAATCAAACCTCTTGTTGCAGCTAACAATCCCATTGGAGCTGAATCGATAAAGCAGTGAATGGCGTCCTGCTCGGGCCCTAACATTGGGAGGCCACTCTTTTTTTTCTGGCTCTTGCAGTTGACATAGCTGATCGTTCTAGCATTGTGAATCCGTGACACTGGTTCCTGGAATCGCTTATCAATTCAGTAACCTGCAAGATAGACCTAGTTTAGTTTCTAGAGTGTCATTTTCTTTTCTCCTTGCACAGTAAACAGTTTTTGATCACCAAACTGATTTTATAGTTCACTTTTTTGAAATGAGTTTTTCCTCTGTTCCCAAGGTTCTTGATGGAGCCTACCCACCAGTTGATGGATTAGATGGCGTTGGCTTAAAACCTTTTGATATTGTTATTCCGTTTGCTCTCAGGACAGGGGAAATCACAGGTACAGTTTGCCACTAAGTACGGTCTCTGCTATTGAAACAATTAAGAAATTTGCCTTAATTTAAGGATTCTTCCCTGTACTATTGGAAATATGTTGTGATTATTTGCTGACAAGTTAATTTCTATTGCCCTCTTTATAAAACAAATTTTCAATTTCATGCCTGAAAGGTACAGCAACTGTAACATTGAGACTAATCCCTGAGTGAATCACCTTTCTAACCAATGTTTCTCTACCCATCTTTCCCCTAATGTGCTTGGCTTGAGTGATTTTCAGTATACTGAATCTAAATTCCAGGAAATATAATCCAGTTTGAACTTCTCCATATTGCCCCTTTAACATTGCAGCAGATCAGTTTTGGCCTGAAAGGGTCAAGTAACAAATGCTGGCCTTGTCAAACGCCTAGCTTTTTTTCTTAAAAAAATGCACTGTCCTTGTGAATTTCAGGAGAATGTTTGTTCACTCAAAATAGCTGAGTCCACTCTCTCAATACAGAGGAACCAGTCATCAATTTGAAATTTATATAAATGATCCACCTGTAAGTTTCCACTGGCCTCATACTTTATAAAAGCTATCCACTGCATTGCTGGTATGAAAGTTAAATGGGGTGGCATGATGTCAGTGGTTGGCACTGCTGGCTAACAGTGGTATGGATCTGTGTGGCCACAGTCCAAAGATGTGCAGGTCAGGTGAATTGGCCATGTTAAATTATCCATAGTGTTAGGTACATTAGTCAGAGGGAAACAGGGTCTGGGTGGGTTACTCTTTTGGAGGGTCAGTGTGGACTGGTTGGGCCGAAGGATCTGTTTCCACACTGTGTAGGGAATCTAATCCAAACTTCCTAATGCAAGAATGGAAGGATAAAGCTTAAACTTTCAGTAAAGCTTCATTGCTGTCCAGCTGAGTAAAATTTGAAATAGCATGAAAGGAATTAGCACTTTAGCAGCTGTTTTAGATTGTTTTGCTTTTCCTTTTGTGTAATCTCACCTTGTATTTTGCATTACACAGATTAAAACCAGTGGATTTTTTGTCTTTATTTAAATATTGTCAAGTGATGCCACTTGGAAATTTTGTGAATAACTTTCCTACATTGAATATTTTGGCATTTTTGTTTACATTCTCTTTAGAGTAGCAGGTGGCATTTAGATAAATGAGGTGCTGCATTTTGGAAAGGCAAATGTGAACAGGACTTGTACACTTTAATGATGTCTGTGGGAGTTGTGCTGAACAAAAACGTTGGAGTGCAGCTCCCTGTTCCTTCAAAGTAGGGTCCCAGGTAGACAGGATAGTGAGGGTATTTGGTAAGCTTGCTTTTTATTGGTCAGTGCATTGTGTATAGAATTAAGGGGTCATTGTGGCTATAGAGGACATTGGTTAGGTCACTTTTGAAATAATGTGTTCAATTTTGGTCTCCCTCTTAAAGGAAGGACGTTGTGAAACTTGAAAGGCTTGAGAAAAGGTGTTAAAAGATGTGGCAGGTTTGACCTTCAGCTTGAAGTGGAATATGGCTGCAGCTGCTTTCTCAGGAGCCTCAGTCTGAGGGTGACTGTATAGAGGTTTATAAAATATTGGGCATGGGTACAGTAATACCCAGGTTGTTTCCCTGGGGTGAGGGAGTCCAGAAGGTTTAGGGCAAGGGGAAAAATTGGGATTTAAGGAGCAACTTTTCTCAGAAGGTGGCAAGTATGGAATGAGTTGCTAGAGGAGATGGAGGCTGGTACAATTACAGCATGTAAAAAGGCATCTGGATGAATAGGAAAGGTTTTAGAGGGATATGGGCCAAGTGCTGGCAAATGGAACTAGATTAGGGTAGGATATCTGGTTAGCATGAACAAGTTGGATCAACGGGTCTGTTTTGTATGTCTGACTCTAATTAGTAACTAACTGCAAGGTATAAGTTTACCTTGTATCTGACTAGCTCTGTTCACCTTTTTATAGGTGAAGTTCACATGCCTTCAAACAAAACTGCTAAGCCAGAAATAATTGATAACAAGGATGGTACTGTGACTGTCAAATATGCTCCAACTGAAGCTGGACTACATGAGATGCACATCAAATACAATGGCAGTCACATTCCAGGTATTCATAATTGCTTCTAGCAAGTCTAGAAACATGCTTCATGTCTTCAGTTCTCAAATGCATAACACCTTTTTGTTAATGTATCAAAGTTTTAAATATTTAGGTGATAGAATCCAAAATAAACTAGAATTTGGGATTCAGAATAACTACAGTAATGACAGCTGTCATTTGTCTGCACTGGACTCTCCAGATAAGCATAAATTATTGCCTGTCCACTCACTTGTAGCCCTGCACACTAAATGATTCTAAATTTTTAAAAGCCATTTTGAAAGCCTTCATTTGAATTGGCCTCCACCATCTTTCCAAGTAGTCCTTTTCCAGTCTATTTGCTCACCTTTAAAGTAGTCTGCAAGCATTTGAGTTGTCCTAGTCTATGGTCCAGTCATTCCCAAAGTAAGGATTGAGGCTGTATACAGGAGGATTTTGCAATATAGCTGAGAAATGATAGACCTCTACTTTGTTTCCACTACCATACTTAATGTTAAGCAAAAAATAGTCCTTTAAAATCAGCAAACTATTGTAAATCAATTTTGGAAAATCAGTGATATGAGTGGACAATCTACATGGTAGGTTGGTTTGAGTAATTGGCATTTCACTTAGCTAGCCCTAAATGCTGCTTCAGCTGAGAATTTATTATAAGCAAAGTAAAATATCATTTAAGGACAATACACTGACACTATGTCACTTACTTTCAGAGAGTCCACTGCAGTTCTTTGTGAATTATGGAGGTAGTGGGCATGTGTCTGCTTATGGCCCAGGCCTTGTCTATGGTGTTGTCAACAAACCAGCTACTTTCACAATTGTGACTGAAGATGCCGGAGAAGGTAAATACTAAATGCATAACACTAGTGTGATACTAAGAGTTGCCTAGAAACCACCGTGTCTTTGGTCTTAGTAATATGCATTATTTGTTAAACTGTATTCAGCTTTTTTATTGAATGTAGAAATTTGTTACCAAGTGCAACAGAGATCACTGTTACGTTTTAAGTCAACTCATTCAGCAAACTAGAGCCACTTTGGAGATAAGTAAATACCACTGGACTTGTTCCTGTGTTTTACTGTCTGGTACTTTAAATGTATTGAATTTACACTAACTGCAGCTTTCTTAAGCATTCTGGATTTGTGTGCCAAGGTAGATTTTATTTCAGTAGAATGGTGTAGAAGATCAGCCTAAGTATGTAAAATAAGTGTTGTAATCCTGGTTCTTTGTCTCCAATGCAGGAGGTTTGGACTTGGCCATTGAGGGGCCTTCTAAGGCAGAAATCAGTTGTGTAGATAATAAGGATGGAACCTGCACAGTCTCTTACCTCCCGACCTTGACTGGTGATTACAGTATCATTGTCAAATACAATGAGAAACACATTCCTGGAAGCCCTTTCACTGCCAAAGTTACAGGTAGCATTCAGTAATGGAATTTAATGAATATCAAATGATAAAGCAGTTCCTGATTAACCAGTTTGTCCATCTAAGTGCTTTAGCGACTCTAGTAGTAAAGCTAATTGTGTGCCTTCCCACTTTGGGCAAAGTCACAGTAACGTGGAACTTAAATCCAATTGATGGGAGTTTTGAACTGTAAAACATGGTAAATGTGTTTAATTGGAATTGATTTTATTTGGAAAACTAATTTTTTTTTTAGTGTCTTCCCCAATCACTTAAATTGTGCAATTAAGGATAACTTAGATTGTATTGCCACTTTGTAAATCAAAACACTTCTTCTTAAGAGTAGGAATGTTATAAAAGTGAGATCACTAAACTGAGGCTATTCAGCCCACTGGCAGTCACCCAGCCTAATCCTGCTTTTGTGCAGCTGGTCTGTAATGCTACAGGTCCTGGTTCTTCAAGTAGACAGTGTTTCTAATGTTTTGTCTCTGTACTTCAGTGCTGAAAATTTAAGTTTTGCTTTCGCCTTGTCTCTACCCACTCTCATCATCTCCTATTTTTAATGACCCCTTGAGTGACTTTTAAATCTCTCCAATTCTTGGTCTATTTAATTCGTGCATCCATTGCTAGTGCAGCAAGTGGTGATGGCAAGTGATTGATCTTCATTGTGAAGGGATTTGAATTAAAGGAGCAGCAATGTCCTGCTTCAATTGTAAAGGGCATTGGGTCTACATCTGAAGTACTATGCAGCTTTGATCTCCTTGTGAAGGATGTTTTAGCTAAAAGGAGGGCAATGGAGATTTACCAGTGTGAATCCAAGGATGACAGAATTAGTTAGGACTGTGGCAACTTTAGAAGAATTGGGGCTCTCCTAACTTCCTATTAGGACTAGACATAAGTTTCTAGATATGCCTGATGACCTGGCAAACCCAGAACTAGGTCACAATCCGAATAAGGAGAGGGCTATTTAAGACTGCAATGACAGGAAACCTCTTCCCCCAGAGTGGTGAGCCTGTGCAGTTCTATCTCGAGGCTAAAATATTATATCTAACTTCTGGTTTAAAAGTAGGAATGAGGTGCTGAGTTGGCTGAGCCACAATCATTGGTGAAGCAGGCTGAAAGAACCACATAGCTGCTGCCTCACCTTTTTTTTTTGTCTCACTAACATGTGAATTTGATCTCTACTTTTAGCCACTTTAAAATTTTTCAGTTTCCCCTTCTGTTCCCTGTTCCCAAAGATGACTGTTGCAACTTGCCTCTTTCCTTGCTCCATTTATCTTGTACCAATTGGCATCATTTGTACCTCCCACGTCTGATTCCATCCTTTTTGTCCTGCATTGAACTTGCTCTGCATGGATCTCCTTCAGCTGGGTGAAGGATTGGATGGCAAACTCATTACATCACAAGTTGGGGCACTTGTCATGTAACTTGGCAGCATGGCCACCATGTTGGAGGTGGTAAAAGAAAGGAATCTTATTTATCCAATAATTTAAAATCACTGATCTAGCAATATTGAGTGACACTTAATTCTGCCATCTACCCATCAGCTGATTGTTCTGAATTTTTAAGCTGCCAAATGTAGAGTCTAATTTCCTGTTTTACCAATTGTGAAATTGACCATGTGAGGAATGATTTTATTGACTAGTTACCTATTTCAATTTGTATCTGTCCTTTTGTGCTGCCACTTGTCCTGTGCATCCACTCAGATGATGCTCATTTCTGGTTTGGGACTTGGAAAGTCATTTTATGCTTTTATTTAAAAGATTCTGCATTGACAAAGCAAGACTTAAGTGTAATAATCATAATTGTAATGGTAGTTCCATTGAAAGGTCTCAGCAATAATGTAAGTGTAGAAATTTTAATTTAGCTCAGTTTAATTCTACAAATGTTGAAAACAAAACTCAAGTGACATTTGAATTTTTCAAGTAAATATTGCATTGGAATCAAAAAATGGCAAGTGGTCCTTGCATTCTGAAGGTGTGCTGAAACTGTGAAATGCCTTTTCATGCTGGCCATCTATTGGAATAGATGAGACTTATGGACTTCCATTTTTATTACAAATCAGGACTTGCCCCTCCACCTTTACACTGACATCAACTCTCTGGGAGTCTGCACATTTTGCTGAGTGTATGAAGATTCTTCTCCCATCAACCCCCACCCCTCATCCTTGCCAATCAATAAGAAATCTTTGAACTGACCCAGAATTGTAAGTGAAGGTGTGACTGGGTTTTTAGGACCCGCTTGAGTATTGTCAAAACTGTCATTGGACCTGAAGTTTCTTTTTAGTGAACATCAACTTGCTAGTTTGATTTTAAAAGCTACCTTTTTTAGGAGCTTTCTTAACTTTTAAACATTGGTTTTTGAGCTTGCTTTCCCTGTGGAATGGCATCAGAAAAATAACTGACCACAAGCACCTGGTTGTTTTTAGATGACAGTCGGCGAAGGTCACAAGTTAAGGTTGGTTCAGCTGCTGACATCTCACTGGACATCCATGAAAGTGACCTTAGTTTGCTATCTGCAAGCATTAAATCTCCATCGGGCCAGGATGAACCATGCCTATTGAAGAGGCTACCAAATAACCACATTGGTAAGTTATTCTCCAAGAGAATGAGCCACTTTAAGAATACTTGGACTTCAAACTAAAATAACTACAGTTGGTGCATCTTAGCAACTGGAAAACCTTTTTCAATTCCTTCTATCCAACTTTAGTATGCTCCACAGCATGCAGAGTAATAGCCCATTTTTCCACTTGGCATAGTTATAGCTCTGCTGTCAAATAGTAAATATGTATAACATATTGTAAAGCAGCCTATTCTAGTAACCTGGAGCCTTTCCTCCCCTTGATGTGAAGACACGCTAGCTGTGAACCAAAGAAGGAACTGTTAACAGGCCTTTTTTTAAAGGACAAAATTAAACTGGTTGAGACTTATCAAGGAAATTTGCTATGACAGAATAGTTGGTATTGAACCTGCTATTGCCAGACAGACTGCAATGAGATTGTCCATTCTTCCTCCCCTGCCCCAGTGACCAGGATAGTTTTTTTTTGTATTACTACATTGAGTTGGCCATCTTTTATTCCTTTCACCAATAGGTATCTCCTTTATCCCACGGGAAGTCGGTGAACATCTCGTCAGCATAAAGAAAAATGGTAAACATGTGGCAAATAGCCCAATTACCATTATGGTTGGCCAGTCTGAGATTGGTGATGCCAGCAGAGTGAAGGTTTCTGGACCAGGTTTGAAGGCAGGGCGAACATTTGAAATGTCTGACTTCATTGTGGATACAAGAGATGCAGGTGAGATAAACTGGCACATACTTTCAGAAGGCCCTGAATGTTTCGGGCTTTGCTGCAGAAGCATGGAATCTTGCTATAAAGAAACAGGCCATTGAAATAGTCTGTTCTTCCCCCTTGAGTTGGTGTCTGATTCCCGTTTCCGTAAATTCCCAACACTCTTCTCTCAAGTGGCCTTTTATCTATCATGAAATGCAAATCACAATCTAAATTTTTCTGCTGAATAGAAAAATTCAAGCTGCACTAAATGCTGCAACACTTTTTTTAATAGCTAAATGTTTCTATAAACTAATAGAATTGGTTAGACTTCGTCCTCCCTACCAGAATATCTCAAATTCCACTGACAACAGCATATTTTAAATGATGTTCTCAACATTTCTTGCCTTTTTTAAATGCAGCCCTTACCTTGTTTCAGGTTATGGTGGCCTTGCACTATCTATTGAAGGCCCAAGTAAAGTGGACATTAATACAGAAGAAACAGAGGAAGGCACCTGCAAAGTTTTCTACTGTCCAACTGAACCAGGCACTTACATTGTCTACATCAAGTTTGCAGATGAGCATGTGCCAGGTATGACCAGTGAGAAAAGTTACTTTTTTTGGTCTACAATTAGTCTCATGATTGCGGATTTTTGTTTTTTAAAACATAATGCTGTAACTTGTCAATTTTAGTACACCTTTTTTATATAAAATAATTCATGTTGATTTGGCTTATTTTGTGCAAAGTTGTCAAGTTACACCAGTTCTTGGGTATTCAGATCTCCCTAGGCACTTAAGTAGATTTCAGATATATTGACATTTACTAAACTGTTTCGAGTATTGACTCTGTTAAATAGGTTTACTGTAACAGTGATTTGTACTTCCTGGTCAAATTCTTGACCGGTACTATTTCTCAGCTCCACCCTTGCTGTTTTCTCATTTCTAGTCTGTTCTCAACATGACATTTACTCTTTTTTTTCTTCTTTGAAATGAGTGCAAGGGTGACTGGCCATTTAAAATGGTCACCTATTGTGCTAGCTCTACTTTGATTTACTGCCACTTTTTCTGCAATTTCTCAAAAGGCAAATTAAACTCTTTTCCAGCAATATGCTGGAATTGAAGCAGTGGAGCTGATTTTAAGGATGGATCAAAAACCTGTATGTAGACAGTCGTATTATTCCACATCCTGAATAGGTGGGACTTATACCCAGAGGTAGAGACATTACATGCTGGGTCACAAGCCCTCTGCTTTTATTGACTGCTTTCAAATTCCACCCTTTTTTGAAGGTGGATATTAAAATGCCTTCAATATTTTTGTATTTATAAGCAATTTTTAACTTAAGCATTGTATTTTTCAATCAACAAATTGGTGTCCTGCTCTTACGATAGCAGACAGATCTATATCCAACATATTCTGCTAGGGCTCCCACGAGATACAAGGGTATGTGGCAATAATTGAGCACAAGCCCAGCAGGTTCTCCAACACCCAGTTCATCAGAATTCCGTGCACAGTATGCAAGAACATTAAATGTTCCTATGCCCATCTAAACACAAATTTAGTAGACCTTCGAGGAGAGATGCTGGGTCTACTTTTAACTTCAGTCCTCAACACTCCCTATCTCCCCTGCCACATGGCTCCAACAAACACTGAGCCTGTGGCATGTCCAGAAGCAATAGGTAAGAGTACCCACTTTTACATTTTGGAGCACATTGGAAGTGCCCCTTTTTTTAAAACCCTTCACCAGTCTGGTGCCAGATGAACCCTGTGCAGGACTTTTTACTGCGTAGCTCATGTCTTATTACCAATTGAGATCTTTTGCGCACTCTCCCATGTTTCAAGAGATCTCCACTCCTAGCTCTTGCTCCCAGACCTCGCATAACGAGTTAATATCCTGCCAGGGCCTGTCACCCAGCAGAAGATAAAGGGCATTAACCAAAAGGGCGCTTGTGGAGTGTAGCAACAATCTCCCTATAGGGCCTGGGGAGAGGCATAGTTGTCTTCTGGATGAAATCCCCCAACCTGGGGGAAAAAAGGAGGGTCTCTGCTGGGCAACCTGTATTTGCGGCTCAGTGTGCAAAAGACTTAACCTCCCCCTCAAACAAGTCTCCCAAACTGGAAACTCCCCTCTGCCCATAGTTTGAACTCTGGCATACCAACTATGGGCATAAGTGAAGTCTTGGATAAACAACCCTCACTCTGACACATCTCCCTCCATGCCTTGACAATACTAAGAGAATGGGATTCTGGCAGTGGTCCATAACTGTCGTCTTATCCATGAACAGGTTAATAAGAGGGCACTTTGTTTGGGAGGCCTCAATATCTAGCCATATTGAGCCCAGATTGTTATCTACCCAATCGCAGACAAAGGACAGCAGGGAACTCGATTGATACCTTTTTGATGTTTGGGAAATCAACCCCCCCCCCCCACAGCTGCAATTTAAGTTTGAGGGACCACCCACAATGTCAAGTCAAAGGAATCCAACCATCCCATAAGTTTCTGCAGCATTGACCTGGGAAACATAGAGAGCATATGCATGGATAAAGCAAATGAGGAAGAACATTCATTTTAAGATTGAGCCCAACCATGAAATTGGAAGAGCCTCCATCTCTGGAGATCCTGCCTAATATTGTCCAGCAAGTGAGCGAAGTTTGTCTGAAATAACTGATCCAACAGGGGAGTAATAAAAATGCCTGGTATCAGAACCCTGCCTGTGACCACTTTGAAGGGAACTTGGGGCCACCTTCAACTTTAAGTTCCCCAAAAGCGCAGCCTCCAATTTTGTAAAGTGAATCCTATATCCTGAAATTCATTTGGGGCTATTGATGCATTGTATCAAATGGGGTATGGAGTATACAGTATAATCTTGTGTACCCTCAATCCCACTTCAAAGCAGTTGTGGCTGTTCTGATAAGAGCTGCTGGCAGAGGCCAATCACCAATGTAAACAACGGTGAGAGGGGACAGTCTTGCCAACTATCCTTACCAGTTCTAAAATTCCCAGACTTCCACCCATTGGTGGCCAGAGGGTGGCAATGTAATGTCCACCCACCTACCAAAGACCCCACCCAACCCAAACTGTTCTAATACATATAGCTATTTCATCTAGTCAAATACTTTCTTTGCATCAAAAGAAATCACAAACCTCTGAATCGATTGTTACTGACAAACTTGGACCATAATTCAGCAACCTTCTAATATTATTAGAGGACCTATGGCCGTTTTTATTATAAAGCCTGTCTGATCCTCTAACAATATGGGGCAGCACCTTTTCCAATCAAGATCTTAGAATCTTGAAATCTGAATTTAATAGAGGTGGGCCTGTATGAGGCACAATCCTCAAACCTTCCACTTCCTAATTAAGGAAATATTCACTTATCTCAAAGATGATGGTAAGCATTCATACATATAGGAGTGATTTGTACATTTCCAATATCTGCCCTGACGATCCCTTTCAACTCCTCCTGGAGACCATCAGGGCCAGGTGCTTTCCCACTCTGAAGTTGCCTAGCTGCCACCTGTATTTCTTGAACTGTCAACGGAGAACGGCCTGTTCAAGGTTACCCCTGCAAGGTCCAGGTTCTTCAAGGCCTCCGTTTTTAGCCCTTCTGTCCTCAACCTTCAGACCGATACAACTCATTTTAAAAACTCTGAAAAGCCTCCATCCTTTTGGCATCCTAATTTAAGGACCCCAGCGCTACCTCAGATTGCAGTAATGGATTGGGAGCGTGCTTTTTTTTTCCCTAGGCCAGGGAAGTATTTAATATATCTGACTATCTCGTACTTGAACAGCCTTTGTCTAGTAAAATCAAGTTTTCTTTGCAGTTTAAGTATTAAACTCAAGGCAGCCTGAAGGGCTGTGATCCGCTGTAGCTTAGTCACCGAAGGTGGTGCAAAATGTACTGCCTCGGCAGCTTTCAACTGCATCTCAAGTAGATGCTGCTTTTCCTCCTTCTGTTTCCAGCTAGCCTTAATGGTCTCCCGTAGTGTAGACTGGCTACTAACCATACCAGAGTTATAGTAAAAGAATTTCTGTGGAATACTTTGACTTTCAAATTTTGGGCCCTTCTCTCCTCAAGGATTCCAAGTACCAGTGCTGCAAACCTAACCATACCCCTTGTCCTCGGATAGATAGATTCCCAATTTTACAACACAATTGAATCCAAAAGAGCTGAGTGAGCCAGACAGATCAATCCTAATGCCACACTTGTGTGGGTTTGAAAAAAGTGAAAACCTTGCCAGTAACTTTTATTAATGCCTTGAAAGGGTGGGTCAGTAAATTTGCAGATGATACGAAGATTGGTGGAGTTGTGGATAGTGAGGAGGGCTGTTGTCAGCTGCAGAGGGACTTAGTTAGGATGCAGAGCTGGGCTGAGGAGTGGAATTCAACCCTGTCAAGTGTGAGGTTATCCATTTTGGAAGGACAAATAAGAATGTGGAATACAGGGTTAACGGTAGGGTTCTTAGTAAGGTGGAGCAGCAGAGGGATCTTGGGGTCTTTTTTCATAGCTCTTTGAAAGTTGCCACTTGGGTGGATAGAGCTTGTAAGAAGGCCTATGGTGTATTAGTGTTTTTATTAGCAGAGGGATTGAATCGAGTCGTGAGATGTTGCAGCTGTACAGGACCTTGGTAAGGCCACATTTGGAGTACTGTGTGCAGTTCTAGTCACCTCGCTTTAGCAAAGATGTGGATGCTTTGGAGAGGGTGAAGAGATTTACCAGGCTGTTGCCTGGAATGGAGAATAGGTTGTACAAGGATCGGTTGAGTGCTAGGCCTTTCTTGTTGGAATGGCGAAGAATGAGGGGTGACTTTATAGAGCTTTAGAAGATGATCAGGGGAATAGAAACAAGTGTTACAAGGAGACATAAATTTATAAGGTGAAGGGTGGAAGGTATGGGGGGGATGTCAGGGGTAGGTTCTTCACCGAGTGATGGGAGCATGGAATGCGCTGTCTGTGGGAGTGGCAGAATCATTGACCTTTTTAAGCAGCAATTGGATAGGTGTATGGATAGGTGCTTAAGCTAGGACAAATATTTGGCACAACATCGTAGGCCAAAGGGCCTGTTCTGTGCTGTATTCTATGTTCTAAGGTGGGGGCATCTTCAAATGTCCACCAGTGCCAACTCCTTTGTAGAAGTCAGCCACCTGCTTGGCCTGCCCAAAGAATTAGTTGTGGGCCTGCTAGGCATCCTGTCCACTCTGATCCAAAAGACAATTGAAATCTTCTCTCTTCTCCCCCCCCCCCCCCCTCCCCATGTGCCATGTTGCAAGGGCACTCTGCTTTTAGAGAAAGCACTAATCAAAAATCTGAGGGCATGTGCCTGAGGTCAGACACTTAAAATGCTTTACTCCTCCAGGTACCAGAGCTTTAAATATCTTCAACTGTCCTTGCTGATCTTTCACTTTAATATGAATGGAAGATTTTTCTGGGTAAGTACTGCCACTCCCCTACTTTTTAAGCAGTAAAGGATGAAAAGAATACCTGGTCACAACCCCCCTGTTGTAGCTTCAAGTGTTTCTCATCATAAAGGTGGGTTTCATGCAACAAAGCAATATCAACCCTTTCCCTCTAGACTAGAAAGCACTTTTTTCTTTTTTAATAGGCAAATGACTTCCTTTGATCCAGGTGCACCATTTAATAAGACGCTTAGCCTTATTGCCTTTTCAGAGACCTTTGAACCCCCTGGGAGGGAGTACCCTGCTTACAAAGAACTGAGCACAAATAAAGACTCCGTCAAAGAATTATGAATAAAAAAACTACCATAACTACTAACAATTACTACCAAGCCAGGCCTGTGTCCCAGCCTTGAGCAAGGAAAAACAAGGTGATCCTTGGATCAACAAAAGACAGTCCAGATGAGCACTTCTCCCATCCCCAGTTTCATATTGCCTGATTTGTGACTAAAAGCAAAAGAGCAAACCAGGAGAAGACAAAACCTCCACCATTTCCCATTACAAAATCCAGCTATAAAAGAAATAGGAACAAGACATTCAAAGTTCTCCTCCAAAAATATTATTTGGGGGAAAAGAGGATTAACATTAACCATATTCTTCAGGCAGTTCTCAGGAGAGGCAGCCAGTGCTGTGGTCTCTGGTGTGCTGGTGCTGGAGGAGTGTGTCCTCCCTGCTGCTGCTTGCTTGCTCCCCTTCCCTTTGGCATCCCTCCCACACTCAAACGTTGATAAATGTTCTGTAAGGTTTTAAACTAATAATTCTGCCCCACAAAGTTGGCCATGGATGGCAAAAAAACACCACCAATATGCCTACCAGACAAGGCAGAGTTGTCTATGGCAGTTCTAAAGAATCTCAGCCATCTTGCAGAGTCCCCAAAATCCCATCAATGTTTAACTTTGAACCAAAGTGTACACCAATTTCCATTCTTGGTTCTTAGGCTGCTCATTTTCTCAATGGAGAAAATTCCTGTACCTGTCTGGGATTTTCTGCAACTTTACCTCCACCTCCACCATAGATTATTGCTTATCTTGCACTGTACACATACTACTATATTTTTTTTCAGTTTTTCACATTGCAATTTACAAAACTTGCGTGCATAACTGGAGTCATTGGAATCCACTATTTAAGAGGACTTTTTTCAAATTCTGAAATTTTTTTGCAGGGAGTCCATTTACAGTGAAGGTAACTGGTGAAGGCAGAATGAGAGAGAGCATCACTCGTAGAAGGCAGGCTGCATCAGAGGCAACAGTTGGAAGCATCTGTGATCTGAACTTGAAGATTCCTGGTAAGGTTTGAAATGGAAATCCGTTTTATCGGAAACTGTTCTCCAATATTTGGACTGCAGTGAATTGCATCATTGGATTCAGCTCAGCACTTGAAAAATGTCAAATGAAGAATCCTTGGAATTGTACATGATTTTATGGCATTTTTAATTTGTCAACATTTTACAATGATGCTGGTACAAAGTCATCCCCATTTGTGCAGTTGAATCCTTCCACAAAAGAACTTGTTGAAAGTCAGAGTGGTATTCTAACCCTCCCACACTCCTCCAATAACTCAATCCAGCCTATAGCTAAGAGTTAAACAGAAGTTGCATTTATTTCTGAATGCATTTCATTGAAATCTTTAAAGGCCATAAATGTGAAGAATTAGCTCATGTTTACAGTTTAGAAGAATGTGCAGTGGTAACATTCTTTTCTGATTCTGAATACTGTCCAGACTTTTTTCCTTTCCACTCACTCCTTGGAAAACTATTTGTCATTTCAGTTTTTCTAAAAGATTTGGCATTATTACAAATATTTTATGTAACTTAACCATTTCAGCAAGTGCATTCTAATTCCAACAAATAGAATACTTTGTCATTATCACTAAATCCAGTCAAATTTGAAAGCTTTCTGCGTAGTTTGAGCTGTAACAATTTAGTACAATTGTTAACTTATCTGTGCTCTCAATTTCCAGGTAATGGCTTAAGTTTAGAAAAACTTGGGTGTTAGTCATTACTAAAACATAATGGTGTTCTGCCATTCTCTTAAAATTGGGTGGGAGAAATGGAAGCAACAAAATTTCTGAAAATAGTTGCTGATGCTCTTGGTTTTGTAAGGTCTTGGCCATCTCTTTTGTCATGAATAATGTAACATTGATCATGGCATTCATGTGGCACTGCCTTGATGTTTTGAAACATGTGCAAAATGCGCAACCTCAACACCCCCCTGTTTCATAGTATTGCATGTGGGCAGTGTAAATAACTTTCTAAATGGCATGGTGCTGGGACTAAGTTAAATAACTTTTTTAAAAAATGGATTATGGGTATAATATTTAATGTGTAGCATCAAGATGCTTTCTAGTAAACTTTAACGCATTGTAATGTAGAAACCTGAAATGCAGATGCCTAGCTCTCCTTTCTTCAAATACAACTGTTTTTTCTATCTTTTCCTTCTCTTTCCTATTCCACTCAGTGACTTGGTTCCAACTAACAGTGGCTTGGGAACACCTCTCTTGTGCACACTCAGATTTTTCAGCCAAGTTGAACTTGTGGGCAGAATGAATGGAGGTTTGCCAGAATCGTTTGAAAAGTCAAAGGACTCGTGTTCAAAATCGACCTACCCCATCCCTATTTGGCCTCTTTTCGGCCAGGAGGAATACCAGTTGTTCAGTGCAAGGCCATTAAGGCTGAATGGTGTGTTTCAGCACTGGGCATGTGGACTCTGAGGTCGGCAGAATGTGCTTCTCTTAAATTAGCCAGCATGTTTGTTTTGCCAACGGTATTGCATGAGTAAGAATTACCTTCCTTGCGCAGGTTAATATCTTTTGTGAAATGCTTAGAACTATCCTTGCACTAAATTATCTGGGTCACTGTTACATGTTTTGCTCACCTATAGCTGAAGCATGAAAGTACAGACTGGATGTCCTTTCCCACCGCCCCCCCCCCCCCAATGCTAAAGTTGCTGAGTTCTGCCACTCTTAGCATTGCATTACCATGTTACGTTACAGTAGCTATTTCTCTTTAGATGAACTCAAGAGTTGGAGAAATAGCTTTTTCAAATTATGATGAATTGAGGTTACTTGGCACTTTCAAAGTCATGGTCATGAGGTAGTTGCATGCCCCACTGACCAATTCTGAATGGATTCATGTGGAAGAGCTGAGGAGAGCTTTTCCAAAAGCTATTGTACCACTTGAAGTCCAATACAAGCTTGCTGGAGAGGGGAGGGATTTTAATATGGCCAAAGGAGATGGCACAAAGTCTAGTAATAGAATTGGAGTATCTCCATGGATATCTGCAAGTTTATCCACAGTGGATAGCAATTTATATCCCTGAAAACTGCAACTCAGTTGCAGTAAATGATTCTATAATGTCCTCTAAATATAGTCTACTAATTGTTTTCTGTTGGGGATTATATGGCATCTGTAGTGTCAGTTTAAATTTTGAAGCTGTTAAATTAAGTATCCTATTTTTGCACTTAAAGGTTTCTTTTCATGATCTGTTCATACTTCAAAACTGGTAGCAAAAACTACTAAGCTTTGATCAAAGCTCTCTTCACTCTGACCAATAGCTGTTAGTTATAAAAATAACTGGTCTCATCTGGAAATCTGGTTAAGAACTTGTAATTTGGAACCCAAATTCTGCTTTTGGAACTGCCATAAGGAATAGTGGAGAAGCCCTTTTCCTGTCAAGGTTTCTACTAGTATCAAAATAAATTTGGTTAAGATAATTAAATGCAAATCTGAAACTCTGCATACACCAATTTTGTTTCTTAGTCTCCAGTACACATGGTTCCTAAGCTACATTGTTTTTCATCTGGTTTCCATTATTGTAGTGCATCTAATACAAAAAATCTCAGGTCCACCTAACTTGAGCTGTTCCTCCACAGAAATCTCAGTCAGTGACATGTCTGCTGAAGTGACCAACCCCTCTGGACAGTTGGATAGAGCGGAGATCACTGAAAGTGATAACCATACTTACTGTGTCAGATTTGTACCTCGTGAAATGGGTGTGCACACAGTCAGTGTAAAGTATCAGAATAAACATGTACCAGGCAGTCCATTCCAATTCACAGTTGGGCCACTTGGTGAAGGTGGAGCTGTTAAAGTGCGAGCTGGTGGTCCTGGTCTTGAGCAAGGAGAAGTTGGAGTACCAGGTAAGTACTAATTTAGCTATTGCATGTCTCGATTTTTACTCAACACCTGACAAGTTTTGGTCCCTTTTCCTCTGAAAGATACTGGCATTGGAGGCAGTTCAGAAAAGGTTCACCTAGGATGATATCAGATGTCGAGGGTTTAGCTTTAAGTAGTACTTTGGGTCTATGCTCACTGAAGTTAAAAGAATGAGAAGCAACCTTGAAGCAGACAAGATTCTTTCCTAATGAAGGGCTCTGGCCCGAAACGTCGAATTTCCTGTTCCTTGGATGCTGCGTAACCTGCTGTGCTTTAACCAGCAACACATTTTCAGCTCTGATCTCCAGCATCTGCAGACCTCACTTTTTACTCGAAGATTCTTTAGTTTGACCGGGTGAGTGAAAAAAGGTGGTTTCTCCATGTCCTGGATTAGACTGAACCATCAAGCAATTGCCCTTCTAAAGCAGATGAGGAATTTCTTCTACTGTGATTCTTTCTTGTCATAGCTGTTATGTCTGGGTCAATAAGTATATTCAAGATGGAGGTAGTCAGTTTCCCTTTAAAATCAGTAAGGGGGTGGAGGGTTATAGGAAAAATGGAATGGAGTATCTCCAATTGGAGAAACCAACTCAATGGCCTACTGTTACATCTACTGTTCACTGTCCACAGCTGCTGTCATGCTATAGGTAAACATTTGAAAGTAAATGAGCTGAAAGTGTTGCTGGAAAGGCGCAGCAGGTCAAGCAGCATCCAAGGAGCAGGAGAATCGATGTTTCGGGCATGAGCCCTTCAGGAATCCTCACTGAACAGTAAATGTATGTACTTGCCCTCAGTGCACAGCTCACCTGCATGAATGGTAAAAGCCTGCAGAAAATGTGCGTATCAAGTTCTGATATTCTGACATGAATACCCTTTTTTAAACTGGCTTGGAGCAGGGAAAGAAGCATCAATTCTATCAGATGAAGCAACTTAAGCTGAGCCCTGACCGTCCCCCATCTAGCTGAGAATTTAGCGCTCCAAGCCACAAATGTAGACTTTTTGTCAAAGTTGACTAAAGTCCAATTCTTTGGAGCAAATTAACTTGTAATTTCAGGCAGGTAGCAGGCACGTACGGTCAGGGCTTGAATAAAGTCCAACAGCTACATACTTGGGGGCAGCATTGTGGCTCAGTGACTAGCACTGCTGCCTCTCAGCACCAGGGCCCCAGGTTCAATTCTGAACTTTTTACTGATTTTGTGGAGTTTACATGTTCAGTGTCTGTTTTCAAGCACAAGATTCCATAGGAGATGTAAATGTGTGGGTTGCATATAGGAATAAATTATCCAAACCTCTTACAAAATATTTAACTCCTTAAAATGAAGGAAACCTTCAATTTTGACTACCATGTTTTTGGCCAGTTTAAGTATGGAAGTCAAACTCACTACCATGAATGCTTAACTTGAAGATTATCAGATGAAGTTAAATGTTTAATGGCACTTTGTTAAGGGCTTGAATATTGATGTTTGCTCATAGCTGAATTCAGTATCTGGACACGGGAAGCTGGTGCAGGCGGCCTTTCCATTGCTGTGGAAGGACCTAGCCGGGCAGAGATTGCATTTGAAGATCGAAAAGATGGATCCTGTGGTGTGTCTTATGTTGCACAAGAACCTGGTAAGTATGTGGAAACTTTGGCAGACCTTTTTTTTGGGTAATGTAAAAGATCGTTTCCTTTTTAGTTTAATGATCTTCAGTAGCATCATGCAGAGTAGATCCCCATTGTGTCATCAGTTTGACTCCATATTTTCAAGTTCAGGCTGGAGGTCCTCTTCTGTTTTGTTTTATTCTCACTGTCGATGAATTGCAATTTTATCTCCGTCTCTGGAGAAAATTGAAAACTTAGGCCTTAAAATGGCCTTGTCTAAAGTCCAGCACTTTAAATGTTCAGGCTTGAGCTTTGGTTTTCCATCTGTTAACACTCCAGGCAGAATTCTGACATTACTCAAGTTGCTTTTAAAAAAGAAATTTCACTTTTTTTTTAACCAGCAGGTCCCTTCTGTATCAACCACTCAATGTTGAAGTGGGTTTTCTTTCAGATTAGAGAAGCCTGGCATGGCTAATGCCGATTGGAAGCTCATTTCTGTATTGATCCTTCTCTAGTTGATCATTCTACCAAACCCCCCCTCCTTGAGCTGGAAATACTTTAACACTTGGCACAGATGCCAGTGCAAAGATAAAAGATTAAACACTGCTAGCCAATTAGTGAGCCCATCTTTCCATTTATTTGTGTACCTCTATCTGGTCAAGTGTCTGAACTCCATCTTGTATGCAAATTTTCCATTCAAATACATGGGCAGTGAAAAACAACTTAATCATCTGTCCCTGAATGTTTAAACACACTGCAGATGCTAGAATCCAAAAATAGATAGGCAGGAGGCTGGAAGAACACAGCAAGCCAGGCAGTATCAAGTGGAGAAGTCCATGTTTCAGGCTATCCTGAAACATTGATTTCATCTTTTTGTGTTCTTTTTGCCTCCTGACGGAATGTTAGAAACCTCCTCAGATTTAAAATAAAGTAACTTACACCCTTAATCCAATCTTGTTTGTTTATGAATTCTTACCATATGCAAGAGCTAGTAGCAATTAGTTTGGAAATGTAGTCTTCTGTTTGCTGCTATTGCTCACAATTTCATTCTAAATTAAGATTTGTCACTAGTCATAGCTG
Organism: Hemiscyllium ocellatum; assembly: GCF_020745735.1. Classification (NCBI taxonomy): domain Eukaryota; kingdom Metazoa; phylum Chordata; class Chondrichthyes; order Orectolobiformes; family Hemiscylliidae; genus Hemiscyllium; species Hemiscyllium ocellatum. The sequence goes on from NC_083414.1 coordinate 36,222,951, forward strand.
CAACTTTGGGAGAGGGGGTCCAATAGTGAGACTGATTTTTAATGAACTTGTTTAAATTTTGAGGGTGGTTCCAGTGAGTAACAGCTGTTTGGTGACCTGGTTAAGTTAACTGAAATCTGGTTAAAAGCAACTTGCCTAACAAAGTAGTTGTCATCCCGTTTCTTCACTAAATACACTATCTCTGATAGTTTAGTGTGCAAAGTCATTAAAACTGTTGTATTGGTGCTTTGCTTCACAGTATAGCACTATACCAATTTTTAAACACTCTTGAGCAGTAAGTCTCGAATGTGGGTTTTAGTAGCTCTAGTTTCAATATTATTGAGCATTGATGTAAATTTTTTTTTGTTCCAGGAGAATACGAGGTGTCGATCAAGTTTAATGATGAATACATCCCTGGCAGTCCCTTTATTGTTCCCATCATGGCTTCTTCAGAGGATGCAAGCAGACTTACTGTTACTAGTCTTCAGGTGAGACATAAGAAAATATCAGCTTACTGGCTGGGTCCCCTGTTGTGCATTCAGAGGTCACACACTCAATTTTAAAATGGTTATGTATTTGACTAGCAGTAGGCTTAGTTTTATGATCAACTTGGAAAGTGAGATGGAGAATGCAGAAGCCCGTAAATGAAAGGAACTTTGTTCACTGCTAACCTTTTTTGGAGCTGCTGTAATTAATTTAGGTACATTGTATTATGTATCCTGACCTTTTAATTCTGGAGCAAAGTAAAACCATTCCTTCCAGAAAACACATACCAATTCTGGGTCTGCAGTTAACCACGTGTGATTATGTAGTGTAACACCAAGGTGAAGTTTGAGTTCTTGGTGTGGTCCCTTGAATGGTGACCAGGTATATTTCGCAAATTTCAGTAGCCTCCTTCAATCTCGTGGAATAGATCTTAAAAGAAATGAAAAGCTTTTAAAAACATCACTGCAATAGATAGCATGGATAAAGAATTTTTTTAGGGTAAAAGGTTGAAGCAAATGGTTCTTGTGAAACAACTTTTTTTGTGGTCAGATTTGAACTTGATTTCCCTCTGGGAGGATGGGGATGGGATTTCATTCTGGTTTGTTACCAATTTGTAGAATTGACTTCCAAGAAAATTCTTAAATCTACTTCTAGTTCATAAATTAAAGGTTGCTTTGGCAATGCAATTCTTGAACTGTAAACCATTCTGTAACTAGATGAATGAGGAAAACTTTTTTTAAACTAATCATTACTTTGGAATAAAAGTACAAGAGTGCTTGTATAGTGGTGATCTGGGTTCAAGACCATAATATATCTAGACCGGTTGATTTTTGAAAATATTTAAAGTATAATGGTCATTCAGAAAATATTGAACTTTACTAGGTCTCCATATTCTGAAATCTTTGATCAGAATTTGTCAGATCTGCCTCTAGGAATCCTTCATCCTCTGTTCTTTCAAGTTTGTCAGTGGAGCAGTATGTGTGAATCAGAACACTGGCTGCAAAAGGTATGAAGCTTGTATGCTTGTCTCTTTTTTGGAGACGATGTAGGTGTGGCCTTTGGAAGTGCACAAAGGGGTTCACCATCAGCCATGTGAAAAATTTTGGGATGTTTTTCTTGTGTCTCATTTAAAGGTTTTTGACAGCATACCTGCACGATGCATATTATCCACCAGTTAAAGGTTGAAGTTGAACAGTCTGACTCTTTTCAATGTGATTTTATTCGAGTTGGTTAAAACTTTTTTTAATGGTATTTTGATAAATGGCATTGAAACTGCTTGTCCTTTTGATATTTGATGGTTTGGTACTTGAAATCCAGGTGGAACTCCCTTTTTAGGTCTTCAGCAATTAATGGTAACAGTTTACATGAAATTTTATATCAAATCAACATTAAGTTCTATTTGAACACTTAACTTTAAGAATTTCAATGGAATTTAAAGCTGCTTGCAGCTTTGTTATGGATTTTGTGATCAGCTGTTTCTAATGCTTACAACTGCTTGCTCAGACTTTTCATGGGCTTTTTGGGTGGAATTTGAATACTGCATTATCTCAAGGGACTTGTCACAAGCAAAAGCCATTCAGCCCATGACATCTGTGGCCAGGTCTACTTGAGTGAGCATCGCTTTTTTTTTCTGGTGCTTCAGTGAAATAGAGGACTGTATGTGCAATTAAAGTGTTTGCTGTTCAATCTCCAGGAGTCAGGGTTAAAAGTAAATCAGCCAGTATCCTTTGCTGTGAGACTGAATGGTGCTAGAGGTTTGATTGATGCCAAAGTTCATAGCCCCTCCGGGGCAGTGGAGGATACCCATGTGTCTGAAATTGAACCAGGTAAGGAATTGGGAACGCATCCCTTGGTGATTTGCCATCAACTTTCTCCTAAAGCTGCTTTTACTACTTTTGTGCACTGTGTACTCTCTCTCCTCTTTCTCCCCCCCCCCCCCCCCCCCCCCTCTTCTCTCCCCCTCTCCCCCTCTATTACTGCCTTGATCACTTTATGATCAATTGTATAGTAGTGTGGGGTGGGAAAATGGGAAGGAAGAGGAAAACAGAATTAAATTCACTTGGCACTAAGTGTGAGTCATGCCTACATTCATTCAAAGGCTTGAACAAGGCTCTCATACACTCTTCAGGACTGGATTTTGGGCTGTGCTGTTGGCTAGACAGTTCAGAAAAGCAGAACTCTACTGCTCGTTTATGTTGATAAACATTGCCTGCAGTGATGTTTTGCTTTATACTTTGCCTAATGAGTGGAAGTGTTGCTTGCACACTGGTTAATCTGTATTAACTTTTTATGATGTTTGTTATAGATAAGTATGCCATTCGTTTCATTCCCCATGAGAATGGTGTTCACTCTATTGATGTCAAATTCAATGGCAGTCACATCACTGGCAGTCCATTCAAGGTTCGAGTTGGAGAGCCTGGGCAGACGGGAGACACCAGTCTTGTTTCAGCTTATGGATTAGGCCTTGAGAAAGGAACTACAGGTAAATGGCTGTGCTCTAAGACTAAGCAATTTTTCATAGTGTGCTCTGAGGATTTTTTCCAGTGTCAAAACTGGACTTTTTCCTGTGTAGAATGCATAAAGTTGTGGCAGCACATTAGTAAACAAAGTATGCTGTCATCACTTAACCCCATTTCTAAAGAATTAACCTACAGTTCAATTTTGTTGCATCAGAACTATGCTCACTCAGTGCAACGTGGTGGGGTTAATACTGTACTTGCTACTTTCCAGTAAAGGGTTTTTCATCAGAACTGGAAATTGAAAATCCCCTTCATGAGATCGCCATCCCTTCAATGCCACTGGCTCAAAATCCTGAAACTTCCTCCCAAATAGCATTGTGCATTCACTGCAGCAATCAAAGGTCTTAGTCTATAGATGAGAGAGAAGTCTTCAGAGTGAGATGAGAAATTTCTTTGCCTGGAGTTGTCTGGATTTTCCTGCTAGTGTGGTTGTGGACCAAACCATTGTTTTCAAGCAGGTAGATGTAGATCTTATGGCAAAAAAATCAAGATACAGGGTGAGCAGGATTAAGGTATTGAGGTCCAGATCAGTCACCATCTTAATGGTGTTGCATGCTGTGGTGGGGGTGTTAAATGGCCTATTGTTTTTGGTCTATTTTGCTTCCTTGGCAGTCACTTCCTGAATCTGCAAATTCAGTGCTATGTAGTGTTTTTTGTTCTAATTTTAGTGATAGAACCTATGAACCTAGAATACTGTAATCAACCTGCTATCCCCTCACCTTGAGAATCCTTGTACAAAGGCTACCAGTCATTTGAGATCATAACAAGATGTTGACGCATGGTTCCTTTTGTGGTGTAAATGTTTAGCTTTCCTCCCTGACAGGTATCTGATCTCCCTTACCTGCCACGGTAATGAGTAGATGTTCAATTAACACTTTAGTTGCCCAAAAGTAGATCCACTTAGAAAGGACTTGTACACTGATCCATTCCCAATGATCGTTGCATCATGGGGCTGTTCTGCTGTTTCAGGAAAAATAATTGCTTCTAAAATCTCTTTTAAACAGCATTCAGCACCATTTGCATTGGTGACTACACCTACTGATGTGAATATTTTGAGGTAGTTGATCAGCTCACCAACCTGTATACTGACTAACCAAAGCTCCCCAATAGTCTCAGTGGCTGAGTTTCAAGTTTAAATCCACTGTGCAGTAGTATTATGTAATAAAATTACAGGTTTTTTTCCTATCTGAATTAATTTCAGGAGGTTAATTTCCACTTTCTAATTCAATCTGGTCTAACCAGGTTATTAACATTTTTTTCTAAATGTAATCTCTGTCCACTTTTTTGTCTAATTCTGACTCTTTTTTAATGAAAAGTAAACCGCTGACCACACCTACTTTGGATTGACAGGTTTCATAATAAACCAGACATGTTTTGTCTTGTAAAATTTCTAGAAGTCGTCATATTGACAAAACAACATTTTTTATTAGATTACTTAGTGTGGAAACAGGCCCTTCAGCCCAACCAGTCCACACTGACCTGCTGAAATGCAACCCATCCAGACCCATGCCCCTACATTTACCCCTTCACCTAACACCTACGGACAATTTAGCATGGCCAGTTCACCTAACCTGCACTTTTTTGGATTTATGGGAGGAAACCGGAGTACCCGGAGGAAACCCACCAGAGAATTGTGCAAACTCCACACACCACTGACTGAGGTGGGAATTGGACCCGGGTCTCCGGTGCTGAGGCAGCAGTGCTAGCCACTCTGCTGCCCATGGGCCTGTCCGTGTCTTGGTTTTTCTGAAGCCTGTAGAAGTGACATGGTGCTGAAATAGTGTGCTCAGTCTAGGTGGCCCATTTTGGTGTTTGTGTCAAATAATCCTTGCCAAAAGATCTGGCATTTGGGACATTATTCCTCTTGCTCTTTCCTAATCACATGATTTTGCCTAACGTTTCCCCTTTAATATCAATTTGGTTTCAGCTGCTCCTGTAACTTCTGCATTTTTGGATTCTCCATAAAACTGCTGCCATTCTTTAAATGTGTTGGTACTGTATTCTTGTATTACCTCTTGTGTTCAGTGCCTTTTTTGGTTGAGGATTTTGTTTGGATGTTTACACTAATTCCATGTGAGTTTTCACTTTTTTAAAGAATATTGGCCCTAGAGCCTCTACATTTCCACGATGGCTACATTTCATTAATAATTTGTTATGCTTTCACTGTTTCTATCTGCAGGATCTAGATTAAAACTGCACATAATATCCTGTGCAGTCAAACTGGCAATTATTTTAAAATCTCTATACTTTATTTATGCACTTTGCATTCCAGATTTCTTGACCCTATTTAAATCTCAGCTAACGGTTTTATTCCTCATACCAAAACGAACCACCCCTCTTTGTCAGTGGAGGTCCAGATAAAGATGTATGCTGCTTCAAGACATCACAGCATTTACTTTTTCAAGTGTAGTCAATATTACCACTTGAAATATAGCAGCCACGCTTGTGTGCAAAAATCCCATAAACAGGAATGTGGTAACATGACCTGTCTGTGGTGTTTAGTGCTAAGTATTTGACTCTATGGTTTTCCCTGTACCATGTCAGTCTTCCATATTTACAAGTTACAATCCAGATTTTTAAAAAATCTACCTATTACATTCATAGCTTTCAATTGTCTATTGATTGGAGATTGCTCAAATCAGGTAGCTGATTAATGTGCATGTTGAACTCTTTTTTTTTAAAATGCCAAAGCTGGTCTGATTACTAATAGATTTTTTGCACATAACCCATCCTTACTATTTTCTCCCTTGACTTGTCTCCTTCAAACAGATGACATGTCCTGTGAGCTGAGCCTCCTGTTGAATGACTTGTGGTTCAGCTCAATCAACAGGCATTGTTTTTATTCCCTACTTGATCTTTGGTAAACAGTAAACTGCCTCTTTCATGTACAGTAAACTTTTCAGGCTACATTTCTGACTGCATTGTTGTAGCTATCCTTGAAATGTCTTATTTAAAACTGGCCTTGATTTGGATCACTTATAAATTTTATGGTACAAAACAGCACTGTTTTCCATGATATGTTTCTCAAATGATGGTTTGGAACAGTACTGAGTAACTTTCTGCTTGTGAATTTAATGGACAAATAGATTGAGGTTTTTGACTTTACTGCAAAGTATAATTCTGGATTTCTTATTGGCCTTTTGTAATTCAAAATATTTTTGAAAGATGAATTAGTACTGTAGTTTTGAATTACCCAGTGGTTAGATTAGTAGTTTTATTTCTTGGGCTAGAAGTCTGCAATGTGCATTCCTCCTCTGGGACAACCCATAGTTTTTATTCCTGTTGCAGTTAGTGCCTCCTGATAAATGCTGATTTGAAATGTATTTAGTTAGTCTCCTGCAGGTCATACATTCTAAGAGTTAGTGATTTTTTTTTGGGATGTGCAGCACCCTACGTAAAGGATTCATGCTTTTGCTATAATTTCAAATGTGACTAATAGTGGGTGTCTAATCACTGCAAGTACCTAATTGATATCTCCCTGTCCAGTTATGTTAGGGTGCCTCACTTGGTGACAGTGATCTTTCCAACAAAGCAGATGATCACACAGTCAGCAATCTCTGAATTGTACCCTAACCATTTTGTCCCACTTTCACAGACCACTGGACACGTGAAGGTTTTCTGACTATAGAACATTGAGAAATGTAGTCCATTGATTTAGTGCAGGAGTACTGACAGCCAATTTTGTATACCCCAAACTAACCCAAATAGCGATGATGACCAACTGTTGGTTTTAATGGTGATATAATTCAAGCTTACGAAGATCTTCTAGGCTTGACAAGGTAGGTACTGAAAGGATGCTTCCTGATTTTGGTGCCTCAATCAGGGACATAGTCCTAATGGCCTGCCCCCTAGAAATTAAGGTGAAAAATGACTGGCTGGTAGTGAATCTTTGCAACTCACTTTGCAGCTGAGTTGAAACAGCTAAATTCTGAAATCTAATGATCTGTCTTTAACATAAACAAACATGAGGGGTATGGGATGGAGCAGTTTCTTTAAGTAGAAGGCCAACCATTGTCTCATTGGCAGAGTGAGCACAGAGCTGACTAGTTTGTTTCTGCTCCTGTTGTCATAATTTTAGAATCTATTTTGGCCAGATTGTTCCCCAGCTGTTTGACACTCTCTTTTACATCATCAAATCTTTTTTACATTTGAAGTCCTGGGTTGGGACTTGTCTGCAGTTGGTAGGCTGAGGTCAACAAAGCTAACTGAACCTGAACTGAATGCTAAACAGTCATGTATGGAAGTCTGAAATTTTTAATGGTTTTTGTTGCAGGTGTCCAATCTGAATTCATTGTTAAAACTGCTAATGCCAGTCCAGGCTCACTTAGTGTTGCTATCGATGGACCATCCAAGGTAAAAATGGACTGTCGTGACTGCCCTGAAGGATACAAGGTTTTGTACACTCCAATGGCACCAGGAGACTACCAAATTGGAATTAAATATGGAGGACCATATCATATTCAGGGTAGTCCTTTCAAGGCAAAAGTAACAGGTACTTAAACAATAGCTGTCATACCAGCCTGATGCCAGAAGTCCAGTCTACTAATAAAATGTACCTCTTGTTCCACCTTTTTGAAATGGGTCTAAAATCAATATTATCTTTCTAACAGTTTGAGCACTTCCTTTAGTATTTGAGGTCAGGAGACAAAAACTTACAAATATTTTCAGAGTAACATTCCCAGCCTAAATGTTTTGTCTGTGGGCTCAACAATGAACAAATTATTTAAAATTGTTTTCAATCACTTAGTGGGAGTTTTTCCTTGCAATAATTTTAATCCATACTTAACACTTCTAAGGAGTCATAGCCAGAAGCATTATTCTGATACCCTTCAAGAACACTGCATTGAGTACTGGGTATCATGGAAGTGGGAGCAGTGGAATTTACTAAAGATTCTTGTTGACTTTAAACTTTTTTTCGAGTTGAAGGGAAACCTAAATTGACACCTCAAACTTGAACCTTTTTTTCATGCAAGAATGCCACTGTAAAAGGAAACAGTTTATACCCTGCTGCTGTTCCACTGACCTCACGTCCAGGGTGACCTGACTTCCAAGCCTGAGTGGAAAAATTTGAGGGTTAGAGATCTGGGGGTGGGAGGAGGTGCACATATGAGTAATAGATTGAATATATTGATCCTCTGCACTAGGATGGCATCTTTCCACCTTGGATTGTCCAAATCCTCCCAGATCAGTTTAACATGGGTTAAAAGATGAGCAAGCCTCTATCTCTCTCCCTTTAATTCAACCCAGTGCCCTGCTGTATAACTAGTGCTAACTGGTTGGCAAGTGACTTGGTTGAGGTGTTGTCATAGAATGCACCAGTTAGATTGAGTTAACTGAGCCATAGTTTAAATTATTCTGACTTTATTCTGATTCTCTGGTTGAAGTATTGCCCTGAAGAATGAACAGGAAAATGGTTGACACCCTTTTAAATTTCCAGAAAGTGTGTATTTGTTTTCCCATGTCAATTCTTTGATCAATTAATGTTCACTTGCCAATCAATCAGCATTCTTAGATGCTCCAGATGTTTCTCCCTTCATGCTGATGTCTTGTCCAAGAAAAAGCTTAAGTGCCTCTCTACTGCCTGATCTATGTCCAATGGTCAGTCATTTGGAAATGTGTTGACTGTTCCAGAAAGGATTTGGTGGTCTTCACAGTAAACATGCCCAGGTGGCAGTTCTGGGATCTCATGGCTAATATTTTATGCACATTTGGCTGTTTTTGTTTTAAATTTCTCCTTTTTAAGTTGTTTGAACTTAAACTCATCACTTAACTCATTGTTCTAGACACTCCAGAAGCAGAGGCTAAGGAGGGAATCATGACTTTGCATCTTCTGAAAAAAGCTTTTTTAAAAAAACTTCTGACTCTTTTAAAACTCCTTCTCTAAAAGTGTTGTTTAAGTTGTGTACACTGTCTGGTTTATAGTATGTCAATGAATGACTTTTTTTGGTTTTAACTCCTTTTGAAGATACCAGTCTTTAATTGGGTTGCAATGCCTTCTAGAAATCCTAGAACAAATGGATTAATTTATTATTTTTTTTCTCTCTAGGTGCTCGGTTGATTAGTGGTGGCAGTACACATGAAAGCTCTTCCATTATGGTAGAATCTGTGACCAAATCTACTACTGTTAACTCCTACAGTGCTGTCCCCAAATTTGCATCTGACAGCAGTAAAGTGGTGTCCAGTGGTGCAGGCCTCTCTATGGCCAATGTAGGTCAGAAGAACTGCTTCTCAGTGGATTGTAGAAGAGCAGGTAAAACTAACACTAAAACTTGAATGTGTTAACAGGTATAGCTCTACAGCTTGACATCTATTCAAAAGAAACCAAAGCAATTTAGTATTGAGGTCTAAAGTCTGTTTACATTTGAATTCTGTAATTGATCCTATCATCTTTGTGTGTAAAAGTATATGGGATTAGCTTCAGATCTAGGTGGTTTGAATATTCTGCAGCATTATACTTGGGCTTTCAACCAATGATATTAAATAGCCAGGCCAATTATGTGCTTATCCTTTTTTAGAGGTTTATTGTAATGAGTCTGGAATTATTAATTGTTTGGGGCTGCTTATGTTAAACTTCCACTGTTGATGGTTACTGAGTTTCACACTTGGTTAGAAGCCAGGAGTCACTTGGTGATTCTTTTTTTTTGTCTATTCTTGATCAGCTTCACTGTTTACCAATTTTACACTTACTTTACATTAAATTTGTATTAAAACTAACAGCTTGGTAGTGAAGTTTTTAGTTTACTGGTTTTATTGCACAAAAAAGCTTTGACTCCTGCCAGATTTATAGATGTTTTTCATGGTTTTTACTTCTGTGCAGCAGAATTCCCTTGTGCACAGGGCTTAAAATGATAGCTTGAAATAAGGCCCTCTTTTATGCAAGTAATTGTGGTGGGGAAAAGTTATTGCAAATCCTTCAGCTGTGCAATAGCCTCTTATCCAGATTTTGACTTTTTTTGTGTCTTGGATCTAATTGTTCTTTGGGACTAAAATTTCCAGAACAAGGTGGCTAGCAGCATTGCAATGTTGCCATTTACCTAAATCATGACTGGCACTGCCTTGATTTTATTCTTCCAGAAATAATTCTGGCTTTTTGTGCATATGTTCAATTGTCTTTGCCAGTGCTATTAAGTAGCTCTTAAACTTCTGAATGATGCCTTTGGGTTCCATCTGGCATTTGCTATAGATATCATAATAGCCTTTGATCCAGATGTAAATGAGCTGAGTGTCTGACATTGTCAATAAGGCAGCATCCGATGACACCAAGCGACCCCTAGCAAAACTAGGATTTGTGAATATCTGATTTTTGGGAAGGTGTTGGAAGTGGAGGGGTAATCATTCTGCTTATTGGAGACTTATTTTGGGATGAAGGAAGATGGTTGTGGTTGCCTGAAGTCAAACATCTCTGCTCCTTGGTTGTATCCTAGATCTAGCTATCTTTAATGGCTATCAATGATTTTTCCACTGGTTTTCATAGGGACAGAAGTGGGGATGTTGACTGCATAAATATGCATTGAGCATTCTAAACACTCTCTACGCACTGGAACAGTCAGTGTCTATATGCATTAAGACTTTAACAATATCCAAGCTTGTGCTGAAAAGTGATAAGTAAAATTTGCTCTCCACAAATACTAAGCAATGCTCACTTCAAATGAGTCTTAAACAGTCCCCTTTAACATTGACAGAATGACCATTGCTGAAAAACCTCCAGGATATTGGTATTTCAACGAGAAACTGAACTGCACCAGGCACCATCTGAAGACTTGGATGAAATAAATAAAGTATCTTTACTTTTCAGATTAGGAGATTTGAGCGATATAATGACCTCATCTAGGGGTGGCACATAAAGCCTTGTTTTAGGCTGATGCCTTGGATAATCTTTTTGAGTCTCCATCACAAATTGGAGACAGCATTTGTAAAATGCAAGTTGCAAAAGGTGTCAGAAGCAGCATAACTTTTGAAAGCCACTAGTGTATGATTGAAAATCTGCTAAATTGAGTCCAGAAATGGAGAAATAACTTCTTCAAAATAACTCCAGGATGCAATGATCAGAAATGGGACAAGTGCATATTCAAATTGTAACGTTTACATTTTTCACCATAAGTTGGATCTGATGTTTTAAACCACTTGTGCAGTTGGGTCTATACTTGTAATCTCTTGTTAGGATATAACTTTTAAACCTAGTTGCAACAAGTACTGTTTAGTTTCTAAATTTCTTTGTTTTTTTGTCCCTTTTTTTTAGGTTCAAATGTACTCCTAGTTGGCGTTCATGGACCCACTATTCCATGTGAGGAGGTGTCTGTGAAACACATTGGAAATGAGCAGTACAACGTGGCCTATGTAGTGAAGGAGAGGGGAAACTATACACTGGTTGTGAAATGGGGTGATGAGCATATTCCTGGGAGTCCATTCTGTATTGCAGTTCCTTAAGCAGGCCACTTTTTAATCTGGCTACTTCAAATTCAGCACTCCAGTTTGGTATCTTGAGTTTTCAGAGGGCACTGCAATTGCATGATGGTTTCTAAAGCTCCAAAATGGATGTTTTTTTTCAAGTATTTGCTGTTGACTCAGCTACTTTTAAAGAATGGATTGGGTTATAGATTTTGCCGTTCTATGTAGAAACTGAAGATTGTATGGATTATATATAAATATGAACTAAACTGGGTCCATTGTAAAACTGGATTATTTTGGGATTTTTGCCAGCTGTCATTTTGGCTAAAGCCATAAATAGCTGCTTGAGCTTCATGGACTTGAATGCAATGTAGAATAATGGAATCCCATTCTGAAATGGTTATTTTTTGGATGTAATGCTTCACTATAATGACGTGGCAGACGGCATTGCTTGTTATGCCTTTTTCTAATTGGGGTGATTGCGCAGTCTTTTGAAGCTTTTCGTAAGGAATGTGCAAACTGATCAAAGGACTTTGATGATCTTGTCTAATTGGAGACTCAGGAACTCTGGCTTCAAATTTCTGCAAATGTCCTTGCATAAACACTGATCTTAAATTATTTGCTGGGGAAAACTGCTGCTGTGGCTGTCTTATCACCAACTTTTGTTGTCTACTGCATGCTCCAATATCAGTGTCGTCTGAGTAGAAGACTATATTTGGAATAGATTGGTAGGTACAGTAAGATTTTTGCAAGCACCTACTAGCAAATCTGTCCACCTGCCCCCCCCCCCCCCCCCCCCCCCCCCCCCCCCGGAAACCAATGCTGCATCAAGTGCTCAAATTAGCTAAACCTGAAATAACAGACAAGCCAACTTAAATCCCTCTGGACTGATTTTGGCCACTTCTATTTTTCTCCTCCTTTTTTTACTGATCAGTCGTGCTGCCATTTTAGATGTACTTGGATAATTGATCTTGGTACTTCTGCCAAAATGAACTTGCCCAACGTTTAAGGACTGCTCATCTGATTCTAGTGCATATGAGTAAAACGTGAATAGGTCAGTTTGTATAACTGGATATTTGTTTTTGACTTAAATTAAAAGCTACTAAATTGCACAACTTTTAAGCTGAACCTTAATCTATACTCTGGTGTTAATCTTACTAATTCTTTCTCTAGGGCTGATTTTGTAATTGGATTTTGTATTGGAGTTTAAAACATGGGGAAGAATGGTTTGTCATTTTTTTAATGCTTTGTGCCTTACTGTGAAAAGCTTAATGTAACTCAACTGACTCAATAAACTTCAATAAAAGCACAATTTCAGCTGTTTGAAATATTACATTTACTCAAACTTAGAGGGTTCATTTAAAGGGCTACATGTTGAATGCCCCACATTAGTGTAGCTATTTGTTTGGGTTTTCAAGCCACCATTTAACATTTTACAAGTGCTGAAAGTAGATCTAAGCATGAGATCTCTCCAACGCTTGATTTTCAGTCAAGTCAAAAGGTGACTGGTTTGGTTCAATTTATGAATAAACAATAACAGGATTCAGTTGTCGAACACTTTAGCACTTTCTACTAATCTTAACTGATCTTTCTTTTGCTTATAACTATAGTGTTAGCATGCAAAGTATCTTTAAATGCAATCATACTTTATACTCCTGTCACTCTCTCTCTTTTTCAGTTGCCCTTTTGCTGCCAAAGTATGCAAAACTCCTGGCTTACTATCCTTGACAATACTAAGTCACGTGAGGACTTATCCATGTCTTCGAAGTAAGCCACATGTGGTTTGATCTTGTGGTGGTTTTATGTATTTTGAATGTGTTAAATTCTTTTGACTCAACTCATTTTGTAGCCAGCTGGTGGTGAAGGAAACTAAGGCAGCATGGTTGTCTGTTATCTTTTAGCCAACATTTGTTTGCATGGATGGGACAGGCTAGCAGCTTTTGTCCATTGGGTGTTCCTGCTAGTACTTCCACTTGGACTGTCAGTTTTAATGTTCATCTGATTTATTCTGTTTGGTTTGCAAGTTATCAGTTTAAGCCTGAACTATTTGCTTGCTGATCTGTTGATGTTTCAGATCATTGAAGTGCATGTTGGAATATTGAAGTGCCTTTTGACACCAGTTTGCCATTATCGGACACCAGGTTAAACACTTTTTGATAGGTGCTTAGACAAAGTATTCTGGTACGTTATTGTACTTGTCCACTAAAATATCAAGTCTTATAGCCACCTTGGTATTAATTTCCAGGCTGTTACCACTGTCATGTATGGGAAATCAAATAGAACATCTATATTTAGACCCCTATCCCACATTGCAAAAGTATGATCTTTCAAAATGTAAATTCCCAAATTTCACATTATTTAATAGAGTATTCAATGAAGTTTTTGGACTGTACATCAGTGCAGAAAGTCCACTAACTATTGACTACCCTGTCTCCAACAACACTCAGCATATATTCTAGTTGCTAAACATTGACAAGAAAAAATGCTCTGGGTCATATTTCTGTAGCATTGATTTTGAAGTATGTATGAAGTAGAGTTTTCATGATCTTCCACAAAAAAACCCCTAGCTGTTGCAAAAAGGCATGTTCTCCATCTTGCACAATGGAGGGATGTTATTGCTGCGTTCACCAATTTACCTAACTTTCAGAACCAAGCTGAGAAACCAACAGCCAGGTGTCTCCACTTCATCTGAATATAATAGTTGTTTAAAATGTTAATCCCCTTAAACTCACTTTAAAGGCAGGAAAAAATGTTTGGGCAGATCTGAGTGATGCAGCTTTTTGGTCTCTGTCTCCACTTGCTTTAATGGATTTAGAGGTGCTGGCTGGCTCAAACTTGGGTGAAGACCTTAGGAAAAGTCACACATTATAGCAACTATAGAAAGATGGTGGGGTGGTGGAAAACAGTTTGGTTGTCTTCAGTTTTTAAGTAGCTCTTCATTGCAGCAAAAAATGAGTTCTTGAATTGGTAGATCTGAGCCTCTATAATTTGTTCACAGCCCCAAGCTGTTCAGCTATAGTGAACCAGTCAGTTGGCAAGGAGAATAATTTAGCAATGGTCTGCTGACTAGTCATTAATCAGCTACATGTTCTCATTTTGTACATGTTTCAGCTTGTCTAAGTTGCACTTTCAGCTTCTGCTTATAAAGCACAGTTTACATAGTGGTTTACTTTTGAGTGTCCAGTTACTATTTTTTTAAAAAGCACATGCAATCCTTGTTTCCCATTTCAGTTCACAATTATAGGAAAATACAATGGCACATGGAGCCTTGTGGCAAGTGTGATGTCTGCTGTGTTAACATCAATTGGCATGATCTGTCTAGGGAATGGGGAAATATTACTAGGGTTTCAGCTCTGATGGCCATTGGAACAGAGCGATCTCTTGGAGAATCTGCATAGTTAAGGTTTCTGATCATCCGCCGATCCATTTCCTTAGTTGAATCACTAGCTGTAAAGTTTTGGACTTATTCAGTGAGTAAAACTTTTCTAAATTGAATTGTCAAATCCCAGTTTAAAATCTTGTGCTTTTGAGATTACTTTCATTCTTAAATCTAAATGTAGCCAGGCTGCTTGGGTTATTCAAGCCTTTTTTTTTGAGGCAACTTGCGCTTGGCTTGTATAAGCATTTCCTTGAACTTTGGTTGCTTGTTTGTATTGTTGGAGAACTAATGAGACTTGAATGAGTACTAACTTGTAAAATCAACTTTGCATAAATGATTCTGATTCAATGTCATTAGATTGAGATCACCAAAGGAACTTTGATCCAAACATTTAGAAGCCAATCAAACAATCTGAGACCACCTTTCTCCTTATAAAACAAAACCTTAAATTTGAGAATCGAAGGAAAAAAGCTGAATCTTGCTGTGCTTGCCTGCAGTTCTAGTAGTGGCTGGTTTGTTGGATTTAAGAACTGTTATGCTTTTTCATAATTAAAGTTGTGGCGAAACTGTCAGTGCAGATGAACATATGCTGTCACTTCCTCCCATGGTGGAAAAATTGAAGGCTGTACCTTTTTCAGATTAAATCTTCAATTTGGATGAGACTATTTTATACTAGAAAAGTTCCAATCCAGAACCAACATATTTTCTAATTGAAGCACATTCTGCCTTTTTAAGATTACAAAGGAGCATATGACTGGTGTTGAATGCCAAGTCTCTAGTGGGGACTTAAAACTTAAGCCTACATTGGTGTACCACTCTGCCAACCCAGGAGCCTGGAAAGGTTACCTTGAGTCCATTCTAGGCATTTACTTCAGGTCAAGCAAAAGGTTAGATGTTGGAGCAAATTTTACTGACCTTCCCTTACTGTTGATGTTTTGAGATGTTATTGCAGGAGGAAATGTTTTGGATTTTGAGATTCTCCTCCTGGACAACACACAGCCATCCTAACTTTGTTTGTTTGCAGAAAGCTCAAAATGAATTTACCTCCAAACACAACACCTCCTGATCCTATGGACCAGGGTGCAATATAGCAGCTTTTAAGACTTAAGGTGCACATTTCAGGAAGTTGATTATTCCCCTCCAGTAGCTACAATGAGGACAGTGTTCTTCAATTTTGGGAGAGCTTTAACATTTTTGAGCATGCTATTGACTACTTTGTGGAGGCCTGGGGTGATGTCAGTAAGGACTGTTCATGTGCAGGTTGGCAGAAGATTCTCCCAGATTTTCTTCATGACTTTTTTGAAGGTGTTGAACCATCTGGAGCTTCCAGCAATCAAAGAACATTCTGACTTGCTTGGCAAGAGTGATTTGAAGTGGTGAGAGGATGTTGCATTTGAGTGCCCTTAAAGACCTTGCCACAACTGATCTATAGAACTTGTTGCTGCAGTGGAAATTGAAGCTGGTGATTAAGAATGATGTCCAGGATGCAGCAACATGAACTTTGCACTTTCACTCTTGACCTTCTATCCTAAGGGAAGTTGAAAAACAGTTGAAGCTCTTGGACAATTACAATGCAGCAGGATAGCACTTCATGGCATAAAGTCTTATCTGGCACCTTATGAACAGTTTCTTCATGAAAGATGGCAAAGCAGCAAAAAGTAGATGCTTTTTTAAGCCAATGAACCACAGCTATCCACTTCTGGACTAAATATTCATTCTTTGCAACACTGCACCCAGGACTGCACCTGAAAGTAATGATATTGCTCAACCCTGTCTTAATACAGCACTGTTAATCCACAAACTCAATCCCTTTTTATACTGTTTAAATTTATTGCATTTTAAAATATTTTTAAACTTTGCTGGACTGTGCTGGTCTTGGTTAAGCTAACTATATAGATTTTTTTTTTAGTTTGCCTCAACTGTTTTTTCCCCTATGCACATTTCTATTGTAACTTTCTATAACCAGATTATGGGAATGTAACTACCACATTTATAGCAGAACAGGCTGCCTGAGTTAATTGATGCAATGAAGCTCTACTCAAAGATTTAAAGGTCAGTACCTGGGATGAACTAGCCAGAGCTTAAGGAATAACTGTGCTGTACTGGATCTGTATTTATTACTAATGCTGTGTTTTAGTAGCAGTAATGTGAACTTTCATCTTAACCATACGTTATTATTTAATAGCTAGTACATAGCTCAACCTTGATACCTATTAAAATAGGTTGTTATATCTGTTTGAAGCCTTTGGGCATTCTGTCCCATTTTAGTCATACAGCGCACAGACCCTTTTTTGGTTCAACATCTCTACACCAACCAGACATCCCAGTCTGATCTAGTCGCATTTGTCCCATATCCCTCTAAACCCTCCCTGTTCATACATCTAACCAGTTGCCTCTTTTTTTTTTAAATGTAATTTTAAAATTACAACATTGCCACCGTGCTGCCCACGGTTGTACAGTGGTTAGCACTGCTGCCTCACAGTGCCAGAGACCTGGGTTCAATTCCCACCTCAGGCGACTGTGTGGAGTTTGCACATTCTCCCCATGTCTGCGTGGGTTTCCTCCGGGTGCTCCGGTTTCCTCCCACAGTCCAAAGATGTGTGGGTCAGGTGAATTGGCCATGCTAAAATTGCCCGTAGTGTTAGGTAAGGGGTAGATGTATGGGTGGGTTGCGCTTCGGCGGGTCGGTGTGGACTTGTTGGGCCGAAGGGCCTGTTTCCACACTGTAAGTAATCTAATCTAATTGTACCAGCCTCCATTACCATCTCTGGCAGCTCATTCCATACATACTACCCTCTATATTTTAAAAAGTTGTCCCTCAGGCCCTTTTCTAAATCTTTCACCTCCTTTAAACAAAGTGCTCCAATTTTGGAATGAGCTATCGAGAAATGGGGGCTGGCAAATTACAATACAATATCTTAACGGCATCTGGATGGGTATATGAATAGGAAGGGTTCATAAAATCCCATCAGGCCTTTTGGTACAAACCACCTGAAAAGTATCCCACTCAAACCCACCACTGTCCTATTCCTTTATTTCCTAAGTCTAATCTAAACATTACTGGACGCTATTTAGCATGGCAAATCCACCTAACCTGCATATCTTTGAACTGTGGGAGGAAACCAGAGCATCTGTCAGAAACCTACATGTGTAAACTCAAGTCACCTGAGGTTGGAATCAGCCCTTGCCCCTCAGCACCAAGGTTTGTGGGCCAATGCCAGGTATGGAGTCAGGTCACATCAGCTGTGATCTTGTGGAATGGTGGAGCAGGCTTGAGGGGCCAGCTGACTGGGCCACTTGAGAGCTGTTAGTCAGCTGTTTTGTAGGTTTGGTAGAACAGTGACAGCAGATCTGCCCCCTAAACAGTGAGCCAGACAGATTTGTAACCATTACTGACAATTGTTTTTAATTGTATTTTAAATTCCATTGTCAGCATAATTTGAACATGTTCCAGATTGTCTGGACCTAGTTAGATTAAAACAGGCACAGAAAATAGAACTAGCTCTCTGTGCTCCATCATTCAACATTACAATGAGACTACAACCTCCAGTTTGAAGAAATAGGGGAGCACATAGGTACAAAATTTGCTTAATCTTTAAAGCAACAAACAATTAGGCAGAAATAATGGGAAATGAGCTGGTGTGAAAATTTTAAGTAATACCAAAGTAAGAATTGGAGAAACTTGACCAAATAACTTACACTGGTTTTTAAAATGAGTAGTTGCAGAGTGGATGGTTTTTTTCCAGAATTGACTATTATAACAGTTGCTGCATGTTTTAGAAAGTTGGCAAATGTATCATTATGCTTTTCAGGATTGGCAGGAGAGCAAAAACAGGCAAGTAAAGTCCTGCAAGCCTGACACCCATTAGGAAAATTCTCTCCTCTTAAGGAGGTCTCGACATTTGTTAGAAAATTAATGATCCTACAAAGTCAGTGTTTTTAACAAAAGGGAAGGTATTAACAAATTAGTGTCTGATACCTCTATCAGGATAGAAAGGGAAACCAGTAAATATTGCTTAACTTTTCAAAACACAATTGAAATTGAGCCACAAATGTGGAAGATTTTGAGGGGCATGGAGTTTGTAGAGAATAGAGATTGTATTTGTTAGTGGGCAGGAGTGAGCAGGAATAGATAACTAACTTGTTGACCATTCTGGCCATTTTTTAAAAAAGCCACTGAGACAGATGTGTCATAAGTTTGCTGATACTACAAACCTTGGGGATGCAAATGGTGAAGACAGAAGCTGAACAAGGGTTTGGACAACTTGTGCAAGTGAGAGGTTACTTTGGTAGTAAAAATTAAAAGCAAAATACAAAAGGTGAGAAATTTGTTGATACTCAGGAATCCTGTACACTCTTTGCAGAAAGATAACCAGCAACTGCAGCAAACCATTTGGAAGACAAGTGACCTGTTTTTCTCTTTATCACAAGGGAATTAGTACAAGTCAAAGCCATTTTTGTGACAGTTGAAGTGAGCTTTGAGTTTTATAGCTGAAGTATTGTGCAGAGTTGGCTGTTAGAAAAGATTGTATTTGCTTTGGAGAACAGTAAATATTTGCAAGATTCTATCCCAATGTGAGACAGTTGCTGTGAGAAGCTACGTTGTGCTGGCCTGAGTTTTTTAGGTCCACTCAAGGATGGAAAGCGCAGCACAATCCTAGAGAAAAGGCTGGTTGTTGAAGAATTTCCTTTTGGAAGGGTTATGAAATTGAGATTCACTAACACAAATGGCAGTGGGTGCTCATTAATGTACTTGTTCTGTCCACTAAGTGAATCGTGATTAGTGTTATGGGGAAGAGTGACAAAATTACTGAGGCTAACATTAATCATGTTCTTGTATGGTGGAGCAAGCTCTTGAGGGCTATATGGCCTATTCCTGTTTTCCAAACTATATCATATGGACTCTTTGCAGATACATTGTTTTACTTTTTATAATTTCAATTCTGTGCTGATATTTGTTTCAATGTACTGCATAACAAACTTATTCTACATCTATTTGTAGAATAGAGGCCCTTAACTAAAACATATTGCATGACTGCATGCAATATAAGGGTAGCTGTCTGACCTTCAGTTACTGTAATGGAGGTCATGTAGTTAATGTACAGTTACACTAAGCACAGCCAGGCTCCCAAGTCTGACATTAGGCATGTAAATGATTGATGTTGCAATAAATATTTTAAGACCTGTCTGTAAAAATCTCAACATTGTGGTAATACAACATGGACTAATGTGGAGAACCACAACTATTCATAGTTTAAGAAAACTACCAAAAATAGCACAATGTTGTCACGTGCTAATCTTTTTTGAAAACCCTCCAAGAAGTAAAACTTTGTATGTGCAATTTTTCAAAAGCTGTGCTTTTGTTTAAAGCAGCAATCTGGAAATCTGAGTCATAGATGTACAGCACAGAAGCAGACCCTTTTTTTGGTCCAACTTGTCCATGCTGACCAGAGATCCCAACTCCATCTAGTCCCACCTGGCCTATATCCCTCCAAACCCTTCCTATTCATATACCCATCCAGATGCTCTTTAAATACTGCAATTGTACCAGCCTCCTCCACTTCCTCTAGCAGCTCATACCATACACACCACCATCTGTGTGAAAATGTGGCCCCTTAAGGTCTTTGTTTATCTCCTCCTACCCCACCCACCTTAAACCTATGCCCTCTCTAGTACTCACTCACTCTCTCACCCCTATCCATGCCCCTCATGACTTTGTAAACCTCTACAGTCACACCCCACAGCCTCCTATGCTCCAGGGCAAACAGCCCCAGCCTGTTCAGCCTCTCCCTACAGCTCAGATCCTTCAATCCTGGCAACATCCTTAAATCTTTTCTGAACCCTTTCAAGTTTCACAATATCCTTCTGATAGGAAGACCAGAATTGCACACAATATTCAAAAAGTGGCCTAACCAGTGTCCTGTACAGCCACAACATGACCTCCCAACTCCTGTACTCAATACTCTGACCAAAAAAGGAAAGCATACCAAATACTGCCTTCACTATCCTATTTACCTGTGACTCCACTTTCAAGGAGCTATGAACCTGCACTCCAAGGTCTCTTTGTTCAGCAACACTCCCCAGGACCTTATACACTTAATGGTAAGTCCTGCTAAGATTTGATTTCCCAAAATGTAGGACTTTGCATTTATCTAAATTAACCACTCCTTAGCCCATTGGCCCGTCTGATGAATCTGCTGTAATCTAAGGTAACCTTCACTCCACTACACCACCAATTTTGGTGTCATCTGCAAACTCTGATGCTCGAATCCAAATCATTTATGTAAGTGACAAAAAGTAGAGGGCCCAGCACCGATCCTTGTGGCACTCCACTGGTCTCGGGCCTCCAGTCTGAAAACCAACCCTCCACCACCACCCTCTGTCTTCTCCCTTTTGAGCCAGTTCTATATCCAAATGGCTAGTTCTCCCCTTTTATTCCATGAGATCTAACTTTGCTCACCAGTCTCCCATGAGGAGCCCTGTCAGACACTTTACTGAAGTCCATGTAGATCACGTACTGCTCTGCCCTCATCAATCCTCTTTGTTACTACTTCAAGAAACTCAATCAAATTTGAGACATGATTTCCCACATACAAAGCCATCTTGACTATCCCTAATCAGTCCTTGTTTTTCCAAATAAGTGTACATCCTGTCCCTCTGGATTCACTCAAACTTGCCCACCACTGCTGTTAGGCTCACCAGTCTATAGTTCCCTGGCTTGTCCTTGCCACTCTTCTTAAACAGTGACACCACGTTAGCCAACCTCTAGTTTTCTGGCACCTCCTCTGATTTCCTCTTGAGTCTACTGCTACTGCCTTTATGCTCTTCTAGGATTCACCTTGATCTATCCTGTCTATACCTGACATATGCTTCCTCCTTTTTCTTAACCAAACCCTCAATTTCTTCAATCATCCAGCATTCCTATACCTACCAGCCTTTCCTTTCACCCTAACAGGAATATGCTGTCTCTGGGTTCATTCATTTCTGAAGGCTTCCCATTTTCCAGTCCCTTTTTTACCTGTGAACATCTGCACCCAATCAGCTTTTGAAAGTTCTTGTCTCATACCCTCAAAATTAGCCTTTTCTCCAAATTAGAACTCTAATATTGAGATCTGGTCTATACTCTTCCATCACTTTCTTTTAAAACTAATAGAATTATGGTCGCTGGCCCCTAAGTGCTCCCCCACTGACACCTCAGTCACCTGCCCTGCCTTATTTTCCAAGAGTAGGTAAAGTCTTGCACCTTCCCTAGTAGGTACATTCACATACTGAATCAGAAATTGTCTTGTACACACTTAAGGGAATGGATGAAGAGGAATTTCTTAACACCTATGGTAGTCCCAGTCTGTTTGGAAAGTTAAAATCCCCTACCATAACCACCCTATTATTATTACAGATAATAGATCTCCTTACAAATTTGTTTCTCCATTTCACTCTGACTATTTGAGGATCTATAATGCCATCCCAATAATGATGATCATCCCTTTCTTATTTCTCAGTTCTACCCAAATAACTTCCTTGGATGTATTCCTGGGAATATCCTCCCTCTGTACAGCTGTAATCTATTCCTTACCAAAAATGCCACTCTCCCTCCTCCTCTCTGCTTTTTTTTTGTCTTTCCTGTAGCAATTTGTATCCTGGAATGTTAAGCTGCCAGTCCTGTCCATCTGAGCCACGTCATCATATCCTAGTCCCATGTTCCTAACCCTGCCCTGAGTTCATCTGCTTTCCCTATTAGACCTGTTGCATTGCGTTGCATTTTAATTTGTCTTGCTTTTGTTCTCTGCTTGTTTTCTGCCCTGACTGACTTGACTCTGTTCTGTTCTCGGCTGTATCCGTCTGATCTCTTTTTCCTCACTATCTCCCTAGGTTCCACTACCCTGCACTTCCCCAAGTTTAACTAGTTTAGTTTAAATCCTCCTGAGCAGCTCTAGCAAATTTCCCTGCCAGTATATTAGTCCCCTACCAATTTAAGTGCATTCTGTCCTTGTACAGGTCACTTCTATGCCAGAAGAGATTCCATTGATCCAAAAATGTGTATCCTTTTCCTATACACCAGTTTCTCAGCCATGCATTCGTCTAGAATGGAAACAGGCCCTTTGGCCCAACAAGTCCACACTGACCCTCCGAAGAGCAACCCACCCAGATTCATTTCCCTACACTTACCCCTCTAGTAACACTATGGGCAATTTAGCATAGCCAATTCACCTGACCTGCACACTTTTTTGGACTGTGGGAGGAAACCGGAGCACCCAGAGGAAGCCAATGTAGACACGGGGAGAATTATTGCAGATATAATCCTCGGTAACATGTGTAAACTTGACTGGCCATTTTTCAGGTTAAGTTAAACATAAACCCTAAGTAATAATCAAGAGACTTATCTCAATAAAACATATAATCAAAATGGAACCCACTCTACTCAATACTGCAGACTTGCTGTCAGACCATGCTTAAATATTCACTTCTGTTTCTGTGCTGTGACCTTCAAACACGCACCTCAGATGGAAAAGGACATGGAAGATATAGACTGTAGGGGGAAAAAAGTCTTCTAAAATCTCTATATTAGAGGAGGAAGTGTTGGATGTCTTAAAATACAAAGGTGGATAAATCCCCAGGACCTGATCAAGTGTACTCTAGAATTCTGTGGGAAAGTGGGGGAAATGATTCTGGACCTCTTGCTGAGAGATTTGTATCATCAATAGTCACAGGTGAGGTGCCAGAAGACTGGAGGTTGGCAAACACGGTGTCACTGTTTTAAGAAGGGCAGTAAAGACCCATCAGGGAACTATAGACCAGTGAGCCTGACCTAGGTGGTGGGCAAGTTGTTGGAGGAAATCCTGAGGGACAGGATGTACACTTACGTGGAAAGGCAAGGACTGATTAGGGATAGTCAACATGGCTTTGTGGGAAATCATGTCTCATGAACATGATTGAGGTTTTTGAAGAAATAACAAAGGATTGAGGGCAGAGCAGTAGGTGTGATCTATATGGACTTCAGTAAGGCGTTTGACTTGGTTCCCCATGGGACACTGACTAGCAAGGTTAAATCTCTCAGAATACAGGGAAAACTAGCCATTCGGATACAGAACTGGCTCAAAGGTAGAAGAGGGTGATGTTGGAGGGTTGGTTTTCAGGCTGGAGTCCTGTGAACAGTGGAGTGTAACAAGGATTGGTGATGGGTCCTCCTTTTTCTTCATTTTTTTTTATATAAATGATTTGGATGTGAGCAGAAGAGGAAGAGTTAGTAAGTTTGCAGTTGATACCAGTGTAGTGGACAGCGAAGAAGGTTACCTCTGCCACGGGGTCTTGATCAGACTAGCCAATGGGCTGAAGTGACAAATGGAGTTTATTTCAGACAAATGGGAGGTGTTGCATTTTGGGAAAACAAATTTTAGCTGGAGTTATACACTTAGGTCCTAGGGAATGTTGCTGAACAAAGAGACCTTGGAGTGCAGGTTCATAGCTCATTGAAAGTGGGGTCACAGGTAGATAGGATAGTGAAGGCATTTGGTATGCATTCCTTTATTGGTCGGAGTATTGAGTAGGGAGGTCATGTTGCAGCTGTACAGGTCATTGGTTAGGCCACTGTTGGAATGTTGCATGTAATTCTGGTCTCCTTCCTATTGGAAAGATGTTGTGAAACTTGAAAGGGTTCAGAAAAGATTTACAAGGATGTTGCCAGGGTTGGAGGATTTGAGCTACAGGGAGAGGCTGAACAGTCTGGGGCTGTGTTCCCTGGAGCGTCAGAAGCTGAGGGGTGACCTTTTATAGGTTTACAAAATTTTGAGGGGCATGGATAGGATAAATAGACGAAGTCTTTTCCCTGGGGTCGGGGAATCCAGAACTAGAGGGCATAGGTTTAGGGTGAGAAGGGAAAGATGTAAAAGGGACCCAAGGGGCAACTTCCTCACAGAAGGTGGTATGTGTATGGAATGAGCTGCCTGAGGCAGTGGTGGAGTCTGGTACAATGGTAACACTTTAAAAAGCTTTTTGATGGGTATATGAATAGGAAGGGTTTGGAAGGATGTGGGGCTAGATTGGGATGGGATAACTGGGTGGGTTAGACTGAAGGGCCTGTTTCCATGCTGTACATCTGACTGTGTATTAGATATGCATTTCACCGTTTTTAGTTTTCCCCGACCCACTTTGGTGTCCAGCAATGCACGAATCCAAACCGGAATGGCAGTAACTGCAGGTTTACTGCTGTCTTAGTTAGCAGTGTGGCGCTCTTGCCTCAGTGTGCTGCCTTTGTCTGTGTATCTCCCTTTTTAAAAGTGCTGTTGTTTTAACTTTGTTTTGAAACTTTGGAGAATAAAAATGCAACCGCATATAAAATACTAATGATCCTGGAATTCAAGGAAATCACCTCCAACACTGAAAATATCCAAAAGGAGCAGCCTGTTGCAGCCAGAAATTTTTCCTGTCCTCCATCTTGGATTACCCAGATATCTTTTGAAATAAAAATCTTTCCTTTAGATATGGGATCCAAAACTGCCAACAATATTCCAAATACCTTGTATAGCATGAGCAGTACATCCCTGCTCTTGTATTCTAACCTTCTCAAACGAACATTTAACCTTTCCTTACTGTCAACTGAAGCTGCATTTCAACCTGAATACAATCCTGAACACTGCCTAACAAGTGCCTTTGAGCTGCAGATTTCTGAAGCCTTTCATCATTTACAAAACGCTCCCCATCTTTCACCTTTTGAATCCCAGTGCATAACCTCACACTTTCCCACAGTGTATTCCACCCACCAATTGAATCTTTAGAGAATCCTGAATCTGGACTCTCTTCCACTGAGTATGTCTTACTGTCTCAGGTCTGGTAGCATCTGCCCAGAGACACAGCAGATACAGCGTTTAGACTCCGGGGACGGCTGTACTTCAGAAAAGTGCACTTTGGGACTTGATGCTCCCATATATAATTTCTTCATCACTTTCACCTCCCTGTCTGTGTGGATTTTTCATTCTGATCAATATCAATGTGTTTGGCCACACCTGGAGTCAGCTCCTTTTTGCTTTCTCCCCTGAAAGGATTGTTTCTCTTTGAAAGAATTTTTTCCGCCTGGGGCAGCTGCTAATGGTCACTTTGGGCATGAGGCAGTTGTTAACCGAAGTGCTGAAAGATTTGACAGCATATTATTCTTGATGTTGCCCTCTAAGAAATTACTGCATCTTTTGCTGAAAATCAATGAGAGCAGAAAAATCATTGGTCTTTCTCTATACATTTAATCACTTGTTGCTGAGCCCTGTGCCTGAAGATTCTGGGAAAACCTCTTCAGGCAATGCTCTGTCAACACTGCTAAAATCTGTTACTGTTAGGAGTATGCTCTTATAGGAAGAGACCAGTTAGGAAATTAACCAAGTTCCTATCTAGAATGGACTCACTTAATATAATCTGGTTGAAGGCGAAGGAAACAATATAGCACTGTGTGGCTGAGGTAATATATCAACTGAATTTTTGTCAAGTTATTAAATGAGGAGTTACTTGTGTCTGAGTGAGGCTGTGGAGTGAAGGTACTCAGCCAGCACAATAGGAGGGATCAATCAAATCTGCAAGTGTGCAAGAAAGAGCTTTCAGATTGCACTGTCCTATTCCTCTGCAAAACTCTGCTCCAGATTAAATTAATACTTATGACTTATTAAGTTTAATCGAGAGACTTATCTCCATAAAACATATAATCATCAAGAAGGGACCCACTCTACTCACTACTGCAGACTTACTGTAAGGCCATACTTAAGTGAATATTTTATCTGTTTCTGTAGTGTGACCTCTCCAAACAGGTTCCTCCAAGATCAGTTGAGAATGATGAGCAATCTATTGTAATACAACAAGGAGATTTCATATCTTCATTTCAATGTTGACCAGTTTGATTTGTAACTGTTGCAGCATGACTTAAAATCCCCATTGGAAGGGGGGGGGGTGCGGGGGAGGAGAGAGTGCAGGATAGTGTGTTTAGTGATAGAGGAAAAATACCTGGAAACTGGAAGTGACTATGGACTTCGGCCCCAATGTTGGGCAGCAGATCCTGTATTGGCGTCTAGTTAGATGAGGATGAGTAATGGGCTGGTGCAACTAAGATGAGCTGTAGGAGTTCCTTGGATAACCTAGAGTGAGATTTTATAAGTAAAGATGAGAATGCGGTTTTAATACCACTGCCATTGTAGAAGTCAACTGTTTATGCGTTTGTAATATTGACTGGATAGAAAACAATTTATTCCCTGCAGTTAAACTGGGATTGGAGTTTGTTGAGGGGTATTGTTGAGGGGCCCTTGAACATTCTACATCTTTGAATCGATGTAAAACGGCTGGCCAGTTCTGTGCATCTCAAAGCTGGACTTGATGCTGAGCCATAGCACTAATTCCTGTTCTAATCCCAGTCTCATTTCAGGGAAAGAAAAGGCTGTTTACTTAACACTTTTTAACGCAGGGATGGCTTGCATATTCTGTTTAAATTTAATTGGTTTTCTGCCAAAAGCAACAGAACAATAATTTTTTTTTAAAAAAAATGACTGGACTAACTCCTTGAATTGCTTTGAAGACCATGTGATCATGTAGGGGTAAATCCTGATTTTAGTTGGAATATGTGTCTTTAGTGTTTTTAGTGATTTGTTACAACTCTGGCATTTACTGTATTTTTGGAGGGAGGATTATGCTGAACATTGTGTATTTAATGCATATTGGAGTCTGAAAATTTTTATTTTTCCAAGTGCACGAAGGCATTTTTGTTTCCAAGGTATTAATGGCATGGACATTCATTTAACTAGTCAAGTATTGGGAGAAAAACAATTAACTACTTTTTAATGGCAAAACTCTTAAAGATCTCCTAAGATTTTAAAGACCAAGTAAATGATGAAAAATTAGCAGATAACAACTTTCTTAAATTCAAGAAGTTGTAGAAAAGATGTCCTCTTGTTGAAAATTTATTAAACTCCAAACTGGTGGCCACACTTGTGTGGGTCTTAATGGGGGGGAAACAAATTTTTAAGAATGTGTTGAAGGGAAGCTCTTCATCTGAGTGCTTGACTTTTTAGTAATTGAAGGATATAGGTTTCCTTCAATGAATTTCTGTCCAGATTCCATGACTGCTCTAATCTGAACAACTCCACTTTTGATAATGATAAACTGACTTAAAGCAATCTTATGATGTTTAGGATGGGGTATGCAGTTAACATTTCAGTTGTATTCTGATGTTTACCCAATTGATTATAATTGAGCAAGATACTGGAAAGTACATTGCTACAATTTGGAGCTGAAAATTAAAATCAATGGAGGTGTGCAATGTCAACTACTCACTTACAAAGTTGCATATGTAGCAGTGGTCGAGTGATTTTTTAAAAAAAAACACTAATTGCAAACCCACCCCATTTTTTAAAAAATGGTATATTTTTAATTGTTATTAATTGGAATGAATAAATTGGTGCAAATTTAGACAATACAATATTTTAGTATTCCATGATTATTCCAATAGTGATGCAACTGGCTATTTGGTCAATTTAAAACCAATGGCTATTAATAGTTGCTGACTTGATTCTTTTTCTTTCTATTTTTCCAGTGCAAAACTAAATCTCCAAGTACTTTTAGCAGTTGATGGCCTTTTTTATGTTAATAGACAAATTGAAGACCTCAGCAACTGTTTACAATATTAAAAGCTGAGCCAATAAGGCACAAATTCTAATAGCCTCCCACAGTGGAGATGAAAAATCTTGACTGACTTTTACAATTCCAAAAGGAAATTTCCATACAATTATGCAATCTGGAGATTTTTCATAACTCAATACTAAGCTGCCCTGAGCACGACAGTACTGCAATCTGGTGGCAATTCTGTTTACTATGAATCTAGTGTATGTATCTCCCATTTTCTTAAGATGGCTTTATGTAGTACTTTATACACTCTGAACTTTGTTTTATCTTAGTAGGAATATTCAATAGCACTTCCTTCTTTTGCTAATTTGTTTTGCTTTGTTGATTATCCAGTTTTCCTATCAACTGGACAGTGTTTTGTTCAGCGCATAGTAACCTTCCGTGTGTCACGCTGAGAAAGTCAGATTTAATCAGTGAGCCACCTTTCATCAGCAGCATTCCAGTTGCTTGACATCAGCAGTTTCTCTAAATGAGACAATGTGCTGTTTTTCACAATCTGCCAACTCATTGGCTATCTTTGTATCTTCCCATGGCCCAGAGCTACAGTGATGCAATTTGTTTCCACCTAAACCCAAAGGATGACTGTCAGATTTTAACAAATTACCACAACCCTGGTGTAGAATACATGGGTCAAAATTCCATCAGGTTCAATGTCACTGCCTGGAGCTTTGACTTGGCTTTTGTTTTCATCCTTATGCATCAAATTGTCTGTTTCTTGCCTTGAGTTATTTAAATACCCAGAAAAGTCATCTCTTTTTATTTCAAATACTTTTCCATGTACAATGATGCTGTCTATTGCACCAAAATTTAAAGTACTTTTTTTTTATTTACCTACCCTTGTCAATGATAGCCTTTTACCTTCAAGATTATTAGCATTTTCTGTAACTTAGCCCCTCTGTCAGCTCTCCATTGTGTTACAGCACCTGAGAGATCAAACACCGGTTGCTTCTCATTGACAGCTGTTTCACTTCTGTAGTCTATTTATTGTTTTATGATGACAGGCCATTTCTCAAATAGGGACAAAAGGAAAACCTACCCTGTATATTCTGCACAAAACAGATGGCTGTCGTGATGAATGATAAACTGGCTTAAAGCAATCTTGATGTTTAGGATGGGGTATGCAGTTGACGTTTCAGTTGTATTCTGATGTTTACCTAATTGATTTTATCACTTATAATTGAGCAGCAGAACCTCTGGCTGTTTAGGAAACAGATGGCTGCATAATACAGCAGTCCTGGCTGTCAAGCTGGTCAACAACCTAGGTCTGATAGCAATAGCCATAATATTTATATAGATTCCATTATCCCAAACTGGAGACCAACATTGCTAATGAGTTAGCATGCAGAAAGAAGGGCAGAGGTTGCTATGATTTAGCATCTCCTACTAATTCAAAGCTATATAAAAAAAACTGGGATTTTGGGGGTGTATATGGGGTAAGTGAGGGCACGTATAACTTAGTATAAAGAGTATGAAGAGTGTACACACAAGTGAGCAGATGAGAATACAAAGGGTGTTCTCTATCTTAATTTCTTATTAACCTTTTGGTTATAGTCCAAGTATGGAAGCAGGCTTTTCACCCAGTCCACTTTGGGGAAGACCCTGGAATGAGTTTTTTTTTAAATCCATCTAGACCCCAAATGACACTTTTTTTTTGAAAAAGTGTTTTGCCTGGATAGCTCTACCCTCTGTGCACTCAATCCCAGAAGGAAAATTTCAGGACTGAGTGCCCCTTTTGATTACAGAGATCTCTATAATGAGGTGCCACAGTAAATGAAAAGGAGGCAAGCATTTTGTTCAGTAGTGTAAACCCACCAGTCATTTGTTTTAAGTTTGACTTTATTAAAGACTAATTTTCCTACTGTTCTCCAACCCTCAGGGCCACTTCCACATAAACTTTTTTACCTTTTGGTTGGACTCAAATATATTTAATCTGCCAATCTATTTACACATGCACCCATAAATTCTCATGTTAGTGAAGATGTTTCACCTTTTACAAAACTTCAGGTTTACAGTGTTTTGCATGATGTGGTACTGAGCCACTATGAAGTTCAATTCTCAGCTGACTATCCTACCCTTGCTTCTCCAGCAGCACTGTATCTTTGTCTCTATCTTTGTCGTGAATAGTGTTTGGCTTTTAATCAGTACGTGGTGTTACCTGCTGCAGAAGTGCAAGCATGTTTCAGGCTGAATTTCTCCGCATTGGAGCAGCTGATATTCACTACTTGGCTTAATTGGTTCTGTCGAATGCAATGTTTCTATGTTTAGAGGAGGTGAGAATACAAAGCAGATAAAACCATTCACCCATACACTAAACTACATTTGTTTTGTTGAACTGAAAGGAGTGCCAAGGGATCAGTGGTTGGACAGACATTGTCTTGACGGTGGTCCAGCCTAGACAACAGCAATTCCTAATAATATTCCATTAATATCTTGGTGCTTACCATTGATCAGCAACTAAACTGCTCCAACCCTATAATTACTGTGGATGCAAGATCCAGGTCAGAGGCGAGGAATGTTTTTGCAAGTAACTCCCTTCATTGCTCCCAAAATCAAGCCAACCACAAAGCATTTCAGGGATGTGATGGAATGCAACACTAAGTTTGACATCATTCAGATCAAAGTAGCAAATTGGATTAGTGTTACATCTGCCTTAAACGTTTACTCCCTTCATCAATGATCCACAGCAGCAGCATGCGCCAGCTGAGATGTGTTGCAGTAATTCACCAAGGCTCTTTTCAACAGTACCTGCTAAATGTTATTGGGTTGAAGTCCTAGAAATCCTCCCCTCAAAAAAACTTTCTCAACACCACCTTTTGCAAGACAATTGGGTCTGGGTAATAAATGCTAACCTAGCCAGCATTGCCCACATCTTTCTCAAAAGATTCTAAATAAGATGTGTAACAGCAACAGCGCTTCCATTTACCCCTCAAACTCTTGATTCAAACGATTATATACTTCACCTAAGTTTGCTCAATTTTTTTTGAATTGTTTCATCTTTATAGTACACCTCAAGTTAAATATAATAGCAAGTAGCAAAAGGGTAGGACTAATAAATTGAAATAAATGCAGTTTAATGCAAGGGGCCTAACAGGGAAGGCAGATGAACTCAGGGCATGGTTAGGAACTTGGGACTGGGATATCATAGCAGCTTAATGTTCCAGGATACAAATGCTACAGGAAGGATAGAAAGGGAGGCAAGAGGGGAGGGGGAGTGGCATTTTTGATAAGGGATAGCATTACAGCTGTGCTGAGGGAGGATATTCCCAGAAATACAGCCAGGGAAGTTATTTGAGTGGGACTGAGAAATAAGAAAGGGATGATCACCGTATTGGCATTGTATTATAGACGCCCTAATAGTCGGAGGGAAATTGAGAAACAAACTTGAAAGGAGATCTCAGCTATCTGTAAGAATAATAGGGTAGTTATGATGGGGGATTTTAACTTTCCAAACATTGACTGGGGCTGCCATAGTGTTAAAGGTTCAGATGGAGAGGAATGAAGTGTGTACAAGTCAATTTTCTGATTCAGTATGTGGATGTACCTTCGAGAGAAGATGCAAAACTTGACCTCCCCTTGGGAAATAAGGCAGGACGGAGGTGTCAGTGGGGGAGCACTTTGCGGCCAGCGACCATAATTCTATTTGTTTTAAAAGCGTGATGGAAAAGGATAGGCCAGATATAAAAGTTGAAGTTCTAAATTGGAGAAAGGCCAAATTTGACAGTATTAGGCAAAAACTTTCAAAAGCTGAGTGGAGGCAAGTGTTGGCAGGTAAAGGGACGGCTGGAAAATGGAAAGCCTTCAGAAATGAGATAACAGAATCCAGAGAGAGTATATTTCTGTCAGGGTGAAAGGGAAGGCTGGTAGGTGTAGAGAATGCTGGATGACTAAAGAAACTGAGGGTTTGGTTAAGAAAAAGAAGCAAGAATATGTCAGGTATAGACAGGACAGATCGAGTGAATCCTTAGAGTATAAAGAAAGTAGGAGTATACTTAAGAGGGCAAAACGGGGACATGAGATAGCTTTGGCAAATAGAATTAAGGAGAATCCAAAGGGTTTTTACAAATATATTAAGGACAAAAGGGTAACTAGGGAGAGAATAGGGCACCTCAAAGATCAACGAGTAAAAAATGAGGTCTGCAGATGCTGGAGATCACAGCTGCAAATGTGTTGCTGGTCAAAGCACAGCAGGTTAGGCAGCATCTCAGGAATAGAGAATTCGACGTTTCGAGCATAAGCCCTTCATCAGGAATAAGAGAGAGAGAGCCAAGCCGGCTGAGATAAAAGGTAGGGAGGAGGGACTAGGGGGAGGGGCGATGGAGGTGGGATAGGTGGAAGGAGGTCAAGGTGAGGGTGATAGGCCGGAGTGGGGTGGGGGCGGAGAGGTCAGGAAGAGGATTGCAGGTTAGGAGGGCGGTGCTGAGTTGAGGGAACCGACTGAGACAAGGTGGGGGGAGGGGAAATGAGGAAGCTGGAGAAATCTGAATTCATACCTTGTGGTTGGAGGGTTCCCAGGCGGAAGATGAGGCGCTCCTCCTCCAGCCGTCGTGTAGTTGTGTTCTGCCGGTGGAGGAGTCCAAGGACCTGCATGTCCTCGGTGGAGTGGGAGGGGGAGTTAAAGTGTTGAGCCACGGGGTGATTGGGTTGGTTGGTTCGGGCGGCCCAGAGGTGTTCTCTGAAGCGTTCCGCAAGTAAGCGGCCTGTCTCACCAATACAGAGGAGGCCACATCGGGTGCAGCGGATGCAATAGATGATGTGTGTGGAGGTACAGGTGAACTTGTGGCGGATATGGAAGGATCCCTTGGGGCCTTGGAGGGAAGTGAGTGTGGAGGTGTGGGCGCAAGTTTTACATTTCCTGCGGTTGCAGGGGAAGGTGCCGGGGGTGGAGGTTGGGTTGGTGGGGGGTGTGGATCTGACAAGGGAGTCACGAAGGGAGTGGTCCTTGCGGAACGCTGATAGGGGAGGGGAGGGAAATATATCCTTGGTGGTGGGGTCCGTTTGGAGGTGGCGGAAATGGCGGCGGATAATACGTTGTATGCGCAGGTTGGTGGGGTGGTAGGTGAGTTCAACACGCGGCGAGATATTGAACAATTCTTCCGCCGCCTTCGCCTCCGTGCCTACTTTCACAACCAAGACTCCCGCCCACCCTCTGACGACCCCTTCTCCCGCCTCCAACACACCCCATCCACCTGGACACCCCGTGCAGGCCTCCTACCCGCCCTCGACCTCTTTATAGCCAACTGCCGCCGTGACATCAACCGACTCAACCTGTCCACCCCTCTCACCCACTCCAACCTCTCACCCTCAGAACGTGCAGCCCTCCACTCCCTCCGCTCCAATCCCAACCTCACCATCAAACCCGCAGACAAGGGAGGCGCGGTGGTAGTTTGGCGCACTGACCTGTACACCGCTGAAGCCAAACGCCAGCTCGCGGACGCCTCCTCTTATCGCCCCCTTGACCACGACCCCACCTCCCACCACCAAACCATCATCTCCCAGACCATCCAGGACCTCATCACCTCAGGGGATCTCCCATCCACCGCCTCCAACCTCATAGTCCCACAACCCCGCACCGCCCGTTTCTACCTCCTGCCCAAAATCCACAAACCTGCCTGCCCCGGCCGACCCATTGTCTCAGCCTGCTCCTGCCCCACCGAACTCATCTCCCAATACCTCGACACGGTCCTGTCCCCTTTAGTCCAAGAACTCCCCACCTACGTTCGGGACACCACCCACGCCCTCCACCTCCTCCAGGATTTTCGCTTCCCCGGTCCCCAACGCCTTATTTTCACTATGGACATCCAGTCCCTGTACACCTCCATCCCCCATCACGAAGGACTCAAAGCCCTCCGCTTCTTCCTTTCCCGCCGCACTAACCAGTACCCTTCCACTGACACCCTCCTTCGACTGACTGAACTGGTCCTCACCCTGAATAACTTCTCTTTTCAATCCTCCCACTTCCTCCAAACTAAAGGAGTTGCCATGGGCACCCGCATGGGCCCCAGCTATGCCTGCCTCTTCGTAGGATATGTGGAACAGTCCATCTTCCGCAACTACACTGGCACCACCCCCCACCTTTTCCTCCGCTACATCGATGACTGTATCGGCGCTGCCTCGTGCTCCCACGAGGAGGTTGAACAGTTCATCAACTTTACTAACACCTTCCATCCCGACCTGAAATTCACCTGGACTGTCTCAGACTCCTCCCTCCCCTTCCTAGACCTTTCCATTTCTATCTCGGGCGACCGACTCAACACAGACATCTATTATAAACCGACTGACTCCCACAGCTACCTGGACTACACCTCCTCCCACCCTGCCCCCTGTAAAAACGCCATCCCATATTCCCAATTCCTTCGTCTCCGCCGCATCTGCTCCCAGGAGGACCAATTCCAACACCGCACAACCCAGATGGCCTCCTTCTTCAAGGACCGCAGATTCCCCCCAGACGTGATCGACGATGCCCTCCACCGCATCTCCTCCACTTCCCGCTCCTCCGCCCTTGAGCCCCGCTCCTCCAACCGCCACCAAGACAGAACCCCACTGGTTCTCACCTACCACCCCACCAACCTGCGCATACAACGTATTATCCGCCGCCATTTCCGCCACCTCCAAACGGACCCCACCACCAAGGATATATTTCCCTCCCCTCCCCTATCAGCGTTCCGCAAGGACCACTCCCTTCGTGACTCCCTTGTCAGATCCACGCCCCCCACCAACCCAACCTCCACCCCCGGCACCTTCCCCTGCAACCGCAGGAAATGTAAAACTTGCGCCCACACCTCCACACTCACTTCCCTCCAAGGCCCCAAGGGATCCTTCCATATCCGCCACAAGTTCACCTGTACCTCCACACACATCATCTATTGCATCCGCTGCACCCGATGTGGCCTCCTCTATATTGGTGAGACAGGCCGCTTACTTGCGGAACGCTTCAGAGAACACCTCTGGGCCGCCCGAACCAACCAACCCAATCACCCCGTGGCTCAACACTTTAACTCCCCCTCCCACTCCACCGAGGACATGCAGGTCCTTGGACTCCTCCACTGGCAGAACACAACTACACGACGGCTGGAGGAGGAGCGCCTCATCTTCCGCCTGGGAACCCTCCAACCACAAGGTATGAATTCAGATTTCTCCAGCTTCCTCATTTCCCCTCCCCCCACCTTGTCTCAGTCGGTTCCCTCAACTCAGCACCGCCCTCCTAACCTGCAATCCTCTTCCTGACCTCTCCGCCCCCACCCCACTCCGGCCTATCACCCTCACCTTGACCTCCTTCCACCTATCCCACCTCCATCGCCCCTCCCCCTAGTCCCTCCTCCCTACCTTTTATCTCAGCCGGCTTGGCTCTCTCTCTCTTATTCCTGATGAAGGGCTTATGCTCGAAACGTCGAATTCTCTATTCCTGAGATGCTGCCTAACCTGCTGTGCTTTGACCAGCAACACATTTGCACCTCAAAGATCAGCAAGGCGGCCTTTGTGTAGAGCCACAGAAAATGGGGGAGATACTAAATGAATATTTTGCATCAGTATTTACTGTAGAAAAGGATATGGACGATACAGACTGTAGGGAAATAGATGGTGACATCTTGCAAAATGCCCAGATTACAGAGGAGGAAGTGCTGGATGTCTTGAAACGGCTAAAGGTGGATAAATCCCCAGGACCTGATCAGGTGTACCCGAGAACTCTGGGAAGCTAGAGAAGTGATTGCTGGCCCTCTTGCTGAGATATTTTTTATGGTCAATAGTCACAGGTGCGGTGACAGAAGACTGGAGGTTGGCAAACGTGGTGCTGCTGTTTAAGAAGGGCGGAAAAGGCAATCCAGGGAACTACAGACCGGTGAGCCTGACCTCGGTGGTGGACAACTTGTTGGAGGGAATCCTGAGGGACAGGATGTACATGTATTTGGAAAGGCAAGGACTGATTAGGGATAGTCAACATAGCTTTGTGTGTGGGAAATCAAGTCTCACAAACTTTATTGAGTTTCTTGAAGAAGTAACAAAGAAGGGCAGAGCAGTAGATGTGATCTATATGGACTTCAGTAAGGCGTTCGACAAGGTTCCCCATGGGAGACTGAGTGGCAAGGATAGATCTCACGGAATATAGAGAGAACTAGCCATTTGGATATAGAATTGGCTCAAAGGTAGAAGACCAGAGAGTGGTGGTAGAGGGTTGTTTTTCAGACTGGAGGCCTGTGACCAGTGGAGTGCCACAAGGATCGGTGCTGGGCTCTCTACTTTTTGTCATTTTATATAAATAATTTGGATGCGAGCATAAGAGGTCCAGTTAGTAAGTTTGCAGATGACACCAAAATTGGAGGTGTAGTGGACAGCGAAGAGGGTTACCTCCGATTACAACACGATCTGGACCAGATGGGCCAATGGGCTGAGAAGTGGCAGATAGAGTTTAATTCAGATAAATGCGAGGTGCTGCATTTCGGGAAAGCAAATCTTAGCAGGACTTATACACTTAATGGTAAGGTCCTAGGGAGTGTTGCTGAACAAAGGGACCTTGGAGTGCAGGTTCATAGCTCCTTGAAAGTGGAGTCACAGGTAGATAGGATAGTGAAGAAGGCGTTTGGTATGCTTTCCTTTTATTGGTCAGAGTATTGAGTACAGGAGTTGGGAGGTCATTTTGCGGCTGTACGGGACATTGGTTAGGCCACTGTTGGAATATTGCGTGCAATTCTGGTCTCCTTCCTATCAGAAAGGTGTTGTGAAACTTGAAAGGGTTCAGAAAAGATTTACAAGGATGTTGCCAGGTTGGAGGATCTGAGCTACAGGGAGAGGCTGAACAGGCTGGGGCTGTTTTCCCTGGAGTGTCGGAGGCTGAGGGGTGACCTTGTACAGAGGTTTACAAAAATTGAGCGGCATGGATAAGGTAAATAGACAAAGTCTTTCTTTTCCCTGGGGTCGGGGTGTCCAGAGCTAGAAGGCATAGGTTTAGGGTGAGAGTGTAAGATATAAAAGAGACCTAAGGGGCAACTTTTTCACGCAGAATATATGAATAGGAATGGCTTGGAGGGATATGGGCCGGGTGCTGGCAGGTGGGACTAGATTGGGTTGGGATATCTGGACGTGTTGGACCGAAGGGTCTCTTTCCATGCTGTACGTCTCTGACTCTATAACTGCATAAAACTCACTTAAACCATCAGTTATTTCCAGAGCAAATAAGTACAGGTCAAAACAAATGCAGTGTGAACCATTACAGTTGGTTAAATAGTGACAATATTTGTATTAACACCTTTTTTTTAACCTGCAGCATGTTGTCTGATGTATCTCTCAAAATGACATGGGAAAGATGTGCTTAGAATAACATGATTACCCCTGGTGTAATTTGTATTTGTTCTTTATTTTGGCTCATTGTTAACTTGCAGCTTTTACTTCTAGGAGCAAGTAAGATACATTGAATATCGAACACCGCCAAAGAACACAAACTTACAGTACAGGCACGAGCCCTTCACCCCCTCCAAGCCTGTGCTGATCCAGATCCTCTATCTAAACCTGACGCCTATTTTTTTTAAGGATGTGTATCTCTTTGCCCCCTATCCGTTCATGTATCTAGACAGGATATATCTTAAACGACACTATCGTACCCACCTCTACCTCCTCCACCGGCAACATGTTCCAGTCCACCATCACCCTCTGCCTAAAGAACTTTCCACACATATCTCCCCTAAATCTTTCCCCTGTCACTTTGAACATGTGACCCCATGTAATTGAGTTCTGCATTCTGGGGGAAATAGCTTCTTGTCTATACCCCATGATTTTGTTGACCTCAGCCAGGTCCTCCCTCAACCTTTGTCTTTCTAATGAAAATAATCCTAGTCTAATCTACCTCTCTTCATAGCTAGCACCCTCCATACCAGACAACGTCTTGGTGAACCTCCTCTGCATCCTCCAAAGCATCCACATCCTTTTGGTAATGTGGCCCCAGAATTTCATGCAGTATTCCAAATGTGGCTGAACTAACGTCCTATACAACTGTAACAGGACTTGACAACTCTTGTACCCAATACTCGATCAAATGAAGGAAAGCATGCCGTATACCTCCTTGACCACTTTACTGACCTGCGTTGCCACTTTCGGGGAACACAGACTTGAACACCCATATCTAGTTGTACGTCAATTTTCCCCAGGACTTTTCCATTTACTATATAGCTTGCTCTTGAAGTCGGTCTTTCAAAATACATCACCTCACATTTGCCCATATTGAACTCCACTTGCCATTTCTCTGCTCATATATCATAACAGCATAGTCCCAGCACGGATCCCTGTGGAACACCACTGGTCACAGGTCTCCATTTTTGAGAAACTCCCTTCCACTACAACTGTCTCCTGTTGCCTAGCCAATTCTCGCACCATCTAGCTAGAACACCTTGGACTCCATGTGACTTCACCTTCTCCATTAGCCTACCATGGGGAACCTTATCAAATGCTTTACTAAGGTCCACGTATATGAAATCTACAGCCCTTCCCCCATCAATCAACTTTGTCACCTCCTCAAAGAATTCTATTTGGTTTGTAAGACATGAGCTTCCCTGCACAAAACCATGCT
Organism: Hemiscyllium ocellatum; assembly: GCF_020745735.1. Taxonomy (NCBI): domain Eukaryota; kingdom Metazoa; phylum Chordata; class Chondrichthyes; order Orectolobiformes; family Hemiscylliidae; genus Hemiscyllium; species Hemiscyllium ocellatum. Next base: position 36,261,904 of record NC_083414.1, read on the forward strand.
GCCCATTACTGATATTCCATTTTCTTCCAAATCCTATCCCTCCCTATCTTCTCCAGCAGCTTCCCTACCACTGACATCAGGCTTACCGGTCTATAATTACCTAGAGTATCCCTGCTATCTGGTGCCAATGTCCCAAACATCTGCACCCCTCCCTCCTACACCATCTCTCAAGCCATGCATTCTTCCTTCTTATTCTTTCATTTTCACTCTGATTAGTGCGTGGCACTGGTAGCAATCCTGAGATCGCTATCTCTGAGGTCCTACTTTTTAACTTGGCTCCTAAATCCCTAAATTCTGCTTGTAGGACCTCATCCCATTTTTTTACAAATATCATTTGTGCGTATATGCACCACGACAATTGGCTCTTTATCTTCCTCCTTGAAAACGTTCTGCAGTCAATCTGAGACATCCCTGACCTGTGCACATGGGAGGCAACATAGGCAGTTCGAAAATCAGACTCCTGAATGCTATCTACTCCCTTTACAATTGAATCCCCTATGACTGTAGCCCTTCCACTCTTGCCCACCCTTTTGAACAGCCATGAACCTGGCTATTGCTGCCTTCCCTTGGTGAGCCATCTCTCCCAACAGTTTACCTGTTTTGGAGGGATATGATCGCAGGGGACACCTTTTGGTCACCCATTCCCTTTCTCCCTCAGCAATTCTAATCTGTGGTGTGACCAATTCACTAAATGTGCTATCCACGACCTCCTCAGCATACTGCATGCTCCAAAGTGAGTCTATCTGCAGCTTCAGAACCGTCATGCGGTCTAACAAGAGCTGCAACTGGACACACATCCTGCACGTAAAGGAGCCAGGGATACCAGCTGTGTCCCTGAGCTCCCACGTTGAGCAAGAGGCACATAACGGGTGTGAGATCTCCTGCCATTTTTAATCTTAAATTTAACTTTAGTCTTAGCTTAGGTAAATGAAAAAACGTTTCTACCAATTTACTCGATAAAACAATACAAGAAAAAAGAAAATAGATAAACTTTACCTGATCAACTCACCACCGTGTCCTTTTCTTTTGGGTAGAGGAGGATGGTGGGTGGGAGACACGACACGTGTAGTGTTTCAAGTTCAGTTGCTTCCAAGATAAACACGGTTTCACTCACCTTCCCAGCAGCCCTCTGATCCTCGCTCTCACCTCTCAACAAATGGGGGCCCCAATACCTGAGGTATGTTTTCTTAAGCAATGATTTCTACAATAAGGTAATGCTGATCCAATATTTAAAACTGTCTCATTATGCAGTCTGTATTTCCTTTATGTCGTCATATTTGTTCTGTGACCTAACCAACATCAACACCAAGAGTTATGCTTAATAAAGAGCGAAAAAGAGGTAAAATATGATTGTGCTGTTGCACAAACTGGAGTTAATGATTGTGTAACTCCAAAAGTTATTCATCAATTTGCCTTTAGAGCTGCTGTTTTGATAATTGTGAGATGTGTACTAACAGTGCCATCTGTTGGCCAACCAGCTAAAATCTTTTTACAGACTACTAAACATATCTACATTGCTGACATTTCACATCAGAAATTCTAAACTGACTGCACTTGCTTCATTTACTTTAATCATTAAATTATTTAAGAGTAATAGCTATTTATTGTCCTAAATCAGCTATAGCAGTATTTAAAAAGCATATAATGCAACATGAAGATTCACAAAGAGGGCAGGGAGGGATGCTCGGAATAGCAGCACCAGGCACACTTAAAGATGATGGCAACAGTGAGAGCAACATATGATAAACTGAGTGAAGCAATCCCACAACCAACAGATCAGAAAGGCTTGGCAATACTGCCATCTCCAGCCATGGCATGTATATTGATGTTGATAGGGAGGAGAGTGCTATTCATCCACTGTTAAATTGGGCAGAGCAATGGCATCTCACGGTATTTAATCCTGATAAACGTAAGGCGATACATTTGGGAGGTCTAATGAGGGAAGGATGTACACACTACATGGTATGGCCCGAGGGCGTGCTGAGGAACAAAGGGACTTTGGTGTGCAAGCCAGAGATTTCTAAGGGTGTCAGCACAGAAAGATAGGGTGGTGAAGAAATGATATGGGATGCTTGTCTTTTACGAGCCAGGACATAGAATTTAGTAGCAAGGAAGTCTCGTTGCAACTTTATAAAAAGTTAGTTAGGCCACAAATGGAATACTGTATACAGTTCCAATCACCGCATTATTGGCAGAACGCAATCACACTGGAGATAGTATGGGGGAGATTCACAAGGATATTGCCTGGGATGAAAAGTGTCAGTTATAAAGTAGAAACTGAATAGGCTGGGTTTGCTTTCCTTGGAGCAGAGGAGGCTGAGGGGGGTTTCTGATTGAGATGTACTAAATTACAAAACACATAGACAGTTTCCCCATGGTAGATATATCTAAGACCAGAAGGTATAAGTTTAAGATAGGTGTAAGTGATTTGGAGGAGATCAGAGAAAAAATATGGTTTCACACAGAGCATGACAGAAATATGGAACATTCTGCCTGAAAGGGTGATGCTCTTGCATTTAAGAAGCAGCTGGATGAGCACTCAAAATACCAGAGCACAGTAGGCTTTGTCTAAGTGCAGGTAAATGGGATTGATGTAGTTTGGTGTTTGTTGGTTAGCATTGACATAGCACGCCAAATGGCCTGTATGACTATGATACATCCAGTCACGTATGGTGGTCAATAATTAAACAGCTAACTGAAGGAGAAGGCTCCACAAATATCCTACTTCAGTGGCATTGGAGTCCAGCATAACACTGCATAAAACAAGGCTGAGACATTTGAAATTACCTTCAGCCAGTACTACCAAATAGATGGTCCATCTCTGGTCCCTGGTTTCAATAATCACCAAGATGTGTATGGTGTTGCAAGAGTGCCACCTGCTGTCCAACTGAAACATTATTTTAATCAGTAGTTACATAAGAAATAGCTGAAGGCACTGGATGCACCAAAAGCTATGAGCTCTGACAACATTCTGGCAATAGTGTTAGAGCCCTCACTGAGTTCTCATTATTGTTATTTTATTCTTTAATCAATACTGGGGCTGTGAACTAGGAATTGTTCACAGAGATAAAGATGACTTTTAGATTGTGTGTAGCAGCTTGTGTTAAAACGAAATTGGACCAAACAAGCTTTTGTTAATTTGCGAGGACCTGGCCTGGAAGTTAGTTGCAAGTTGGTCCCTGATCAAAAGATTCAGTTTATATTTCATCACTGGGAAGGAACATCATATTTAAATAGATAGTAGAAGTTGGCTATTAACAAGATCAGTACATGGGAATTGGTTCCAACAAGTCTGGAAAGATCTTAGAGTCATAAAGACATACAGCATAGAAACAGGCCCTCTGCCCACCATGTCTATGTTGACCAACAAACACCAAACTGCACTAGTCCCATTTACACATTTGGTCCATAGCCTACTGTGCCCTGGCATTTAAAGTGTTCATCCTGATGTTTCTCAAATGTTCCAAAATACTCTCCTCCACCACCCTCTTAGGCAACACATTCCATATAGCTACCATCCTCTGGGTGAAAAATGCTTTACTCAGATCTTTATCACTTATGCGTCACCTTAAACCTATGCTCTCTAGTTGTATTTACACATGCCATAGAGAGCAGATTCTCACAATCTACTCTGTCTTTGGGGTTTATAAAACAATGTGAGACAATCAGATCTCTTGTCCCTTCAGCACCAGCCTCTTCTGTTCCAGAAAATATAAATCCAGCCTATCACAGCTCTCGTCATAACTGAGAGTTTTTGTTCCAGGCAATATCCTGGTGAATCATCTCTGCACCCTGTCCAGTGCAAACATGGCTTTCCGATAATGTGGTGAGCAAAACTGTACACAGTAGTTTCCATCTGTTTTCCTAACCAATATGTTACAAATACGTAACAAGATTTCCTTGGAACTCTGCTGTATTCTATGCCTCAGTTAATGAAGGCAAGCATTTGTAAGATTTCTTCACCATCCTGTCTACCTGTGCTGACACCTTCAGGTTCTGACATTTTATGCTCAAACAGCTGGCAGATGTTGAATGGTGACTGGGACCTCATGGAGGAGATGGTCAGTCTATCAGGGAGTGGCCAGAGTTTGAACTGGGTTTTGTACTATGTTTTCTGTTTTTAAAAAAGGATACTGACTGTTAATGCCGCAGCATGAAGATTTGAAAGCTCCCTGGCTAACCTCCCATGAGCAGCTCTCAGAAGTTCAGAGAATAGAAAACCAAGTTATGTGTATTACTGCCTTAATCTGAGTGCATTATAAAAGGTGACCTTGACTAAAATCTTTAGAAAATCAACCAAGAAACAATCATCATTGCCCGTGCAACACTACATTGTGAAAATCACTCGAACAAAAGAAAATAATAAACTGGCCAGAATACTTATCCCTTAACAATGTTGGTTTGTTGTGATTTTTATGCGAAAGGGGCTGAAAACAAAAGCCTTTGAAGTTGATAGCATACACCACTTAGATTACTTGTTAAATTTTACTTTGTTAAAATTACTATATTGTTAATAAATTGCTAGGTCTTTCATTTAAGATATAAGCTAATGTCTGGAATTGATTATTTACAAAGTCTGGGATTGGTTAATCAAAAGTCTGGTTAGGAACCATTGGGAGAAAGTGAGGAATGCACATGCTGGAGATCAGAGACAAGAGTGTAGTGCTGGAAAGGCACATCAAGTCAGGCGGCATCCAAGGAGCAGGAGAATTGACGTTTCTGACATAAGCCCTTCATCAGTAAGGTCTTCCTGATTTCGAGCATTCCTGATGAACACTGCTGCCTCACAACACCAGGGTCCCAGGTTCGATTCCAGCCTCAGGCGACTGTCTGTGTGGAGTTTGCACATTCTCCCTGTGTGTGCATGGGTTTCCTCCGGGTGCTCTGGTTTCCTCACACAGTCACAAAGGTTGGGTGAATTGGCCATGCTAAATTGCCCATAGTGTTAGTGCATTAGTCAGAGGGAAATGGGTCTGGATGGGTTACTCTTCAGAGGGTTGGTGTGAACTGGTTGGGCCGAAGGACCTGTTTCCAACTGTAGGGAATCTAATCTAATTTTAAAAAGGGCTTATGCCTGAGACGTCGATTCTACTGCTTCTTTGATGCTGCCTGACAGGCTGTGCTTTTCTAGCACCACAATCTTGACTAGGAACCATTGGGGTCAATTTTGAGAGTCTTTTAATTTTAATGTATGTGAATACATCAGTAGAAAGACTGACTTGGTTTAACTCTGGCAAGGACAGAACTCTCCCTGGTCCTCACCTTTCACACCACCAACCTCCGCATACAGCGCATCATCCTCCGTCACTTCCAACACCCCCAAACGGACCCCACTAGAGATATATTTCCCTCCCCAACCCTATCAGCATTCCAGAGAGACCTTCCCTCTGTGACTCCCTCGTCAGCGCACCCCACCCCCCACCCCCCACCAGCTCACATCCCACTCCTAGCACCTTTTCCTGCCACTGCAGCAAATGCAAAACCTGCTCCCATACCTCTGTCCAAGGCCTCAAAAGATCCTTCCACATCCGACAGAAATTTACCTGTACCTCCACCGATATCATCTACTGTATCAGTTGCATTCGGTGTGTTCTCCTCTACATGGGGGAGACAGGACGCCTATGTGATGGTGGTTTCAGAGAACATCCCTGGGACACCTGCACCCACCAACCCCACCACCCCGTGGCTGAACACTTCAATACCTCTTCCCACTCCATCAAGGACATGCAGGTTCTGGACCTCCTCCAGCACCAAACCATTACCACACAAAGCCTAGAGGAGTAACGCCTCATATTCCGCCTTGGGACCCTGCAACCACACGGGATAAATGTGGATTCCACTAGCTTCATCTCTGAAATCTGAAATCTTTTTTGTTTGGAGCGTTAATAATTGTGCAATATTCAGTGCCATCTACAATTCAAGCTGTCTTCTCTTGACATTCAATTATATTACCATTTCTGTATCCTCCATTACCAATATGCCTGGGGGGTGGGTTTGGGGGAGGTTTACCATGATCAGAAACTATATCAGATCAGTCATGTTTTCTGTGCATGTAGAAACAGATAAGAGAATTCTTAGAATTCTTCTGGGAATTCTGTAGCAAGTAACTTTCCTCCCGTCTCCTGATTCCAGAGACTTCTCTACCTCCTGAGTCACATACCTGCCCAACTCTCTGGATGGACACAGCTCCAACAACACTCAAGCTCCTAAGGAGTGTGACCACTTTCTGAAATAAAGTAACATTGCCCCCTCCATGATGTATTGCAATGTCTGTAACTTGGCCTCTAACTCTTAAACTTTAAGCCAAAGCCATGTTTGACCACGCTAGTATCTGACAGCTTCCACATCTTATAGTTACAACACATCAACTGCACTGGCATCTTCATTGGGTCATTATTAATTAATAATTAATAATTAATAAACCCCACTGTTCCCTGTAAGATTTGTTTCCACTCAAAAGCTTTACTAAAAAAATTTCCTAAGGTTTTAAAGATCAGGTAAATGAGCAAAATAGTCACAATCAATCATATATCCATTTTTAAATTGGATTTGATGGTGAGTTAGGGGTGAGAGGCCTTCTCAGGATTTGAACATCCACTGGCTCTCTGTCTGGTCTTGTGTAACTTTTCAATACCCCTCTCCTGAAGGCTAACAAAGTTCAAAAAAGAAAGCAACACGTCACATCTTGGGTTGTCATCTGGTGGACTGACTGCTACCTGGCACAGGCCAAACACCAACTCATAGACAGTTCTTTCTATCTCCCCTCCACCAAACATCAAGTTGTTGTTTCCAGGACTGTCACTGACTTCATCTTCTTTGGAGATCTTCACCCCCACAGTTTCCCACCTCATAGACCCTGGCTATCATGCATCTACACCTTTAAAAATTACAAACAAGATCTATTTTTTCAGACTGTTCTTGTCCCATTTAAAATATTTCTCCCTATCTTCTCTTTTCTAACTCTAACACTTTATGTCTGTTCCACAATTTCTATTTTCCTGGCACCAGCAGCCTCCTCTTCACCCTGGATATGCAATCCCTCGACACCTTCAGCCCCTATTGGGATGGTATGAGGGCTTGCCACTTCTCTCTTGAAAATAGACCAGAACAATCCCCATCCACCACCACCTTCCTCTGCCTGGCTGAGCTTATTCTCACTTTTAACAATTTCCCCTTTATCTCCTCTCATTTTCTCTGAATCAAAGATGGCTATAGGTACACACATGGGTGCCAGTTCTGTTTGACTCTTTGTATGGTATGTTGCACATGCCTCATTCCAGTCTTAGTTAAGTGTGAGGTGCTGGAAAAGCACAGCAGTTCAGGCAGCATCCGAGGAGCAGGAGAATCGACGTTTCAGGCAAAAGCCCTTCCTCGGGAAGCCTGACCTGCTGTGCTTTTCTAGCACCGCATTCTCGACTCTGACCTCCAGCATCTGTAGTCCTCACTTACTCCTCATTCCAGTCTTACTCAGGCTCCCTCTCACAACACTCTCAGTGGTGCTGCTGTCGGTACTGGAAGTGGAAAACTTCTTCAATTTTGCTTCCAATTTCCTTCTTTCTCTCCCCTTCGCCTGCTCCATCTCTGATGTTTCCCTTCCCTTCTTAGAGTTCCCTGTTTCCATTTCTGGGGATAAAGTGTTCACCAATATCCACTACAAACCCACTGTCTCCCACAGTTTCCTTGACTACAATTCTTTGCACCCTGCTTCCTGCAAAGACTCCATTCCATTCTCCCAGTTACAGGTCATTCTGCTTTAACACTCATTAGATTAGATTACTTACAGTGTGGAAACAGGCCCTTCTGCCCAACAAGTCCACACCGACCCACCGAAGCGAAACCCACCCATTCCCCTACATTTACCCCTTACCTAACACTACAGGCAATTTAGCATGGCCAATTCACCTGATCCGCACATCTTTGGACTGTGGGAGGAAACCGGAGCACCCGGAGGAAACCCATGCAGACACGGGGAGAATGTGCAAACTCCACACAGTCAGTCGCCTGAGTCAGAAATTGAACCCGGGTCTCTGGCGCTGTGAGGCAGCAGTGCTAACCACTGTGCCACCGTGCCACTCATTTTGGCAGCATGAATTGGCTATAATGCAATTGACAAATTGTGGACATTGTTTAGATAATGCGAACTTTATACTGAATGGGTATAGCGATTCTCTATCAGCGATCTTCTACGGTGTGATTTTCTATAGTAGTTTCCCATAGTGCAATTTTTTATAACATTAAGTCACAGAGGAACACACATGTCCTGTTGCAGCAGAATAACCTGTACTCATCTCTGCTGTAACTGTTCCAATGATGCTACCTTCCATAGGAGTGGAACCCTCAATTGAGGATTCCCCCTCATCATGGTTGGCAGTTGCATGAGACACATTTCCCTTGCTTCTGCCCTCACCCCTCCTCCCTCCTCCTTCCTCCCTCCTCCCTCCCACAACAATGATAAGGTTCCTCTTCTCATTTTCCACCCCTTCAGCCTCTGCGTTCAAGGTATCACCTTCAGCCATTTCTGCCATTCCAGCAGGATACCCCAACTCCCCCAGTGTTAGCAGTGCTAACCACCGTGCCGCCCATGACAAGAGAGTGCCAGAGTCTGATATTAAAAGGTTTTTGCAAATGGTTTTCAATCTTTAAATAGATTGTAAATAAAGAACCTTGATGATTCTTAAGTAATTATGCCATAGCAAGTTTGCTGTTTATTATAAAGATACATACTGCAGCAGATTTGGGGTCACTTTACTGGTAACAAACTTTACTTGAGATTAGAGGGCAAGCAACTCTTTATATCTCTAATGTTTCAGCTCAGAAAGACTTCCAGTTACTCAGACAGAAAAGCACTCCAACCAGTAGAGGTCCCCAAGGACTTTGTATGGTCTTGAACATGATGACTGTAACCATGGTGACAGACTGAAGCCTTTACTGTAACTTTGCAGTGCCAGTTGTAGTATACGATCACAATCAAAAGCAAAGCTACTTTTGTTCAGCTTAAAATTGTTTCCTTATCAAATTAACGAAGAGAAATGAAACATTTGTTTGACACTCGCACACAGAAGTGCTGGACAGAACTTATAGAGAAAGAAGCCTACACCCGTATAGCCTGGAAAGACAAATATGGGGCCAAATATTCCAGGGTTCCACCTGCCATTCCTAACAAGAAGAGTGAAGTTCCCAAACAAACTGCCAAGAATTATAGTCTTCCAGCGATTCAAATTCCAAGACAGCAGGAAGAAAAAAATAAGCTAGTTCAGAAAACACCTTCAAAATCTGAGGAGTTTCAGGAAATGCGGCCTGTAACTCCTCAAATTCGAGCTTTATTATATGATGGCTTTTCAAAAGAACAGAAAGGCAGGTATCTGTACCTGGAAAAGAGGAAGGTAAAACACCCTGAGGAAAAATTCCAGTATCCTATTCTATCCTCCTGGGAGTACGGTTGGAGACAGGGTAAGTGAATTAACATAATGAACTAAATCTAGCTCTTCTAAAGTAGAAACACTTTAATGATTGAATTTGACAGTACAAGGTTTTCAATTCATAACATATTCCCATTTTGAAGATAGTTGATGTGATCCAAATATCGTGGGAGTAACATGATTTACGAACGGTTTTGTGATAGTTGAGACTAATTGTTTCTCTAGCAATACTTTTTACATATTCATCATTTTACCAAAACATTTATGGACCTGCTGAGATCAGTTCTAGCCAGAGATTACCTTTCCCTCTTAAAGCAGCTCTTTATAGTCGCAATTTGAAACAAACTAATCATACCTGACTTCATGGCCACCAAATTTAAAATAAGAACAATTGTTACTGGGTAAGTCATTTTAATCAACCAAATTTGATAAATAATATCATGTCATACAAAACAGAGATTCTCATTAAATTCCATGATGATGGATAACAGAGGTACTGTGTATCAGTTGTGGAGATGTTGGGCATATTAAGTTGTTTCAGTAACATAGAATGCTGACAGTGTGGAAGCAGGCCATTCACCTCATTTAATCCTCACCCATCCTTTAAGGATCATCCCACCCAAAGCCATACCCCCTACCTTATCATTGTGACCTTGCGTTTCTCTTGACTAGCCCACACATCCATGGACACTATGGGCAATTTAGTATGGCCAGCCCACTGAACTTGTAAATATTTGTACTATGGGAGGAGACAGGAGCTCCCAGAAGAAACCCATGCAGACAAAGGGAGAATTTGCAAACTCCACACAGTCACCCAAGGGTGGAATTGAGCCCAGATCCCTGGCATTGTAAGGCAGCGATGCTAACCACTGAGCCACTGTGCCGCCCCATATTTGCATCAGGTGCAGAAGTCATGTATTCTCTGCATCTTCAGTTGGGATAAAAATGTTATTTCTAGTTTGGGTGAGTAGGCTACCTTTTTATATCCATGAATCAAATTTGTGTTTTACCAGTGATGTTGTCCCCATATATCACTATGACTCACGTAACTCCAGCCTTTGAGGTTCCAACCTTGGCCTAATCATCAGAATACTTTTCCATGGAATGTAATTCACAGATGTGTGATGAACTTCCAAGTGTGCAATGACATCTAGCTCAACTTTGCTATCACTTGGTAAAAACAATGACCGCAGATGCTGGAAACCAGACTCTGGATCAGTGGTGCTGTAAGAGCACAGCAGTTCAGGCAGCATCCAACGAGCAGTGAAATCGACGTTTCGGGCAAAAGCCCTTCATCAGGAATAAAGGCAGAGAGCCTGAAGCGTGGAGAGATAAGCTAGAGGGGGGTGGGGTGGGGAGAGAGTAGCATAGAGTACAATGGGTGAGTGGGGGAGGAGAGGAATGTGATAGGTCAGGGAGGAGAGGGTGGAGTGGATAGGTGGAAAAGAAGATAGGCAGGTTGGACCAGTCCGGACAAGTCATGGTGACAGTGCTGAGCTGGAGGTTTGAAACTAGGATGAGGCGGGGGAAGGGGAAATGAGGAAGCTGTTGAAGTCCACATTGATGCCCTGGGGTTGAAGTGTTCCGAGGCGTTCTTCCTCCAGGCACCTGGTGGTGAGGGAGCAGCGGTGAAGGAGGCCCAGGACTTCCATGTTCTCTGCAGAGTGGGAGGGGGAGTTGAAATGTTGGGCCACGGGGCGGTGTGGTTGATTGGTGCGGGTATCTCGGAGATGTTCCCCAAAGCGCTCTGCTAGGAGGCACCCAGTCTCCCCAATGTAGAGGAGACCGCATCGGGAGCAACGGATACAATAAATGATATTAGTGGATGTGCAGGTAAAACTTTGATGGATGTGGAAGGCTCCTTTAGGGCCTTGGACAGAGGTGAGGGAGGAGGTATGGGCACAGGTTTTACAGTTCCTGCGGTGGCAGGGGAAAGTGCCAGGTTGGAAGGGTGGGTCGTAGGGGGGCATGGACCTGACCAGGTAGTCACGGAGGGAATGGTCTTTGCGGAAGGCGGAAAGGGGTGGGGAGGGAAATATATCCCTGGTGGTGGGGTCTTTTTGGAGGTGGCGGAAATGTCGGCGGATGATTTGGTTTATGCGAAGGTTGGTAGGGTGGAAGGTGAGCACCAGGGGCGTTCTGTCCTTGTTACGGTTGGAGGGGTGTGATCTGAGGGCGGAGGTGCGGGATGTGGACTAAATGCGTTGGCGGGCATCTTTAACCATCACTTGACCATCTAAGTTGGCTGTTTGTCCAAAATCAGTCCTATATGAGCTGTAATGTCTTTCAAACAGAAACTCTTCAGCTCTGTCACAAACTTGAGACTCTTGTCACGTGGACCTATTCTGACCACAGTGTGTGACTGGAGCAGATTCTGCAACCATGCTTCAACCTTGAGCTGACCTTCCAATTCCTTAATCTCTGATTTTAAAAACTGAATGATTCCATCTCCATCTTTGCTCTTGTTTCATCCAGTCTTGTGCTGAAAAACTTAGCAATGACTTTGTCACTTCCAGAGTCAATTATTATAATCCATTCTTGTCCAAATTCTAATTCTTCACCTTCCACAAACTTCTCTGCCCTTATACTAACCTGCAAGATCTATTTATGCATTCTACCCATTTATTGATCATGTACCTCCTCATTCGTTTACCTCAAAATTAAAATTCTCATCTTAGTGTTTACAGTCTTTAGCAATCTTAGTCCTCCAGTCCAAACCTGATTCACAAACATTTTTGTGCCTTTAGCTGGCCTTTTATAATATGAACCTGCTAATTTCTGTTCACCATTGACACTACAACTGTCTGGTTCTTACTTTAAGAGATGATGTCTCAAAAACAGATTCCTTTATAACTTTATAAAGCCTTCTCTTAAAATGACCCCCTCTGGCCACTCTTCCTAATAAGAAACAAGGGTAGACGACCAACCTATTGAATCCAGTTAGTCTTTTGCATTTTATCATCATAGAGAATCCCTACAGTGTGGAAGCAGGCTATTCAGCCTATCGTTATTTTCAACTTTCTAGTGAACCTTTAGCCACTTGCTATTTTCCTCCCCATGATCACTGGATTATATTAAAAATACTTTTGCAAAGGGCTCGGATTTGCCTCGTTATAATTTTAGCAATGATCAAATCATATGTTATGGAATAGAAGGGGGAGCTGCAACTGTGTGGGATACTCTTCAGAAGGTCGGTGTGGACTCTAAGGGTTGAATTGGCTCCTTCCACCACTGCAGGGATTCTTTGATTCTATGACAGATGCACTTGACATAATACTTCCAGTTTACAAATGAGTACCAAGTGTATTACAGAGGAATCTCGATTTTCTGAATACCAATTATCCGAAAATCGGATTATCTGAAGGAAACCTCGAGTATGTGTGTGTGTGTGTCTGTGTGTGTGTGTCTGTGTGTGTGTGTGTGTGTGTGTGTGTGTGTCTGTGTGTGTGTGTGTGTGTGTGTGTGTGCACGTGCGCGCGCTATTTGGAGACTTACTCCACAAAGGCAGCTGTAGCAGTCTTGTTGCTAGTGTCCAGTCCAGCTGCCCCGGAGAGTGTGTAGGTGTGTACAGGGTTGGGGATGGATGGGGGGCCGGTGTTGGACGGGGTTGGAGGTGGGGGCGGTGTCAGATGGAGTTGGGGCGGGGAGTGTTGCACAGGGGCGGGGGGGGTGGTGTCAGACGGAGTTGGGGGCAGGGTCTCGCGCGCGGTTTGCTGCCTTACCACCTGAACGGTGAGCAGACTTGAAAAATTCAAGACACAGAGAGAAGGCATTTAATCGATTAACCAAATAATTAATTATCGAAAGAAATAGTGCCCACCCATCACATTCGGATAATCGAGGTTCCACTGTATATCGTACAGTTTTCTCCACTTACTAACCTTTAGCAGCATGTATTTAAATTGTAGCATCACAATGGTCCCTCAAACTGGTCAAGGGTAGCTGGTTGGCAACATTAACAAACTGCCAATCCTGTATCTCACACTAGGTCTTGTACTTTTGTTTGATGGGTTTTAGGGATTAGCCCCTCTAGGGCCTCAGTATAAATACCCAGATTTGGGATTGCTTTGAAGTTATGCAGTGTTTGTGTGGGCACACACCTGATTGCTGAGCCTCACCCTGCCCCACTTAGAGTCTAGGAGTCACAGAGATGTACAGCACGGAAACAGACCCTTCAGTCCAAACCACCCATGCCAACCAGATATCCTGATCTAATCTGGTCCCATTTGCCAGCACTTGGCCCATATCCCTTTAAACCCTTCCTATTCATATACACATCCAGATGCCTTTTAAATGTTACAATTATACCAGCCTCCACCATTTCGTCTGGCAGCTCATTCTATACATGCACTGCACTCTGTGTGAAAAAATTGCCCCTTAGGTCCCTTTTATATTTCTCACCCTAAACCTATGCCCTCTACTTCTGGACTCCCCCACCCTAGGGAAAAGACTTTGTCTATTTATCCTTGCCCCACATGATTTTATAAACCTCGATAAGGTCGTCCCTCAGCCTCCGACGCTCCAGGGAAAACAGCCCCAGCCTGTTCAGCCTCTCCCTGTAGCTCAAATCCTCCAACCCTGGCAACATCCTTGTAAATCTTTTCTGAACCCTTTCAAGTTTCACAACATCTTTCCAATATGAAGGACACCAGAATTGCACACAATATTCCAATAGTGGCCTAACCAATGTCCTGTACAGCCACAACATGACCTCCCAACTCCTCTACTCAATTCTCTGACTGATAAAGGAAAGCATATCAAATGCCTTCTTCACTATCCTATCTACATGCAACTCTACTTTCAAGGAGCTATGAACCTGCACTCCAAGGTCTCTTTGTTCAGCAACACTGCCTAGGTCCTTATCATTATGTATAAGTCCTGCTAAGATTTACTTTGCCAAAATGCAGCATCTCGTATTTATCTAAATTAAACTCCATCTCAGCCCATTAGCCCATTTGATCAAGATCCCATTGTAATCTTAGGTAACCTTCTTTGTTGTTCACTACACCTCCAATTCTGGTGTCATCTGCAAACTTACTAACCATATGTTCATATCCAAATCATTTATATAAATGACAAAAAGTAGTGGACCCAGCACCATCCTTGTGGCACTCCACTGGTCACAGGCCTCCAGTCTGAAAAACAACCTTCCACCACCACCCTCTGTCTTCCACTTTGGAGCCAGTTCTGTATCCGAATGGCTAGTTCTCTCTGTATTCCGTGAGATCTAACTTTGCTCACCAATCTCCCATGGGGAACCTTGTCAAATGCTTTACTGAAGTCCATATAGATCATGTCCACCGCCTTGCCCTCATTAATCCTCATTGTTACTTCTTCAAAAAACTCAAACAAGTTTGTGAGACAGGATTTCCCATGCACAAAGCCATGTTGACTATCGCTGGTCAGTCCTTGCATTCCTAAATACGTGTAAATCTTGTCCCTCTGGATTCCCTCCAAAAACTTGCCCACCACTGACATCAGGCTCACTGGTCAATAGTTCCCTGGCTTGTCCTTACCACCTTTTTTAAATAATCGTACCATATCAGCTAATTTTCAGTCTTCTGGCACCTCACCTGTGACTATTGATGATACAAATATCTCAGCAGGAGGCTGAGCAATCACTTCCCTAGGTTCCTACAGAGTCCTAGGGTACACCTGATTGGGGATTTATCCACCTTTTTGCGTTTCAAGGCATCCAGCACTATTTCCTGTGTAATGTTGACATTTTTCACACTTCTTGGACATACAGGGCACATCTTGCTCCATGGAACTTCTAGGAAGACAGATAATACCGTGCTAATACAAAAGGAATGCACAGATCCATAACACATTTTTCCACAAATAAAAGCAAAATACTATGGATTCTGGAGATCTGGAATAAAACTAAAAAGTGCTGAAGCATTTGTGAAGAAAGAAACAGAGTTAACATTCTGAGTCCAAAATCACTTTATTGAAACTTTTAAAGAATAGCTTTGGACTCAAAACGCCAACTCATATTTCTCCCTGCACAGTACTGCCAAACATACTGTGATTTCCCAGCACTTTCTGCTTTTATCACATTTAGTCTCTCCTTTGGCTGAGCAATTGTTTTTTCTAAGTTAAAGGGAACTATATAAATGTAAGTTATTTTGTTTGCTGTGTTATTTCTCATTGGGTCTATTTCACACCGAGCTAGTAGCTGCCTGTAAATGAGCAACTCCATTCTATTTTTGTAAAAACCCAACCCATTTTGATTTGGAGTGCATAGTTGACTAATTTTCAGCTGACAAAGTTTGTTAAAGTTTACCATTGATTGTACTCTAAAACATACAGTTGAATTTTCAAAACATGTTTAAACACTTATTTTCAAACTTGTTTGACCAGGTGATGTCATCGAGGAACTCCAGTTACCAGTTCATGGTCGATTGAGGACTGTAGATAATACTTTCTATTCAAGAAATGGTGTCTTCTACAAGCCATCTGCAACAGATGCTCTTGCTAAGCTACACTGAGAACAGGGAAAATATTCCCACAATAATATTTCCAGTAACACCCTGTTTTCTCTCTCTCTAAATTATCTCTGAAATAATTCTCAAGAGCTTTTGATCACTGGAATATTCTGAAATGTTTCTGATTTACCATTGATTGGTTAAATAATTGATTACCAAACTGCCTCATTTGTAAGTTTTTTTAAAATGTCTGTCAGTCACCTTGTTCATATGCTTCAAATGTTGCAGTATTGTGAGGCTGTGTAATATACTAATGTTTACAGTCTGAGCTGAATATTTAGTTTAAGGAGAATTTTGAAATATGTATGATATGTGAATTGCAACTCTTAAAGATAAAAATTATTAAAACTTGGCCGGCTTTTGAATCACAAGCAGCAATAATAAAGCAATTTTACCTAAGATAGAATAAAGTGCAGATTGAACAGCTACTGAGTCCATCAGCACTCATCAGCTGATTGTTAATTTTGCTCGTTACTTGATTTGTTGGAGAAATGCCTTGTAAATTGACAAATTGTGTACATTATGAGGTTTTACTTTGAAAGCTGTCCACAAGATGGAGTTAATGGTTGCATTGGATGCTGGGAAGCAACTGAAACAAAATGTTCTTGGGCAAAATGAGTCAAAGATTTTTAACCTACTAAGCAGTGGTTAGCACTGCTGCCTCACAGCACCAGGGACCCTGGTTCAAAGCCCGCCTCAGACCACTATCTGTGTGGAGTTTGCACATTCTCCCCATGTCTGTGCGTGTTTCCTCCAGGTGCTCCGGTTTCCTCCCACATTCCAAAAGATGTGCAGGTCAGGTGAATTGGCCATGCGAAATTGCCCATAATGTTAGGTGCATTAGTCAGGGGTAAATGTAGGGAAAATGAGTGTGGGTGGGTTACTGTTTGGGGGGGGGGGGTCAGTGTGGACTTGTTGGGCCGAAGGGCCTGTTTCCACACTGTCGGGAATCTAATCTACTCTAATCTAAATTTATAAAGCTTCTAAGCTGAAAACCAAATGTTCATGTGTACAAATAGGACATTCTTTTCTCATGTTGGGAGTCTTTTAACACACAATCGCTTAATGTGTCATGTAGACCTGTGTGGAAAACTAAGGGGCTTCACCAAAACAATTGATTGGCTCTAAGATGTATATAAAACTATCAAAAACCCTTAAGTTTGGGTAACTTGATTAATTGGCTAAGTGGCTGAGTTTGATATGCCTAGGGTATTCAGACTTTGTCACCTCATAGGCCATGCTCAGGATTCAGGGACATCTGCAGCAACCTCCACATTCGTTGGAGATGATTGGCACCAATACGAATGAAACTTTGTGAAGCATTTGTCACTCAAAGGGAATGTTGGAAACATCTCTGTAAAGTTATAATAAAGGAGAGGGTTGGCTCGCCTCCAACCAGATCTCTTTGCGGTATATAGTAATCATGATCTTTATCTGAACGTACGTCTGTTAGAAAATAAACTTCATTGTCTGAAGGTGATCCCTAGCTCATAGCTGCAAGATGGTACACATACAAATACAAAGTCTAGCAGGCCAGAAAATCAGAGAAATAAGTTAAATTGTGGCAAAACCATGTAGTTACAATAAGAGCTGTATGGCAATTAACTACACAAATGTTTGAGACCAGGAAACATAAGAGTGGAATCAGCAAGGGGATATCATTGAGTATGCAGAACCCAGAGGTTGTTAACACAGAGGATCCACAAAGAAAAGACGACTCTTTGATCAAACACTTACCAACATAATACTGCAGACATTAGCATCTGTGTCCAAAAAAGGAGGGCGATTGGACTAATCAAATTGGTCATAGGATCAAATAAAATCTAGTAAGTATGTTAATCAATGTGAGACTTTGATCTATCCTGTACCTTGGCTATCTAATGCTGTTAACATGTCAGCTATAAAGGGTTTTAATCATAGTTTTGTTCACTAATTTAAGTCTCAAGCAATGATCTAATTTGAAGGTTAATATTAGCATCTAATTTGCTCTGAATTACAGTGATGAACTGAATTGCCTTTAATGACCCCTTTCATTTATGTTTACAAATAACTCTGTTCATTAATTATTTACTACTGTAACTGCTAGGTAACTCTAATCAAATCTTTTACGTCCATTGATTTTTAGTTTTGGATTAGATTCGATTACTTAAAATGTGGAAACAGGCCCTTCGGCTCAACACATCCACACCACACCGAAGCGCAACCCACCCATACCCCTACATTTACCCCTTACCTTACGGGCAATTTAGCATGGCCAATTCACCTGACCCACACATCTTTCCTCCCGACTGTGGGAGGAAACCGGAGCACCCAGAGGAAACCCATGCAGACACGGGGAGAATGTGCAAACTCCACACAGTCAGTTGCCTGAGGCAGGAATTGAACCCGGGTCTCTGGCGCTGTGAGGCAGCAGTGCCACTGTGCCACCGTTCCGCCCACAAAGTAATAATATTAAGTAGTTAATTGTTAGTGCATGACTTATCAGACAACTTTGATTCATCAAGAGAGTGAGTTAATTCATTTGTTTGGTAGTTGACAAATAGTAGTGAAATAGATAGTGCAGTTGTTATATTGGTCTAGCAATCCAGATGTAAGGGCACAATGTTTGAAGTGTGCCACATCAGCTGTTAGGATTTAAATTGAATGACAAAATATGGAATTGAAGCTATTTGGTAAAATCCTATCCAATTTGCTAATGCCCTTTAGGGAAGGAAAGTTGCCATCTTTACCTGCTCTAGCCTGGGTGTGACTTCAGAGCCATAACAATGTGCTCAACACGTAATTGACCTCTGAAGTAGCCTGATAAGCTTCTCAGTTCAAGTGCATTAAGGGTGAGTTTCAACAACAAGCCCCATACTCGATCAAAGAATAGGTTTTTGAAAAACACAGACAATTTCAGTTAGTTAGTAAGATGACTCATTGAATCTTTTTGACATTTTTCCTGGGGAATAGCCCTTAAACTCCAAGCTGTTTCCGAATGAAGAGTTAAGATGAGTAGGTAAGGATTTACCTATTTCCTTGTGTTTTTTGGTATTGTGATATGGTCTCCCTCCCTCTGCCAACTCCTCAATAGTTCTGATCTCCCCCATCATAATATCCAACGTGGTTTTTCATTTGGAGTTTCTCTTAGTGCTGAATCTTACCAGCCATTGGCTATGTTTTATTTTCATAGAGTTTCATGGAGGGTTTCGCTCGGTGAGGCCTAATGAGTTTTCTCATGTGATTATCTCAAATTCACCTCATTAACTGGGTACAACATCTCTAATATGCCTCTCTCAGAGATAGATAGGTTCTTGATTGTTGAGGGGATCAAAGGTGGGAGAATGTGGTTGAGAAACTATGATCAAATAGCAGAGGAGACTCAACTGGCCGATTGGCATAATTTCTGCTCCGATATCTTATGGCTTTATGATCTCTTTTCTGATACTAGTCTCATTCTCCCACTTTCCATGGATGGATTTTGTTACCACTACTGTGCTATGTCTTCCACCATGCATCTTGTAATGCCAGCAATGCACCCAGTCAAGCATTGGCAGTCTAGAATTGCCTTTCAACATCAACATAATCAACATAGTGGCACAGCACCCACAAACCAATGCTTCTCAAAGGACAGAGGTGGCACGGCTGATACTTCCTTGCATTATGACAATATTTTTCAACCCCAATCATAGTTTAAAAAACCAGCCTGCGTAATCCGTCTCTCCTTAACAACATGTCTGTACAGGACATTGGTTAGGCCACTGTTAGAATATTGCGTATAATTCTGGTCTCCTTCCTATCAGAAAGATGTTGTGAAACTTGAAAGGGTTCAGAAAAGATTTACAAGGATGTTGCCAGGGTTTCAGGATTTGAGCTATGGGGAGAGGCTGAACAGGCTGGGGCTGTTTTCCCTGGAGCAGAGGCTGAGGGGTGACCTTGTAGAAGTTTACAAAATTATGAGGGGCATGGATAGGATAAATAGACAAAGTCTTTTCCCTGGGGTTGGGGAGTCCAGAACTAGAGGGCATAGGTTTAGGGTGAGAGGGGAAAGATATAAAAGAGACCTAAGGGGCAACTTTTTCACACAGAGGATGGTGCGTGTATGGAATGAGCTGCCAGAGGAAGCGGTGGAGGTTGGGACAATTGCAACATTTAAAAGTCATTTGGATGGGTATATAAATAGGAAGGGTTTCGAGGGATATGGGCCGGGTGCTGGCAGGTGGGACTAGATTGGGTTGGGATATCTGGTTGACATGGACGGGTTGGACCGAAGAGTCTGTTTTTGTGCGATACATCTTTATGACTCTAAGACTGTGTGTAATCTTTTAACCTCACTAAGTCACAGCTACTCTCTTCTCAGTGCCCACCATAACTGTGCATCTTACAGTTGTTCAATGAGGGACGATTACATGCAGGAAAACCTTAAAATGCTTTAAACTAGTCACTTGTTCACCAACGGCAAAAGTGAACAGAAATCACAAACAAAACTGCATTTGCCTTTTGGACTAAAAGTTGTATATCGGATATTTTTACAAATAATGAGTGAACATTGCAGCCAGCTCTCAGTTACTGGAACCAGCTGTCAGTGAACTCCTCGGAGCAAATTGCTGCAGATGCTGGAATTCAAACTGGAAACAAAAAAATACGGGAGGTCACAGTGGGTCAGACAGCATCCATGGACAGAGAGCAAGCTAACGTTTTGAGTGTAGATGACTGTTCATCAGAGCTGAAGTGAAGTGTGAAGGGGGCAGCATTTATGCTATAGTGTGGTGGGGATGATTGATGCTTGGAATGCTGGGGGATAAAAGACATTGATAATTCAGATTACGTGATTGGTATGTGAGGATGGCAGAACAATTGCGTCTAACTGTCAGATTTGAAAGAATAGACTGTCCCTCGGGTTGGGAGGTTGTGGTGGGAGTTGGGGGGGAGGGGGGAGGAGGAGGGGTGTTTGGAGAGAGGGTGCCACAGAATGTGACAAGCAAAGCTAAAAGTAATGGAAGGAATGTTTTCACAGTTTAATGGTGAATATTGAGGTGTTGATCTCAATATTGAGCCCAGAAGCTGTAAAGTGCCTAGTTTGAAGATGAGATGTTGCTCCTCCAGTTTTCTCTGTGATTTACTGGAATATTGCAGCATGCCGAGGACAGACAAGAGGGTATGCAGATTAGTGGTGCTGGAAGAGCACAGCAGTTCAGGCAGCATCCAAGGTGCAGCGAAATTGATGTTTCGGGCAAAAGCCCTTCATCAGGAATAAAGGCAGTGAGCCTGAAGCGTGGACAGATAAGCTAGAGGAGGGTGGGGGTGGGGAGAGAGTAACATAGAGTACAATGGGTGAGTGGGGAAGGGGATGAAGGTGATAAGTCAGGGAGGAGCGGTGGAGTGGATAGGTGGAAAAGAAGACAGGCAGGTAGGGCAAGTCCGGACAAGTCATGGGGACAGTGCTGAGCTGGAAGTAAGGAACTAGGGTGAGGTGGGGGATGGGGAAATGAGGAAACTGTTGAAGTCCACATTGATGCCCTGGGGTTGAAGTGTTCCGAGGCAGAAGATGAGGCGTTCTTCCTCCAGGCGTCTGGTGGTGAGGGAGCAGCGGTGAAGGAGGCCCAGGACTTCCATGTCCTCGGCAGAGTGGGAGGGGGAGTTGAAATGTTGGGCCACGGGACAGTGCGGTTGATTGGTGCAGGTGTCCCGGAGATGTTCCCTAAAGTGCTCTGCTAGGAGGCACCCAGTCTCCCCAATGTAGACGAGACCGCATCAGGAGCACCGGATACAATAAATGATATTGGTGGATGTGCAGGTAAAACTTTGATGGATGTGGAAGGCTCCTTTAGGGCCTTGGATAGAGGTGAGGGAGGAGGTATGGGCGCAGGTTTTACAGTTCCTGCGGTGGCAGGGGAAAGTGCCAGGATGGGAGGGTGGGTTGTAGGGGGGGCGTGGACCTGACCAGGTAGTCACGGAGGGAACGGTCTTTGCGGAAGGTGGAAAGGGGTGGGGAGGGAAATATATCCCTGGTGGTGGGGTCTTTTTTGAGGTGGCGGAAATGTCGGATGATTTGGTTTATGTGAAGGTTTGTAGGGTTGAAGGTGAGCACCAGGGGCGTTCTGTCCTTGTTACGGTTGGAGGGGTGGGGTCTGAGGGCGGAGGTGGGGGTGTGGACGAGATGCATTGGAGGGCATCTTTAACCACGTGGGAAGGGAAATTGTGGTCTCTAAAGAAGGAGGCCATCTGGTGTGTTCTGTGGTGGAACTGGTCCTCCTGGGAGCAGATACGGCGGAGGCGGAGGAATTGGGAATCCGGGATGGCATTTTTGCAGGAGGTAGGATGGGAAGAGGTGTAATCCAGGTAGCTGTGGGAGTCAGTGGGTTTGTAAAAAATGTCAGTGTCAAGTCGGTCGTCATTAATGGAGGTGGAGAGATCCAGGAAGGGGAGGGAAGTGTCAGAGATGGTCCAGGTAAATTTAAGGTCAGGGTGGAATGTGTTGGTGAAGTTGATGAATTGCTCAACCTCCTCGCGGGAGCACGAGGTGGTGCCAATGCAATCATCAATGTAGTGGAGGAAGGGGTGGGGAGTGGTACTGGTGTAATTACGGAAGATCAACTGTTCTACGTAGCCAACAAAGAGACAGGCATAGCTGGGGCCCATACGTGTGCCCATGCTATGTTAAAATAACTAGCTAAGGGAGGGTCAGGGTCATGCTTGTGCACAGATCAGAAGTGTACTGCAAAGCGGTCACCCAATCTGTGTTTGGTTTCTCCAATGTAGAATAGGCCACATTCGGTGCAGCGAATACAATACAAAAAATTTGGATGCCATGGGAGGGAGAGTTGTTGGTCAAGGAATGGACTAGGCTGTCCCAGAGGGAATAATCCTTGCAAAATACAGACGGGGGGGAGTGAGGGGAAGATGTGTTTAGTGGTAGCATTTTACTGGAGTTGTCTGAAATGACAGAGAATGATCCTTTGAATGTGGAGGCTGCTGGGATGAAAAGTGAGTACAAGGAGAACCTGGTCATACTCTCGTGAGTGATGGGAAGGGGCAAGTGCAGAAACATGGGTGATAGATTGGATGTGGTTGAGGGCCCTGTCAACCACAGTGAGTGGGAAACCACAGTTATGGAAGAAGGAAACCAAGTCAGCAGCTCTGTTTTAGAAAGTGGCATTGTCCAAACAGATGCAGTGTAGGTGAAGAAACTGGGAGAATGGGATGGAATCCATGCAGGTCGTGGGGTGAGAAGAGTAGTGAAGGTAGCTGTAGGAGTCAGTGGCTTTCTAGTGAGTGGTAATGGACAATTTATTCCCCAAAATGTAGATGGACAGGTCAAGGAAATGGACAATGGCCTGTTTGACCTGAGGCACCCAACGCTACTGCATTCATAGAGTTGTAGAGTCATAGAGATGTAGAGCATGGAAATAGACCCTTCAGTCCAACTCATCCATGCTGACCAAATATCCAAACCTAATCTAGTCCCATTTGCCAGCACTCAGCCCATATCCCTATAAATCCTTTCTATTCATATGCCCATCCAGATGCCTTTTAAATGTTGTAATTGTACCAGTGTCCACCACTTCATCAGGCAGCTCATTCCATACATGCACCACTCTCTGGGTGAAAAAGCTGCCCCTTAGGTCCCTTTTATATCCTTCCCCTCTCACCCACACAGGTCACCTTCGTTCTGGGAATTGCACACAATATTCCAAAAGTGGCCTAACCAATGTCCTAGACAGCCCCAACACGACTTCTCAATTCCTATACTCAATACTCTGACCAATAAAGGAAAGCATTCCAAACATCTTCTTCACTATCCTATCTACCTGTGACTCTACTTTTGAGGGACGATAAACCTGCACTCAAAGGTCTCTTTCTTCAGCAACATTCCCAAGGACCTTACCATTAAGTGTATAAACCCTGTTCTGATTTGCTTTTCCAAAATGCAGCATCTCACATTTATCTAAATTAAACTCCATTGCTATCAGACAGAAGGTGTTGCTCCTGCTGTTCAATGCTTTCATCTTCCCCCTTGTAAGAACTGCTCCCACTCTCCCACTCTTCAGCAACCATCCCATTCCCTCTTTGTCTGGTTCATTTGTGCAGAGCAAAGTGTGCAAGAACTGTGTATGGTGTGAACTGAACACCCACACCCATCCCAGGCAGGTCTAGGCTGCAGAACCTATTCTTTCCAGCAGCCTTTTCTGCTCAAAGAGTGGGCTGTATTGTATGTAGGCTCTAGCTGAGTCAAGGGGTATTGTAAGGAAGCTGTGTCACAGTGGATAAGCCTTGTCTTTCCAGTAACAATCTTTGGAAAGCATCTGGCACAGCAGGAACATGAGAGTTCTCACATATATAATCAGCTGGCAGATCTCAGGGTACTGGGAGCAAATTTCTAAACAGTGGAACCAATGATCCAGATCACCTGCGCATTCATGAACTATGAGCCTTTCTGATCTAATCCTCCTAGTTTGATGTGTGTACAGTCCATTGTTCCCTGTCCCTTAGGCTGAAGCATACTGCCCGAGCTGCAGCGCTGACCTCTTCACCTGGAAATGAGATGACATAGTGTGATCTGTCACAGCTCCTCAGCATCCATCACATTTCCTCTTTGATTGGTTCACTTGTGCATTTGTAAGTGGATGATTGAGAGAGCCCACATCGGTCCCAAGTGACTCCAGTCATCTAAAAGTTCAATTTGGCTGACATCTGAAGGGCCACTTGGATAGGGTGCCACCTACCCTTCAGGTCACATGTGCCACTCCCGCAGTAGGCCTAGTTCAGTGACAGTGTCCCAGCACATGCTCAGTTTGTGCCTTGTTTATCTAGTGCAAGTACCATCGAGAATGATATACTCTGCCCAGTCGGTGGGTGCCTCCTGCACATCCTGCGTGGCCCTAGAGCTGCAACTGCCTCATGTGATGCAGGTAGGTCCTGAGCTTGCTGGTGTATCTGTTCCCTTTCCATTCCATAGAATCATAGAATCCCTACAGTGCAGAAGCAGGCCATTCAACCCATTGAATATGTGGAGACCCTGGGAAAAGCATCCCATCCAGACATACCCTCTTGCATTTCCTATGGCTAATCCACCTTACCACCCTGGATACTATGGACAACTTAGCATGGCCTACAAGTGACAAGGGAGAAATGAGTGTTTTTTAATGACTCCATCAAATACTTGGGCCATGTATTTGATGGCAAGGAATTACACAAGGCATCCAAGACCAGAGAATGTGTCTCAACTGAGATCATTCTTGGGACCTGTCAATCACTATAGTGAGTTTGTCTCGGATCTGGAAACCATGCTAAAACCTGTTCTTTGGTGTAGGAGAAACGGTGGCCTTGGAATGGACCCCAGGTCATGTGGAGACTTACTGGAAGGCGAAAAAGTTGGAAGTGTAAACACATTTCGACCCGAAGTTACCATTGCAGTCAGCTTGTGATGCCTCACTGTGTAGGATTGGCGTTGTACTGTCACAAATCTTACCAAATGGAGAGGAAAGTCCATCACATTTGTATTGAGGTCACGAATGAAGTCAGAGTAGAATTATTCCCAAGTCAAAAATGAATGATTTTTTTTGGTGTTAAGCAGTTCACCCATTTCTTTATGGCAGATACTTTGTGCTGCTGACCACAGGCCTGTGTGTGGGGATACTGTCAATGGCTGCAGCACAACTGCAGAGATGGTTACTGCCTCTGTCAGCAATTACTGCTAGGCAGAGAAGCACGGCAATGTAGATGCCCTATCAAGGTTGCCACTACTTGGGGATTCCCGACTTTGACCGAGGAAGACAAGATTGAGGAGCATCGATAGGATAAATGGTCAAAGTCTTTTCCCTGGGGTGGGGGAGTCCAGAACTAGAGGGCATAGGTTTAGGATAAGAGGGGAAAGATATAAAAGAGACCTAAAGGGCAACTTTTTCACACAAAGGGTGGTACGTGTATGGAATGAGCTGCCAGAGGAAATGGTGGAGGCTGGTACAATTGCAACATTTAAGAGGCATTTGGATGGTAAATGAATAGGAAGGGTTTGGAGGGATATGGGCCGGGTGCTGGCAGGTGGGACTAGATTGGGTTGGGCTATCTGATTGGCATGGATGGGTTGAACCGAGGGGTCTGTTTCCATGCTGCACATCTCTATGACTCTATACCAATGTCAGTGAGTCATGTGCAGAGTGCTACCAATAATGACCCAGTTTTAAGCTGAGTGGTATACTTAGTCCTAAGAGGAAGGACCAATATTAATGACTGGCCAGAAATATGCCCTTACCTATCCAGGGAGTGGGAGTTGCCCTTTTGGAAGGGTGTTTAATGTGGGGAATGAGAGTTGTTATTCTTACCGTGTGAAGAGGACAGTTGCTGGAACAAGTGCTCCATGTGATGTGGATGAAGGAGCCCACCTCATTCAGACCTCTATAAGATTCCACCCACAATACTCTGTATGAGGTTTATAAAGTTCATATAATGTAAAATGGGAAGCCCAGACCGCTGCGGCCAGAGCAGATTTGCCATTGCACCATTGTGTGTTCATCTTCAGTTCTAATACCGTATTTGCATCTGATCCTGAGATTTTTTTTCTGCATCATCAGTCTGACTTGAAGTTGAATTTGCTATTTACTGTCAGAAAATCACTCTTTGACTGGAGCAAGTGATTTATTTAATGGTATTTGTTTATTCTGATTCCACAGAAAACACATCATGTATATTGTATGTAAGTACTATGGCTATAGGTTATGGTATTGTATGACTTGATAACAGTAAGCAAAGTTCTTTTGATTCCAGCATCATTGTCAGTTTATCAAAGCATTTGCTGTAATTTATTATTGGTTATATTTTAAGAAGCATTTCTTTCTATTTCAGCAAGTTCAAACATAAGTTTTAATAAGATGCTCAATGTATATGTTCTCCTCTGCCATCTTATCCTGGTTTGGTTGGATTTTCACATAATTTCTCATCGGTATTGGTCAAAATTGACATCTTGTTGTATAAGTTCACCAGATGGTGGAAACAAAACTTGTTCATGCCATTCAAACATTGACTGGTCACTTGCTGCTTCCTTCAGCTTACGTATGAACAGTTAGTCACGTAGGCAAGGTGCTGCAGTTTAAGTCACCCACTTCTTGAATTCTCACTGCTGATGTCCGCAATGGGAGGTGCGGTTTGATGGCCAGAATCTCATTCCATTCATCGTAATCAAAAAGGTAGCTTCTGGTGGTGGGAGCAAGAGATGTGCAGCAATTCAGAATGATTTGGGACATATCACTGGAATAGGTCAGTCATAAAGTTTGGAATGAAGCTATTGAGGCAATCAAAATCTAGAATGGGAACCTTGCAAACTTGATACGAGGGATTAGAGAGCCAATGGAGTTCCTCAAGGACAGAATGATTGTAGAGGCGATTGCATGAGATTTGTCTCTGAGCCGTAGATTGAATACATTTAGGATTAATGTGGGCGAAGGGAGTATTAATCCTTGAGGTGACAAATATAAACATTAAGAGGGAATCAACATTCCTTGGCTCCAGCTCTTAATAACCCGTTTTGAGATATGCAAAACTTCATGCAAATTTCACACAAGAA
This sequence comes from Hemiscyllium ocellatum, assembly GCF_020745735.1. Taxonomy (NCBI): domain Eukaryota; kingdom Metazoa; phylum Chordata; class Chondrichthyes; order Orectolobiformes; family Hemiscylliidae; genus Hemiscyllium; species Hemiscyllium ocellatum. The sequence continues at coordinate 36,289,353 of NC_083414.1, forward strand.
TTTGAAAGTCGTAATGTAACTTCATGATGATGCAAATAATGAATTCTACAGTTTAAAACTGATAACCGAGGCAATGATTGTTATTCAACTTAGAGCTAATAGAACTGTATGTAACAGCTTGCTAACCCTTTGGACCTGCCAGAGATCTTAAAAAGTAAAAGATGCTACGCGACCTCCGCAAGTCTACTTCCACAGGAAAATGGTCACTCACATTCAGGGCCTGCCAATGTAGAAAAAGAGGCAACTGTCAGTTTTAATTTCACTGTCATGGGAAAACACATTAAAAAGAAGTTTGCCTAAGCTAGGCATTTAGTCAGAGAAAGGCAAAAGAATGAAACTTCATAAAAGTCTTGCTTTTACACATATTTCCAGTCCCACAGTTAGTTCTAGTCCCTTTTGTGAAACTTGACATTGAGAAGCAGTAGGCTATCTGACTGTAAAGAACATCACAGTCAAGATGAACCCTGTCCTCATCCAATGTCCACTCATGGACAATTCCAGTAGTTGTCACAATAGTTGGCTTTGCCCCAGCTCCTGAACTCAAAGCAACAGCCACTGTAGTCAGATGTGTTCAATTCCTTATTCCACAGCACCTTCCATGCCCATGGTTACTGTCACCTGGAAGGACAAGGGTAGCAGATGCATAGGATAACATCACAACCTGTGTTCCCCTCCAAGTCCCTCATCATCCTAACTTGGAATGATATTGCTGCTCTTTAACTTTCAATGGGTCAAAACGTCTGGACCTCCTTTCATCACAGCACTGTGAATATAGCTATATCACTTGGATTGCAGTAATTAAAGAAAGTGGGTCACCACCACCTTCCAAAGGGCAATAAATGCTATTCCAGCAGCAATGCTCACTTCCCGCATACTATAAGATATGAACCACAGTAACAATTATTTCACATCAGTTACAGTTATAGAGCTGTACAGCACAGAAACAGATCTTTTGGTCCAACTTGTCCATACCAACCAGATATTCTAAATTAATCCAGACCCATTTGCCAGCACTTGGCCCATATCCCTCTAAACCCTTTCTATTGATAGCCAGATGCCTTTTAAATGTTGCAATTGTACCAGTCTCCACCGCCTCCTCTGGCAGTTCATTCCATACATGTACCACCCTCTTAGATCCCTTTTAAATTCTCCCCTCTCACCATAAACCTATGTCCTCTAGTTTTGTACTCCCCTCCCCTGAAGAAAATACCTTGACTATTCACCTTATTGATGCATCTGATAACTTTATAAACCTCTATAAGGTCACTCCTCAGCCTCTGATGAAAACAACCCCTGGCGAAAGTGAGGACTGCAGATGCTGGAGATCAGAGTCAAGATTAGAGTGGCGCTGGAAAAGCACAGCAGGTCAGTTCAGCATCTGAGGAGCAGGAAAATCGATATTTTGGGCAAAAGCTCTTCATCAGGAATAGAGACAGGGAGCCTCCAGGGTGGAGAGATAATTGGGAGGGTGTGGGGCTGGGGAGAAGATAGCTAAGAGTACAATAGGTGGATGGAGGTGGGGATGAAGGTGATAGGTTAAAGAGGAGGGTGGAGCAGATAGGGAGATTGGCAGGTAGGACAGGTCATGAGGATGGTGCTGAACTGGAAGGTTGGAACTGGGGTAAGGTGGGGGGAGGGGAACTGGTGAAGTCCACATTGATGCCCTGGAGTTGAAGTGTTCTGAGAGGGAAGGTGAGGTGTTCTTCCTCCAGGTGTTGGCTGGTGAGGGAGTGAAAACAATCCCAGCCTATTCAGCCTCTCCCTTGTACATCTTTTCTGAACCCTTTCAAGTTTAAGAACATCCTTTCTACAGCAGGGTGACCAGAATTGAATGTAGTATTCCAAAAGTGGCCTCACCAATGTCCTGTACAGCTGCACCATGACATCCTAATTCCTATGCTCAATGCACTGATCAATAACGGCTAGCATACCAAGTGCCTTCTTTCTGATCTGTGAGTCAGAGACTTTTTTTTGGGCTTACGATATTTATGAGAAAACAATGTTACTATACTTCTGATTTAACTTATTATGTAAGGAACAAATGGAAGATTAATTATTTGTATACTGAATATGGAATTGCTCAGTTAGAAAATGAATCCTTAAACCTTTTAAGAGTGTTCAAGCAATTAATACTCTACAGGCTATTCAAATGCAATAGCAGGAAATATTGTCTTTCCACTTCCTGATTGAAGTCTTTGATCGTGCTTCTTGCCCTAATCCTTGTGTAGTACCATTGTCATGCTCAGGTTCGATCACTGCCCTTTGACTATTCACTCTCGAACACCCTTCCTTCTCCTTAAATTGCCTCCAGCTCCAAAAACCATCTGCTTGAGGCATGGTGGCTCAGTGGTTAGCACTGCTGCCTCACAGTCCCAGAGACCCAGGTTTTATTCCAGCCTCGGGTGACTGTGTGGAGTTTGCACATTCTCCCCATGTCTGTGTGGGTTTTCTCTGGGTGCTCTGGTTTCCTCCCACAGTCCAAAGATGTGCAGGTCAGGTGAATTGCCATGCTAAATTGCCCCATAATGCTCAGGGATGTGTAGGTTAGGTGCATTAGTCAGGGGTAAATATAGGGGAGGGGAATGGGTCTGGGTGGGTTACCCTTCAGAGGGTCGGTGTGGACTTGTTGGACTGAAGGACCTATTTCTGCACTGTAGGGATTCTATTCTTATCTGCTGTACGTGAAGCTTCCTGTCCTTAAATTAGCTCCCACATTTAACCTTATAATATCCACTGGATTTTTACAGTAATTAATTGGGAGTAATATCTGGAATTTGATAATATACTGTTCTTCATTTCTCCATCACCACCTTCTCCGTTCCTTGAAAGCCAAGCTACACCATTCATTTCTTCACTCAGTTCCTCACATCAATTCACTGACTCTGGTTTCAAAGCATCCTACATCACTACACATGATTTTTTTGTGTAACTCAGCTGTGTTCTCTTGTTCATGCAGTTATCCTTTTCATACATTTGAGCACTCCATCCTTTATGTCAGTCACATCCATGATGCTGTCCTACCATGGTTCCAGTTTTATTGTCCTTCCAAAGTAGCTCATTCCTTACTTTGGCTGCTGCTCCCATCCCAATATACTCACTCTTGATTATATACCAAGTCTTCATCCAAATCTCTCTGTTGTTCCTTCCTGACATGCTGTTCATAAGTGACATCACTTGTACACACAAAGACACCCAAATATAATTACCTGCCACTACTGGTTTCACAACTAAATTTCTCCTGTCCTACAGCTTAACAAGCATCAAGAACATGATGATGTAGAATTTTGTTTACTATAAAGTTGTAAAATCAGCGTGTTCACTTCCTGCTAAAATTTATAGCACTTTAAGCCCTGACTTTATCTTTTTCCCTAGTTGCCCACTCTGTCTGTGATCGGTAGTACATAACAATGGTATCCCATTTAATCCAAGTTAAGATCCCAACTCCAAATCCTAACAGCCAAAACTGTTTATTCCCACTTATGCAATAAAGCCCACTTCTGTCCATGTCACCCAATCTCATTCAATTGCAACTTAATCCAAACACTACCACCATCTGTGTTATCTTATACTAGCTCCCCAGTCGCCTATCAATCTGGTTTTCTCTAATCTTTATTCACTCCCCATCCTGTAACTTTTGAGCTCAAAATTCCTTAATCCATTTGCAGGTTCTTTCATCATTCCCCCAACTTTCAATACCCAATCACCAAACAATAGTCCCTTATTTCAACTCAGGCCTTTGCATCCTACTCCCTAGCTCATTAATCTTATTGTTGTGGTTTGTTCGCCGAGCTGGAAATTTGTGTTGCAGATGTTTCGCCCCCTGTCTAGGTGACATCCTCAATACTTAGGAGTCTCCTGTGAAGCGCTTCTGTGACGTTCCTTTGGCATTTGTAGTGGTTTGTCTCTGCTGCTTCTGGTTGTCAGTTCCAGCTGTCCGTTGCAGTGGCGGGTATATTGGGTCCAGATCGATGTGTTTGTTGATAGAATCTGTGGGTGAGTGCCATGTCTCTAGGAATTCCCTGGCTGTTCTCTGTTTGGCTTGTCCTATAATAGTAGTGTTGTCTAGGTTGAACTCACGTTGCTTGTCATCTGTGTGTGTGGCTACTAAGGATAGCTGGTCGTGTCGTTTCGTGGCTAGAGTCATGGCACTCATCCACAGATTCTATCAACAAACACATCGACCTGGACCCAATATACCGGCCACTACAGCGGACAGCTGGAACTGACAACCGGAAGCGGCAGAGACAAACCACTACAAATGCCGGAGGAAACATCACTGAAGCGCTTCACAGGAGGCTCCCAAGCACTGAGGATGTCACCTAGACAGGGGACAAATTCCCAGCTCGGCGAACAGAACCACAACAACGAGCACCCAAGCTACGAATCTTCTCACAAACTTTGATCATTAATCTTATGTTAATTTGGAACCACATTGGTTTCTTTGCTCTAAGTCTGCCTTGCTGCCTCTATCCCTTCCAAGTCTCCGCTCCAAGGCTTGATCGTGCCTCCGCTAACTAGCCTCCCCTTGCTGCTGCATGCTTCTACTTTTTTTTAATCTCTCAGTGACATTGTGACATTTTATTGTGTTGTAATATTACTATTGCTATTTCAGATTGACATTGCTCTGTGTATTGAAATATTTTACAAGTAAATCCTCATTTATTTGAAAATTTCACCTTTAACCATTTTTTGTACACTATTCTCAAATGCTGACAGAATTATTCAGTGTTTTCCAGAAATTGTGCAGAATTGCCATATAGATGGATATAATAGAATTACCTGTCTTTCAGTCATGCCATAAGCTTCTTTGAAGTTAAATATGTTGGCTGAATTCGGAATGACTGCGTTTACTAATTTTTCTCCACGGAGTACAATCCTGTGTTTTTTTTAGACATGAAGGAAATGTGATTATAAAATAATTTTTGTATACTACTGAAGGTACCCCACCGGTGCACATAATTGGAAGATAACCAGCATATGGTTATTGATAAAACAGGAAGAGGACTGGGTATTTACAAAAGATATTCTGCTCATTGAAATCAGTCTGAACGTCCTAATAAAACATCAGACTGCTGATGAAACGTTGGAGATGTGAAGTTCACATATGTATTCATGTGAAATCTGATTGCACATGTGGAACAAAACAGATTCACTCAACTTGTGTACATTTAATTTAAACATAAGGATACATTTTAACATTTGTTGTGGCTGCTCATTTCTTCCATATCAGTTGTGTGTATAATTTGATGAGAGGATCAGATTGTTTTCTCCTTCCTGTTACTTGCTTCTTTGCATTCGAATTGTTGATGAGGAATGAATCAGCAAGGTTTTGTCTGTATGTGTTGGGTTGTTGTTGATGTTTTCAGGCATCAACTGAAAGACGAGAAGGATATTGTGATGACCTGATTGTCATCTTTCATCAATTAAATCCCTTTAATGTTTTTTTGTTTTTATTAGATGGAATACAATTTATTTTCTATTTTTCATTAACATCAGTGGGATTATTTTCTTCAATATGTGTATGCCTAATTCTCATTCAATGAATGCTGATTTTTCTGCAGTTAGATGGATGCGACAGATTAGAGTTTCCTCCTTTCCCTGTCTTGCATTTTCTGCAGCTATTACAGCAATATCTTGAATCTGCTAATAAGTGGTCATTGGAAGGATATGATCATACTAGAGATTTGTGAGGATGTTGCTATGAAGATTAGATAGGTTGGGTTTTTTTTTTGGAACAGATAATTACAGTGTATGAAATGATATGGGGCCCAAATGGAGCAGATAGGAAAGATGTACTTCTCATAGCACAGATGCCAATAACTGGGGATCATTAATATAAAAGGATTAGAGGGAAATTGAGATACTTTATCACTCAAAAGGTTATGTTGTTTCACTGACTGAATGGTGGTGGCAGAAAATGTCATATTTACAAAATACTAAGATATACACCTTAAGTGGCAAGACTGGACTCAAATCTGCAAAGTGGGATTAGGCAGCATAGCTACAATGTGTGAAGTGATTTCCGTCAGTGCCTAGGATTGTATAACCGGATATCAATCTTGATGTTTTTCTATTTGCAGAAAGCCAGGCTAGAGGTTACTTTAGTTAATGTTATATACTTGCTACTTCCTTGTTGAGATTTCATTGTTCAGTTTTTTTTGGAAGAGGAATAAGGTTATTGTTAAAATTTGCATATTTAATAGTTTACATTATTCTTCTTAAAAACAACTGAAATGCAGAAAAATCCCTATCTATTTCATTGTCTTACATACCATGAAGAGTTTTTCTACTATATCATCTACCTCCATTCTAGCATGCTTGTCACTCAAATATCATTTAAACCATTCTCACATAAGGTCAGAATGATCTTTCTGCCCATTTCTTTCCAAGTTCATTTACTTTCTCACCTGTCATATGCACAGTGTGTACTATGTTTTACTGTTGTATCGTCATTATCTCCAATTAGCCAAATAAAATTGGTATCATTTCTCAATCTGATACTTGGCCATTCCTTCCTGCGGACGTATTCACAGTCTGCATTGAAGTCTCCCATAAGTATGAAATACTGTTGAAGCAAGAGGATATGATTTGCATGAATCACAAAAAGCTAGCAACCATGTTCAGCAAATGGAAAGCAAATAGAATGTTATCATTATTTCAGAGATACTGGAATATAAAAATAGAAAGGTTTTGCTGTAACTGTGCAAGGCACTAGTTATATCACAGTTGCAACACTGTGAGCTGTATTGGGCTACATATCAATGGAAAGATATACTGGTATTGAAGGCAGCCCAGAGAAGGTTTATTAGGTTGATACCAGGTATGGAGGGACTGTCTGATAAGGTATGGAGGGACTGTCTAATAATGAGAGGTTGAGTATGTTGGGTCTGTACTTATTGGAATTTAAAAGAATGAGAGGTGACCTTATTGAAATGTATACATTTCTTGATGGACTTGAGGGTGAGGGAGGGGCGATTAACATCAGGGGAAAGGGGTAGGGAAAGGGTTTTAGGGAGTGGACTGAGGGAATAGTCATTATTGTTAGGGAGTGAGGACAGAGGTGGTTAGGTACATGATCCCACTGAACACAGAAATGACAGCAATAAGATGATGAACATTACACGTGCAGTCTTAGGACATTTATACTTAAGAATTTAGCATTTACTGCTGTTAGGAAGGATGCATGATTTGACATCCCCTAACTATCCTCCAGTAGGAGGGAGCAGTTGGATTTCAGGTACACTTCGCATTTTTGAAGAAGCTAGAATTTGAATAATCAATAGAAAATGTGGAACTGGATCCTAACAGTAAAAGTAGAAATGGAGAGGCCAACCTTCTTGTAATTGTCACTCCTTGCAATATCCTGTTTTCAAGTTAAAGTCACCTTAGATGGTTTTCAACAGTTAATATTGCATTTATTTTTAAAGCTGACAAAGCAATTTTCAAAAATATTTGTGGAAAATTCAATGGCCCTTTTATCTGATTAATTGGGTTACTTTGTAGTTGTTTCTAATTTTTGTACTTTGAACCTCCATGGGAATAATTAATTTTACATTCCTATCTGTTCCTCATTCATTCATGCATTTCTAATCTTTTACTTCATAATTGAATGTTGTTTTATGAATACAATTTTGCTATTTCATAAATATGACACACACATTTTGCCACACAATGCAAAGTATCATTTTCAAGTCTGACTCTGAGGTATAATAGACATGTGCTTAAGGGAAGCCCTGTATGTTTATAGTTTATTAGTCTGTCTGCCCATTCATCTGAATTTCTCTTGGCATAAGTTGTTGTGGTAACATTTGGTCCGCTTATTTAGTATGTGATTACTATATATCACAATATATGGGGATAGTGTGAAAAGTGTAGATAATGTAAATGTTCAGCCATGGTACAGGATCAAAAGTCCAGAGGCCGACCACTTGCCCTAGTTCTTATGTTTTTCAAAACATTTAGTCAAAGTGCAATAATCATTCTTAATAATCCACTTTAGGACCAGACTACAAGTACCTTTGCTCTCCAGCGTTGTTTCATTTCCACATAAACATCGTATAGCCCGTTCAGTTCACGGACTGCTGAATCTGGTGCTGTGTGTTGTGGGATAATGACAAAGTCCCTTACAGCTTGGGGAATAGCAAAGGAATTGAGTTATCATTGGAATTTGTCATAAGTAAGAAACACAAATGATTACATTTCTGCAATTCTGTAATATTCAACAAAAAGAAAAGACTGACCTCATTAATGTCGAAGCACAGAAAAGTCCCAGTTGGCTTGAGGAGTTTGTGCCAGTTGACTGCAAGAACAACTCAGCAAGTTCCACTCCTTCCACCCTTTTCCCATAACTCTGCAAACTTTTCTTATCAAATACAAATCCAATCCTGTTTTGAATAGTGGTAGTGCTTTGGCAGGGAAATGAAAAATATTCTGAATTCAATCATTTATTAGATGTTGTGTTTGGGCTGTTTTGTTAATTCAAGGTAAAATGGAGGAATGATGAGGACTATGTGATCTCCAAATTCTACCCATCAATAATTCTGGGTGTCTTGGTTATCATAGGGATAAATTAGGGCCTAGATTGAGGCCTACTGCAGGCAAGGACTTGAAACAAAGACAAGAGTGGCTTGGCTAATTACAGACAGGCTTTCTATCTCAGATGTTTTGTTGTTGGACAGAAAGAGAATGGGAGAGACCAAAGGCTACAGTAGTGTGGTCAACAGAGAAATGTGTGCCCCTTTCTGTGGGCTACCAATCAGTATGCAGTTTAGAATACATACACTGGTCAAAGATATACATCCTGTGACAGTCTAAAGACCCTTAAAGGTTTGCACAGAGGTAGCCTGGGGAAGGAATGCCTGAGAGTAAACATTAATACTGGCAATTAGTTTCAAAATTCTCTAAAAACTGAGAGAAATGTCTTTTGACAGTCACTTGATGTTCCAACTTTGTTAAATTTGGAGGAGTGGACCCACTGGATGCTGGGAGTGATTTGGAATTGGTTCCTGTTAAAACTGTTAATCTGCAGAGAGCAGGATGTAAAGTATAACTGCAGTACAGAGATTTCAGTAATGATAAAGGAGAAAATCTTTTCTACAGTTTAGAGTATAGTCTATGGGTTAGTTGCCAACTAAGTGTTATTTAGTCATAGAGTCATAGAGATGTACAGCACAGAAACAGACCCTTCCATCCAGCTCGTCCATGTCGACCAGATATCCTCATCTAATCTAGTGCCATTTGCCTGTGCTTGGCCCATATCCATCTAAGTAAAAACAATGACTGCAGATGCTGGAAACCAGATTCTGGATTAGTGGTGCTGGAAAAGCACAGCAGTTCAGGCAGCATCTGAGGAACAGTAAAATTGATGTTTCGGGGGACTTTTGCCCGAAACGTCGATTTTACTGTTCCTCGGATGCTGCCTGAACTGCTGTGCTCTTCCAGCACCACTAATCCAGAATCATATCCATCTAAACCCTTCCTATTCATATACCCATCCAGATGCCTTTTAAATGTTGCAATTGTACCAGCCTCCACCACTTCCTCTGGCAGCTCAATCCATACACACACCACCCACTGCATGAAAAAGTTGCTCATTAGGTCCCTTTTATATCTTTCCCCTCTCACCCTGAACCTATGCCCTCTAGTTCTGGACTCTCCATGTCTATTTGCCTATTTATCCTATCCATGCTTCTCATGATTTTGTAAACTCTATAAGGTCACCCCTCAGCCTCCAATGTCCAGGGAAAACAGCCCCAGCTTGTTCAGCCTCTCCCTATAGCTCAAATCCTCCAATCCTTGCAACATCCTTGTAAATTTTTTCTGAACCCTTTCAAGTTTCACTATACCCTTCCGCTGAGAAGGAGACCAGAATTGCATGCAATATTCCAAGAGTGGCCTAACCAATGACCTGTACAGCCATATTATGACCTCCCAACTTCTACACTCAATACTCTGACCAATAAAGAAAAGCATACCAAACACCTTTTTCACTATCCTATCTACCTGTGGCTCTACCTTCAAGGAGCTGTGAACCTGCACTCCAAGATCTCTTTGTTCAGCAGCACTCCTTAGGACCTTACCATTATGCATGTAAGTCCTGCTATGATTTGCTTTTCCAAAATGCAGCACCTCACATTTATTTAAATTGACCTCCATCTGCCACTCCTCAGACCATTGGCCCATCTGAGCAAGATCCTGCTGTAATCTGAGGTAAACTTCTTCGTTGTCCACTACACCTCCAATTTTGGTGTTATCTGCAACCTTACTAACTATACCTCTTATGTTCACATCCAAACCATTTATATAAATGACGAAAAGTAGTAGACCCAACATGGATCCTCGTAGCACTCCTCTGGTCACAGGCCTCCAATCTGATAAGCAACCCTCCAGCACCACCCTCTGTCTTCTTCCTTCGAGCCAATTCTATATCCAAGTGGCGTGTTCTCCCTGTATTCCATGAGATCTAACCTTGCTAACCAGTTTCCCATGGGGAACCTTCTCGAGCGCCTTACTGAAGTCCATATAGATCACATCAACTGCTCTGCCCTCATCAATCCTCTTCATTATTTCGAAAAACTCAATCAACCACTGATGCTTTTCTTAAAATTGGAAATCTTATTTTCAGACTCCTTTGAGTTGGTAATTGGGAATTTCAATCACTTTTTTAAAAGTTACTTGATCTTAATTGGGAATGAAACAAATGAATTGTGTGAAATTTAGATTCAATGAAGTAAACTTTCAGTATCAAAAATGTGCTGATTATCTGACTGTTCATTCTCATTGTGCTTCATTTTCAGACCGAATCTTTCCTTTCTACCTAATGTTTCATAGTTATGTGGTATTGCATTATTTATTCTTTTTCATTTAATTTGATACATATAATTAACAAAAATAATGTATTGCTGAAAAAATATGCTTTGGCTAAGATTTTCATTTTGCACTTAACAACACATTTGACAAAAATATAAATTCAGGGGTAAAAACACCATTTATTCTGCATATGAGGAGTGTGCTAATGATGGGCAAGTGAACTCTGATTGGTAGAGGCATTGCCATGGGGAATGCACCTATTAATGTTGATTGACAGTTAACAGCTAAGTTTTGTTTAAATTTTAAACCAGGAAGGAGAACTCTAATTGATCAGGACATTATCCTGAGAATAAACTAAAAATGCTTGTCACTTATTTTATTAATTAAAACAGGCACAGTGCATGTACATGTTCTTTCTGTCTGCAAATCACTGGGCCGTTTTGTATTAATACATGTAACTTTCTGTTCACGCAAGTGCTTCATACTGTGAACTCGACTGACAATCCTAAATTTGTTGTCATCGAATTTCCTCATACATTCAGAATTATCCAGCAACGGTTATCCAGTTGAAGATTCACCGTAGTGAATGTTAGACACTGTAGTGTGAGTTTTGCACATGTGAATTGGTTGGCTGCAGGCAATATTGTGCTTGTTGTAAACAGCCAACAAGACACAATATTTGATACAATCCATCAGTCTTTAGGATGTAGGGGCTACATATGTGGAACCACACCATAGCTGAAATTCATATACGACATCACTCCTTTCTATAATAGACAGCACATTGTTTTTGGCTTCACACCACTTGTGTTGTTACTTCACAATAGTAAGGCAAAATGGCAAACTTTACCTGTTGCTCCAATTTTTGTGATGCCTTACCCTTCCAGCAAAACCTGAGATGGACTGGGCATTTCTTTGGACCAACAGTGAGCACTTTAATGCCTTCAATTAGTTTGTACGATATAGAGCAAGAAATGATCAGGGTATACTGTTTTGTTTAAACTTAACCAAAGCTTGGCTGTTACCTATCAATCAGCATTAATGGGTGCATACTCCAAGACAACACCTCCACTGCTCAGGGTCCATTTGACAACCAATCAGCACTGTTACCTCCTTCAGTAGTGTTCCAAGCTCTGAACTGGGTGGCCCAGGTTCAAATTGAACCTGCTACAAAGGTTGATCAAGGTGATTAGAAACTTTCTGCAGTGTAAGTGTTGGTTTTTCCCTTGAAATGGTATTCTAGTGAAATATTCCAATGAGTGCAAGATGTAAAATTTCACCCACATGTCTTTTTTCAGCAATGCTCATTTATGGTATGATCATGCAAATATATGTACATAAAAGGTAACAGGTAATTGTGAGCATCAATAAATACAAACAATATTATTTATTTCTGTCTAGATAAGTAAAAATAGTTAATATATTAGAATTTAAGAATCCCATAGTTAATATAACTTTTAAATTCTAACTAGTTTAATAGCTGTTCGATAATCTTACTGCAGGCAAGCAGTAATTCAGTCACCAACTACAGCGAATGGTACAGCCTTACACATCCAGATCCTGATCCAGAAAACTCCCAGCCTGTCTGCTGAATTGAATTGAATTGAATTAGCTTTACTGTCACATGTATTCAAATGAGTGCAGTGAAAAGTTTAAAAGCCACCATGTACAGTTGATGTTGGACAGCAGCACACTCTAGCATCCTATAAGAAAACACAACTTTTCTAGGGTAGGGTGGTCAGAAAAGATTTGTTTCTGTCATAAGACTGGTCACTTATGCTGGAACATGAGTCAACAGGGATGTTGAACATGGATGGGATTTAGTTTGATTATGATATCCCAAACTCTGCTTCTCCTGGCTGGCTGCTTTTACCTCAGCTCCACAAAATTGCAGATTTGAATTTTCTCTGAATTTGAATTGAGGTGAATTTGTATATCTTCATATCAGAAAACTTTTGGGTGTGGCCTTAGAATTCCTCCTTATCTGCACAGCTAGTAAATGACACCTGAAGAAACACTGCAGGGAATAACCAACTATAGCAAACCATATTATTTGTTAGCTTACAATGAAGAACAAAATATTTTGAGGGCCAGTGTGAAATCATCCTCAACTGCCCCAGAAGATTTCATATCTTTTTACTTCTACAAGAATACAACTACTTAAATTAACTTACTGGTATAACGCGATGAAAACCATACCACATATGGCTCCCTTGCAAAAATGTCTCCATGATGATCAGGGTACTGGTAAATTCTTTTTACTGTTAACAGTTTTGGCCTAAAATACAGATAGAAACATGTACATTAGAACACTGTCCTGCAGTCTAACATTTTACATTAAACACAAGCAAAGATTGTGTTTTCAAGCTTCCGCTTTGGATAACAAACTGAATTAAATGCTGCAACATTTGACATATTTTCTTTCAAACACAGAAAGCTGACATTTTTCCCACGTAGATTAGATTCCCTTACTGGCCCTTTGGTCCAACAAATCCACACCGACCCTCTGAAGAGTAACCCACCCAGATCCATTTCCCTCTGATTAATGTACCTAACACTATGGGCAATTTAGCACGGCCAATTCACCTGGCCTGCACATCTTTGAACTGTGGGAGGAAACCGGAGCACCCGGAGGAAACCCATGCAGACACGGGAAGAGTGTGCAAACTCCACACAGACAGTCACCCGAGGCTGGGATTGAACCTAGATCCCTGTCCTGTAAGTCAGCAGTGCTAACCACTGAGCCACCGTGTGTACTTCATGAAAATATTGAATTATTGATACCTTCATAAAATAGTGGTTTTGTGCCTACTGAATATTTGATGTGTGATTAAAAGTAGCTTATCACAGCACTTTCAGCAGTTTTCAGAAAGGATTCATAAAAGCTTAGGAGCAATTCAGTGAAGGAAAATAAAGATCTGAGATGAGATGACATTAGAGGCAAAGAGTCAAACAGGTTGGAAACAGACTCTTAGGTGCAATTTGTCCATGATGGTCAAGTTTCCCAAACTAAACTAGTCCCATTTACCTACATTTGGCCCTCATCTCTCTGAACTTTTCCTAGTCATGTACCTGTCCAAATATCTTTTAAATGATGTAACTGTATCTGCATCTGGCACTTTCTCCGGCAGCTCTATCCACATATGAACCACTCTCTTTCTCCTCTTGCCTTAAGAATATGCCCTCTAGTTTTGAACTCCCCTATCCCAGGGAAAGACCTTTTGCTATTTGCCTTATCTATGCCTCTCATGATTTTATAAACCTCTACAAGGTCGCCCCTGAAATTCCTACACTCCCCTACTTCCAGCCTCTCCCTATAACTCAAACCCACCAGTTGCAGGAACATCCTGGTAAATTGTTTCTGCACTCTCTCCAATTTAATAATGTCCTTACTATAGCAGGGGAACCAGAACTGTACGCAGTATTCCAAAGGTGGCCTTACCACCGATAATTTAGTATAAGGAATGGGAGAAAATATTTTGATAAGCAAGTCATAGGGGATTAGGCAGCACATTGGAGTAATGCACTGCCCCTTGATCTCTCAAATGACACTAAAATGTAGGATGCAATTTCTTTACCTGCTTGAACATAAAACAAATTTAATAATTTAATCAAAACACAAAGCACCTATAATTCAGCACTTTTGATATTGAATTCTTAATTAATTTCAGGCAGTTATTCATTGATGAATAGATTATAGTCACTAAAACAAATAATAAGCAATGCTAATTAAAGCATTATATAGAACATAGAACATTACAGCGCAGTACAGGCCCTTCGGCCCTCGCTGTTGCACTGACCTGTCATACTAATCTGAAGCCCATCCCACCTACACTATTCCATGTATGTTCATTTGCCTGTCCAATGACGACTTAAAAGCACTTAAACATGGCGAATCTACTACCGATGCAGGCTAAGCATTCCATACCTTTAATACTCTCTGAGTAAAGAAACTACCTCTGACATCTGTCTTATACCTATCTCCCCTCACTTTAAAGTTGTGTCCCCTCATGTTTGCTGTCCCCATACTTGGAAAAAGGCTCTCCCTGTCCACCCTATCTAACCCTCTGATTATCTTATATGTCTCTATTAAGTCACCTCTCAACCTTCTTCTCTCTAATGAGAACAGCCTCAAGGCCCTCAGCCTTTCCTCGTAAGACATTCCTTCCATACTAGGCAACATCCTAGTAAATCTCCTCTGCACCCTTTCCAAAGCTTCCACATCCTTCTTATAATGCGGTGACCAGAACTGTACACAATACTCCAAGTATGGCCGTACCAGAGCTTTGTACAGCTGCAGCATAACCTCCTGGTTCCGGAACTCAATCCCTCTATTAATGAAGGCCAAAATACGGTATGCCTTCTTAACAACCCTGTCAATCTGGGTGGCAACTTTCAGGGATTTTTTAAAAAATTATTTTCTCTTACCACCCATCGGTTGTACTTGTTTATGTACATCATCCCTGGTTTGCTTATCCAAACTGGTGCATGAAACCACCACATCAGCCATGACCATACTGTAGACAGGATGTACTGCTTCAGGTACACTCTGTTGTTGCTGAAGACTAAATACAACCACTTGTGGGCCAACAATTCTACATCCAAGCTTTTTCAGGTGATTGTAAGCGTCTCCCTCAAATGGGTCACATATATAAAGTGAGCTGTCTTTTACTTTCAAGTTAAATACTTCATCTTCATGTATCATCTGCAGATAATCCTCAGATTTAAATTCTTTAATGGCCTTATATGCTTTTGTGAAATATTCAGAATCTTTCCCTTTTGATTTTATGAATTTTACAAGAAAGGGTTCTGACTTGGCAGAGCTTGGCATTTTCACAACCTAAACGGGATGGGGTGATTAAGGTGCATGGGGGGTTGATGATGGAGTGAGGGTGAGTGGGGGTGATGAAGATGGTGATTAAATATTCTGTATTTAAACTACTTAATATTTTACCAAGGTATACTTGATGCTGGGTGATTCTTCAAGTTGATAAATGATAAAGTTTACCAAAAGGTACAAATGTTTTAAAAAACTGAAGATAAAGCAGAAACTATTCAGATTTATTTTAGTCTCGATCCCTTCACCTCACTGTTCAATTAATATTTCCCTCTGGCTCTTTTAATCAGCTTTCCTTGCCACTCAAATTTCTCAGTGAGAGAGAAGCCCTTCTTTCAAAGTATTATTGCAAAATATTGTAGCTTTTCTAAACTGAAGGAAGAAAACCTGTGATGAACTTGAATTGCTCAAAAATGCAGCGGGTACATTATTTAACTAACAACAAGTTTTCGCTTCATATTATTTGGCATATGTACTCAGTTGGACATATCACAAAATAAATCCAAAATCTGAAACTTGCTTTTAATGGACTGATTAAATATTTCAAAAAATAATCAGCATGTGTGTTTTGTGAACTTGTGTTATTTGCTGTTTACACCTATAGAATCCAGGCACTTTATGTTCTTTATTATTTATTTTTCCAATAAGAAAATGTGCATTCGGAATACAAAAGTGAGGTGGAACGTTACCTGTAAATGAAAGCATACTGTTCTTTGTAGGCCTTTCGTCCCAAGCGTTTGCTAATGACAAATTCGTATTCATTACCGTTGCCTTGGCTAAGGTAAAATATTAAAATATTTAACAATTTAGATTGAGTATACAATTAAGTAATACATTTATTTTACATCACAAGTAAAGTCCCAATCTGTATGTGTGTTCTATGTTCTGAGTACTTGTTTTTCCCTGTTGGCTTTAGATGGATGGTCCCTGTAATATACACCTTGAGATCCTTGATTGGGGTTGTTACCCTTGGCCAGTCAGAGAGCATTGGCTGACAGATATAAACAGGGGATTCAAAGTCTCCTCATTTCAGGGACTGATTCTGAGCTGGTCGGCCACAGCCAGTATACTGTACACATGTAAATAAAGGATGACTTGGCGATTGAATACTGCCATTTATGGAATTATTTCAGTCCCACATATTATTGCAGCTGGTCAAACTACTTAGTTTTAAACAAAACAGAATTATTTACAAGATTACCAAATGAAACACAAACAAAAGAGAACAGAGTACAGAATAACAACCTATCCAAAAAATACAACAGATTATACCAACTTAATGATGCTGTTTCAAATATTTGCAACAATCCCTATTGACACCCCTTGGCATGGAAGGTAAAATGAAACACAAGGTCCCATGGGAGAGAAGTCAGAGAGAGAGAGGATCAGAATGGACCTGCTTCTTTCATGTAGCTGTTTCTCGGACAGGACCCTCAAACTGCCTGACTGCCTTCAGTGAAAAGCCAGACTGCCAAAACCAAACCAAACCAGAGAAAAGCTGAGCTGGGAGAACTGGCTACTCCCCTTTCATTGTACAAGTTTTTTTAACTTAAAAGCCTTTTTTTCTGAGTCAGTATCTGTTAGCTATAACCAAATTGGCCCTAAAACCCATTGGAACCCAGACATTTCGGAGTCTATGTTTTTACAACCTCAAAAAAAACAAAGAAAACATAACATAGAACATCACATAGAACATAGGACAATACAGCACAGAACATGCCCTTCAGCCCTCGATGTTGTGCTGACCTGTGAACTAATCACCTTGATTATAGGAGCAGTGCTGTCACAAGTGGCTTCAATAAGGAACAGTAATGAATGCAAAGTAATGTACCCGTTACTTTATAGAGAAACAAAAACTTCTCCATAGTCTTACTTATTCAGTCTTTCCATTAGCATAGGAAATGCTTTATTTCTTGAATCCTTGATTTCCATCATCAACATTAGATCACAACGGGAGATTACCTGCAGAAAATGACAGGTGTGCTGAGTGGATTATATATAATTATCTGTGAAAGGATTCTACACTGCTGTCTCAGAGATTGATTGACACAGCTTTGTGCTGTACCCTAGGGGTAAGAATCAGATTTGGGGAACCCATGGGAAAATTGGCCTGAAGTTTTCCGTATAACACTTGTTGAAGAAGACATTCTCACAAAAGTGCAGAATGTGCAAAGAAAGGTTACCAATGATTGCTGACATCCTGACTGATCCTGTTTGGACAATTTGTCACTGTGGCTGGAAACATAAAAACCAACAAGAACAAGAGCATTCAGGGAGCAGAATATCACAAATAGACTGAACAAATCAGAAAATCAGAATAACGTTTTCAGAAGAGATTTGCTGTCTCTGATTTAAGCTGAGCATCGTTTACTTATTTTTCTCAAATTTCAAACAGATTCCATTCAGATTCTATTTGAAACAAGAAATAACTACCTTTATGTAAATGAAAGAGCTTGTATTTATTAAGTGCCACTCATGAACATGGGACATCTGATATACTTTACACCTAGCTAAATATTAATTAAACATAGACACAACTGCGGAAAAATTACACAGCCAAATTAAGCTAGTAGACTTCACAAACAGCAATTAAATGCATGTCCAAATCCTCTGTTTAGAAGAGTTGATTGCAAAAGTTGATTTAGAAAGGTTTGCAGTCAAGAGGTTGCAAGCAACTTTCTGTTTTCCTTGACATGGTTTACCAAGATTTTCATGATTGCCTGAGGAGGCAGGCGGGTCCTCCATCTATTGTTCCAAGCTTCCCAACCCAGATATGAGTAACAAAACATAGGTTCTTAGCGAAACACATGATGAATCTTGCTGTAAATGTTGAATTTATATTCAAAATTTATATATATTTAAAATAATCAATTGTAGTAAAGATGATTAGAAGCATTGAAAAACATATTGATTGGCCTATAATTCATATTTTCTGATCTGTGTTTTTCACTGCCTCACAATCCAATCTTTCATTACTTTATTTCTCTTTCTATGTCCACCTAAATTTGCATTATGAATTTCACAACCTTCAATCATTTTGGTTAAGGAGCGAGATAGTATCATGCCCTGTTCATTCACATCCTAGATGCTTGGTTTCCCTCGCTGTGATGTAATCAGCTTACATTTCCAGTAAGTTACCGTGCAAAGCTTTTAAAAATCTAACATGCAAGGGCAAGTCTAAAAACACTTGGAGTCAATCCTACAGCAAGTTATCATTCACTATTTCCTTTTCACTTTGTCAGTCAATTCTGCAAGTGTAACCTTTAGAATTGCAGCTGTGCAGCCTATAACACAAGCATCCTAAACCTTTGGGAGTTCAAACAAATGCAGAGCTTGAATCTATAAACTTCCTAAGAAACTCTGGCACTATGCTGCTTGATCTGTTATTGTTGGTTATTATTTTTAAATACTGCTGCTTTGATCATTCTTTATGGATTTTCTAAGCTTCCTATTGAAGCCAAGCTCAGGCATTCCATTCATGGGATTCCCCATGAGAGGCATTTCACCAATTGTACAAAACAAAGTGTATAAACAAAGTGTATAACTGCTCATCAGCTGCAAGTTCCACAAGATGTTTTTTCCTTCAAGTGTAAGTATGATACTGTAACCCCATCAAAGGGATATAGAGTCATACAGCACAGAAACAGACCCTTCAATCCAACCAGTTCATGCTGAACATACGCCCCAGCCCATATCCCTCCAAACCTTTCTTATTCATGTACCTATCCAAATGTCCTTCGTTATTGCTGACATTATTGGACTTACAGTTATTGCAACTTCAGATTGAAAATAGTTGCATTCTGAACATGAGGTTTAACTGAGATTGGACGATTTTTATCTGCACAATTTGGAGGTTATAATTACTTTCAGGATTCCAAAGCTGGGATTGAAAAATCACCTGGGAATCCTGGTTGTCAGCAGGTGGCTGGTTTGTACATTATGTGGATGAGTAAGTGAGTGCAAGACTTTCACATGCTGTCAGCAACTATCTAAAATTCACTGTCTGGGTTTACAAATGAAGGATGGTCACTGCAACTAGATTCTGAGTAAGTGTTTGATCCAAAGATACTGCATCAGTCAAGCAGCACCTTCAGAAGAGCAAGGAAGAAAATTCAAGAAAAGTAATAATGGCCCTTTTCACCACAAACTGTAAGACAATCTGAAATTTCTTTTATCTGTTAATACTATTGAGGTATTCACATTAACAATATAGTTACGACAGCAACATTTTAGTTGATACTGGGACTTTTTTATATCATGCACTAATTCCAGTTCCAGCTTTTATTTTACTCAAACTAATGTCTGGAAATAACTTATGCTTTTCATCCTACACAGCTGTTTCTACTAAATAACTGGAGAGGGCCATAAGCAATTCTCCATTCACAATTCAGCTGTGTCTTGAAATCTGATCATTTGTAAAAACATGTTTACAAAGTAGTAAATTATAATTAATAGAAGAATTCTTTACATCAGTCTTGTATTTATTCAGATTTAATTTGATTTAGTCAAGATCAATAAAATCTGTCAAAAAGTAATTTATCTGAATCTTGAGAGTCAGAACATAGTTTAAGAATATCTGAAGAGAAATGTCTCAAACTCACCTTCACAAGCACATCCAGGATTCCTTCCTTGGCTACTTTTGATTTTCCAAATGATCTCACGTTAAAGGAACAGATTTTAAGAGTCTGAATTCCATGTAAGCTAGCAAGAAAGAGAGCACTCTGGAGAAACAGCATCTTTACCATATTGAATTATTTGGGAGAGATACCAACTAGTGTCGGAACACGTTCATTAATGTGGTAAGAATTCCACTATCTCTGTCTTATTTTAATTCAACTGACAGCACAACCCTGTTCCTTCCTCCCTTTGCTTTCTTAGCCAATGTGTGGAAGTAGCCAAATGTAACTAGTTGCAAGTTTGGAATGGGAAGTGCTTTGCATTTATACTGACACCAAAGACTAAATAAATCACTTTTTAAGGCAGTGGTTTTATAATATGATGTAAAAGTGGAAAGAGGCAAGTTATCTCTTGTCATGAAATGATTATGTAGTCATGAACTACTACTAAAGTGCAACACATATTTTGTTGGCAACAATTTAGTGATCTTTAAACAGGATGCGACTGGCCTCCAATTACCTGCAACATGTGCCCACATGTACTAATAAGATCTTCACTCCCTTTAATGTTAATGTTGTTTCTGATGTAACAAGGAGTGTCACACAATGGTTAAAAATTCTGGGAATCAGAGTAGCATTAATCTCTATTAGATTAATATAAAAATCTGAATTTGTGTTATATTTTGCCATTACTGAATGTAATCTGTTTTTCACTTTTTCACCAAAGTCCTGGAAATGAACGTGTACCTCTCCTTCGCTTTGCATTGAGAGTGCTGTGTTCAATTTGATAAATCAAGTAGCCTTACCAACTTGTGCACTCATGTTTTGATGAATTCAATGGACTAGAAGGCTGTCTGAACACTGTTTCATGGAAAGAGCATCAAACAATCAGATAAGTTGTTAATTGAGTTAAAACATCAGAAATAGGGTAACAAGCAACCGTGCCTGGGGAATGGCATTATCCATGCTAAATTGAATAAAATGAATGATAAACCAATAAAGTTAAAATGAAGCTTATCTGTAAGGGGAATGAAGGTAATGGTAGTGAGTATCACATCAAAGGAAAAGTCTAGAGAACTTGCAGAAGCTATTAACAACTACAAGTGAGACAGAGAACTCAAAAATCAAAGTCCACAACTAGGACCTCCTAACATACACCAAAACTCCCCTCGTTGTGTTAGGATACAAATGAGAGTTACAAATGGATGCAGCATGCTCTAATGTGGGGTTCTTTCTTGGATTCCTGTGTGAAAGTTAGTGTAAATGTCTGGAAGTTTATTAACCAGTGACTGCTTAACATCTGTAGTTTTGTCTTTGATAGTGTAAGCATTTAACCATTTTAGTGAATTCTTTTTCTACAAGCTGTTTTTAATGTTGTGAATTGTTCTGTTTCTTTTAATCATTTTTGTTGTTAAACTTTTCATGACCAAGTCTGCAGGATTGAGTAACTTTCTCTCTTTTCACTCCTGAGACTGGTTATAACAAAACTTGACTTTTATTTAAAAGATGTCCTTTTCGACAGAGGGTGGGAAGTGCCCGGGGAGATGGCAGAAGCAGATACAGTAGCCAAGTTTAAGTGGCATCTTGACAGATACATGAATAGACAGGGAATAGAGGGTTACAGACTATGTAGAGACTAAAGGATTTTAGTTCATCGTGTGTGGGCCAAAGGGCCTGTGCCTGTGCAATACTATATTTTGTTTCTTTGCTCTTTGTAGAATTCAATATATACTTGATCATAAGTAAAACTATTTGAGAAAATAAACCAAACTGGTCTCTTATGGTAACAAAATTGAGGAGTTAATTTACTTGAGTGAGTTTACAATAATGCTACAAAACCTTTCAAAAAGCCAAAACCCATCCCTGCAAACCACAGTAGCATGCTGCACAAGGTATGAGGTGGGAGGTGAAACGAGAAAAACAATATAAAGAAGAATTATACTTTTTAAGGTTTCCTTGGTCATCTTGAAATTCGGAAGGGATTGCAGCCCATATCAGCTGGGTGCTCTTCTGGAGATAATCTCTTTTCTTTTCCGGAGTAGTTCCCAAGTACTTGAAGTTCCCTATATTTTTACATTCTCTTTCTCTGTGAAATACTTCAATTTGTAACAGAAGTAGGGCCCAAGATTGATGAAATCTGTTGTGAGAGCAAACTGTTACTATTCCAGCCTGCAGGAATGTAACTTCCTTCTCTAAGAGACAGGCTATAATTAGGTTATCACAAAGAGGTATTTCAATCATATGGTATCTTGCATAATCCATGTTTAAAAAGGAGGTTTAGCGTCCCAAAAACATCAAGGTTTTTGAACATCATTAGAACAGATTATAAGACCATAGGAGCAGAAGAAGGCCATTGAGGCCATCAATCAGATCTTGACAGATCTGATAATCCTGAATTCCATTGCCCTGCCTTTTCCCCATTACCCTTCATTCCCTTAATTAAAAATCTGTCTATCTTGGCCTTGAATATACTCAATGACCAAATTCAGTAGTCTCTGTGGTAAAGAATTTCACAAATTTGCATTCCCTGAGAGAGGAAATTCCTACTCATCTCTGTTTTAAGTATGTGACTCTTTATTCTGAGATTATGCACTGAGATTGTACAAGAGCACAAGACCCTTGCAATGGGAAACAATCCTTCCACATTCACCCTGTTAAATCCACTAAGAATTTTGTATGTTTTTAATAAGGACTCCTCTCATTCTTTACATTCCAGTGAGTACTGGAGAATCGTCAACACCCTTTTGCATTATGGATTTTTACAGATTTTTGTTCTTCCTGGAAATTACTGCAGACAAAGCTGTTGCTTATTACCCTTTAATTGTTTTTCCAGGTAATTTAGATGAAGATAATTGTGAAATTCTACAGGGGAACTGCCTGACCTTGTCGTTTGTTAATCCACATCAGAGGATTTTAAAAACTTGGACTCTTGTCAGTCAGATGACGTCTGCAAATATTTTAAAACAGTGTGCAATGGCTCATTTAAAGTTTTGTTTTCCTTTGACATTAAAGTTTCAGGTATTGAATCAATCAATGAAAGTAAAGATAAATAGTCACAGAATTGTGAAGAAGAGTCACTGGACTTAAAATGTTAACTCTGTTTTCTTCCAATAGCTACTGCCAGACCTGCTGAGTTTCTCCAGCAATTTTTGGTTTTGGCTAGAAGTCCACGTGAGTGACCTTGGCTGTACTTTAGTGAATCCCTGGCCTTGCCAGAGAATGTGGCTGCATCTTCACATGGATGGTGCAGGAATAGGCAGCCTTGCTGCAGAAAGGCTGGCTCAGGCTCTGCCAGTGACTCTGAGTCTCCAGCACAACAAGGAGATGGGACAGAGAGTGTGGAGAGGAAATCTTCTATGCCTTACACTCTGCCAACTTGGAGTCAACTCCTGCATGGCCCTTAACAGTTAACAGGAGGCTGTCAGACAAACAAATGCACTCAACATCTGTGTGTAATTCTTCCCTGGTGTTCTCCTGTAAACTGTCCCACCAACATCCTCTTTTGAGCTATTACCCTCTCCAAAACTATCAAACAAATCAATCTTTAATGAAAAAACAGAAAGTATTCGAGATACTCAGCAAGTTTGGCAATATCCATGGAGAAAGAAACAGAATTAATGTTTCAAAAGCAGTAATCCTTCTTCAGATAGTAGTTAGGAAAAGGCAGTATTTATGTTAATGATGGAGGGAATGGGGGAAAGGAGTGAGTGGATAGTTGGAGAGAGAGAGAGAAAGAAAGTTAAGCAGATGGGGGAATGGTTGAAAGTAAGTCAGTGAAGAAGAACAAGTGGCGATGGGGACAATGAATAGAGGAAATGGATTAGCTGTGCTGAAAGTAGTCCATGCGTTGACAGAGCCTGAGGTGTGGGGATGGGTAAAAGAAATGGAAGGAGGTGACCTCTATCCATATGACTTCCTTCCATGTACTATCAAGATTAGGTCATGTGACGTGGGCTCTTGGAGACACACTGCCTCTTCCTCTTTGCGTTGCCCTGGCTACAGAAAGTTCAATTACTGAATGCTGGCCCTTTGGAATCTGCTTCTGTTGAACTCTTGCATTAGATTTCTTTAAATTTGCTCATTTCCAGCTTTACTAAATTCTGTGACATGTTGATTCTGAAGCCATAGAATAAATTTTCTTCCTGACCCTTTCACTGATCCTGGCAACTGCTCCTCACGGAGTCTAATGGCAAGGGCGGCAATATTTATTATGAAAGATGGGAACTCCAACCTTAACTGCTTTACTTCCTGTTTCTAATATTTGAGTCATTTTTAATAAATTTATTCTTATCTCCCTTGAGCTTTTGCTTGCTCCTTACAGAGCTTTCATCGCTAAAGCTATTGTATTTTCAAACTATAGCTGGCATTTTATCTTTTCCTAGTGCACAGACTTGCCCTAGTGCTTCTTAACAGCTTCTGAATGAAGTTTTGCCTTTGGAGTGCTGACTTTTCTTTGTCTGCTGCTACTGTGGCTGCTGCAGTCAGTAATTGTATTTCAGCATGCTACTCTTTATAATCAAATAGCTTAATATTAGTCCAGACACTGACGTGCCTGTGACTGTAAGGGTTATGTATGTCGGAAGCTTAACAAACATCTGCTAAACCTTTCAGTGTCATATTACCCCTATCCCATTCTTAACTTACAGGAGCCAACATAAGTATTGTTTTATCAGGACCAAATACCCCGAGGGAGGAAAGCCCCATATAACAGTGGCACTTCAGTTCTCATCTCAGCAAGAATCCACCTGAAAAAGGACCAACTCTTACACTCAAATACTCTGACACCTATTGGAGGGATTGAAATTATACTAGCCATCGCGTTCCTTTCTGTTAACAATGAAATTGGGGATTGAGGAGAAATAATTGTTAGAATTATCCACAAGGTGATCTGTTTAACCAGGTTTACTTTTGAACTCCAAGATGGGTCCAGATTGTGTGATCTGCGACTGTTCAATCAATACAATTCAGCTGGAAAATCAGGTGTTTTTTTGTTCAGAGAGATTGAGGTCCACCAATCTTCCTCTATGGGAGATTTAAAGTTAAATTCCAAACATTTTGCCTAAATTTATGTGATGCCTCTACAAACAAAATGTGAATGATATGAAACAAAACCAAATTGCTGGCAAAACTTAGCAGGTCTGTTAGCATCATGGAGAGAAAGTAGAGTTAACGTTTTGAGTTCATGATTTGGAGGTGGCGGTGTTGGACTGGGATGTACAAAGTTAAAAATCGCACAACACCAGGTAATAACTTGGTGTTTTGAGTTCAGTGACTCTTCATCATGTTCTTCCCACAACTAATCAATCCAGCCCATTCCTGCCTCATCAGACTACACTAAAACATCAACAAAGTTAAGGAAAGGGTAATCTCCAGTGATGTCAAGCAGCAAAGTCTGTCTACCATCTACAAGGTACAAGTCAGGAGAGTTGTGGAATATTCTTCACCTGCCTGAGTGAGTGCAATTCTAACAATATTAAGATGTTCAACAACTTCCAGGACAAAACAGCCTGCTTGATCAGCAATTCATGCACAATCTTAAATATTCACTCCATCCCTTACCATAGCAGAGTGGCAGCTGTGTTACAATCTACAGGATGACTGCACCTGCCAATCATCTAGGTGCCTGCAGTCCTTGTTCTTAAGCTGAAAAATGTGTTTCTGGAAAAGCGCAGCAGGTCAGGCAGCATCCAAGGAGCAGGAGAATCGACGTTTCGGGCATGAGCCCTTCTTCAGGAATTAGGAAGGTGTGCCAAGCAGGCTAAGATAAAAGGTAGGGAGGAGGGACTTGGGGAGGGGTGTTGGGAATGCGATAGGTGGAAGATGGTTAAGGTGAGGGTGATAGGCCAGAGAGGGGGTGGGGGCGGAGAGGTTGGGAAGAAGATTTCAGGTCAAGAAGGTAGTGCTGAGTCCGAGGGTTGGGACTGAGATAAGGTGGGCGGAAGGGAAATGAGGAAGCTGGAGAAATCTGCATTCATCCCTTGTGGTTGGAGGGTTCCTAGGCGGAAGATGAGGCATTCTTCCTCCAGGCGTCGTGTTGCCATGGTCTGGCGATGGAGGAGGCCAAGGATCTGCATGTCCTTGGCGGAGTGGGAGGGGGAATTAAAGTGTTCGGCCACGGGCGGTTGGATTGGTTGGTGCGGGTGTCCCAGAGGTGTTCCCCCTCCCACTCTGCCAAGGACATTTAGGTCCTTGGCCTCCTCCATTGCCAGACCATGGTAACACAACACCTGGAGGAAGGGCGCCTCATCTTCCGCCTAGGAACCCTCCAACCACAAGGGATGAATGCAGATTTCTCCAGCTTCCTCATTTCCCCTCCCCCCACCATAGTTCAAGATCATCTTCAATACCACAGCAATTTTGAGAAGATTTGTAGTTCAGGTTGAGGTTCTGGGTGTAGGTTTGCTCGCTGATTCATTTTCAGACATTTTGTCACCATACTAGGTAACATCTTCAGCGAGCCTCTGGATGATGCACTGGTGATGTAGCAGTTGTTAGTGGGAAAAGGAGCTGCATTTTTACTCCTAAGATCATTCAGCCTTCATCCATCAGGAGCACATATTAATGCTCCTAACATGACAGTTGCAGCCTGCTCTGACATATTCAAGGAGGTTGATCCTTGGCCTGTAGATCCTGTACACAGCCTGTACTCAGGGTAGCACTTTTGTCTGGGTGCTTTTCCTTAGCTATTCCTCCTGCGGAGTATCGGTGCTGATCCCTGTGCTGGTTGCTGGATCTGCTGCTCCTGGGTTCTTGCTGTTCCAGCTGCTGTGGGTCCAACTTTATGAAGAGCTTTTTGTACTCATGTAAGGACACAGGGTTAAAAGTCTAATGATGTACTGTGTTTCAGTTCATTCAGGGAATGAGGTACTGTGTTTTAGATCACTCAGGGAAAGTGGTGGAGAAAGCCTCAGTCATCATATGGCTGACCAGGAATTTCTCATCCTCATGCCATGTGCCATTGATGTGAGTTGGAAGGATTTACAAGTTGGTAATCATTTAGGCCTCACACTAATGATTGGCAGCTTCTGTCTTTATAATACTGCAATAATGGGCAACAGAACCATCAATGACTGCCCAGTGTGCATTCACCTTCCTTAAACTGTGGCCTGAGTCACTTTTGGAAAGAGTCAATGTATGTATAAAACAGCTCTTGCCTTAATTTTCCAAATTGGCTGCATTCCCAACCTTACTGACAACTCTCTCCTGGGAAATCCAGAGCAAAACAGGAAGGCATTCAGTTACTAACCCATGTCTTTTATACTAATATCCCAGCCTGTCTGCCACCAATCCCACCTACAACTGCCTGGAAAAATTCCAGTGGCAAGATCTTCCCTACTGCCATACCATCTGGATACCATCAATATCCACACCCAGCAGTCAACAAAGACATCTGTCTGCAATCTGCAATTTGAAATAGGCTAAGACACATTGCAAAGATGAATGGTGTGGACTTGTGTAAACTCTCAGTAAAGAGGAAGTTTGAGCTCAATCTCAGTTCCATGCCACTTCCCTTTATCATACTAACAATAACATACTAAATGTGACTGTGGTTGGCTTTTATTTTCTGTCTAACCTTTGGTTATTCATGTATATTTACTTAAGACACCTTTGATTGACTGTATTATGGACAATTCAGGAATCCAAAAATTCACCAGTATTCTGCTGAATTATCCACTAAAAGAGAATTAATCTGCCCCGAGGAAGTTTCACATGTTCGATTTATTACATGTCAAAAAATCACCTCTTAGGCGATTTGCAGTATGTTGAACCAAATGTAAAATATATAGTTGAAATTTTGATTTCCTTGCTCTGCCAACAAAAGTATGATGGATTTGGGCTGCGTTCACGTAGGGACAAACTTACAGGTTAGAGATCAAGGATTAGCCTTGGTAAACTCACTGATGGCCAGTTTGGGTTCTGCCAAGATCACTCAGCTCCTGACTCCATTACAACATTGATTCAAACATGGACAGAGGAGCTGAATTCCAGAGGTGAGGTGAGGGTGACAGCCCTTCACATCAAGATGCCCTAGTAAAACTGGAATCAATGGGGTTTGAGGCAAACTCTCCACTGGCTGACAAGTAGGAAGATGGCTGTGGTTGTTGGAGGTCAGTCATCTCAGCTCCTGGATTCCTCAGGGTTCTATCCTAGGCCCATTGGTCATCTCAGCTCCAGGACCAATGGGCCTAGGATACAACCCTGAGGAATCCAGGAGCTGAGATGACTGACCTCCAACAATCACAACTGTCTTCTTATGTGCTACTTTTTTCCCCAGAATCCCCTTGTTTCCAATTTTGTCAAGGATCCTTGATTCCAGATTTAGTCAGATGCAGTTTTGATGTCAAGGACTGTCACTCTCACCTCACCTCTGGAATTCAGCTCTTTTGTCCAAGGTTGTGATGATCACAGGAGCTGAATGATCCTGGCAGAGCCCAGACTGGGCATCACAGACCAGGTTATTGCTGAGTAGGTGCTGCTTGATAACGTGGTTGCTGATACCCTCCATCACTTTGCTGATGGTTGAGAATAGACTGATGGCACAGTAATCGACCAGGTTGGATTTGCCCTGCATTTTGTGTAAAGGGCATAGACTGACAATTTTCCACTCTGTCAGGTGGAACCAGGGTTTCGCTCTATTGGAACTGCTTGACAAGGGTGGTGTGAGTTCCAGAGCAGCACTATTGCTGAATGTTATCAGGACTCAGCCTTTGCAGTATCAATGCCTCTGGGCATTTCTTGCTATCACCTAGAGTGAATTGAATTGGTTGAAAACTCAAAGTTGTTGTCTAAGCATTTCATAGTAAAGTCAAAAGGTGTGGCACTGGAAAAGCACATGACGACATTCCTGATGAAGAGCTTATGCTTGAAATGTCGACTCTCCTGCTCCTCGGCTGCTGCCTGACTGGCTGTGCTTTTCCAGCACCACACTTTTTGAATCTGATCTCCAGCATCTTCAGTCCTCACTTTCTCTTGCTCCATAGTAGAGCTTGCCTGTGATCTAGTAAACTGGCAAATGGACATTCTCACTTCAGATCCTATTCATGATCCATGATTCAATGGCATGATCATCATTGAAACATCCATTGTCAACACTCTAGGTGTTACCATTGACCAGAAACTGAACAGGAACAGACATATAATTACTCTAGCTGCAAGAACGAGTAAGAGACTGGGATTCTGTGGAAATTGACTCTCCTCTCATCTCCCCAAAGTCTGTCCGATAACAATAACACTCAAATCAGGAGTATAATGGATACTGTCCACTTGTCTGGATGAGAACAGCTTCAACTCAAGAAGCTCAACACCATCCAGTATGAGGCAGTCCCCTTGAATGGCACCACATTTACTTTAAACATTCCATCCTATGTAGCAGTAGGCTATTCATCTCCTTCAATCTGCTCAGCCATTCTAGATCATGACAGACCAATTACTTTGATGCAATATTCCAGCTCTTTGCCTATCCCTTGATGTCATTAGTATTTAGAAACCTATCAATCTTTGTTTTGAACATATTCGATGACTCAGAGTCCACAGCCCTGTTGTGTAGAGAATCCCAAGAATTTTCAACCCTTTGAGTGAAGAAATTCCATTTTTTCTCCATTTTACATGACTTAACTTTTACTCTGAGACTGGTCCATGGTTCTAGACCACACAACCAGAGGAAACATCTTTTTTCATTGACTTTGCCTATCCCTTCAATAATTTTGTACATTTCTATGAGATCACCCCTCATTGTTCTAAACTCCAAAGAATACAGGCCCAATCGTACATCTTGTGCTCCTTTAACACCAAATACTTTGGACTCATTAAAACACTATTGTAACTAAATAACTTGAAAAAAACAGTTGTATGATTTTTAGCAGAAAAACACATGTACTTTTCAGTACAGGACGAATATTGGCTCATTTTGCTTCTCAGCTATGTTGACCCAGCACATGCAAGATACTGCATGACTTACATAGTGTGATTGACTGTTTGAAAGGTTGGGATGAAGTTGAAAACTTCAGGTGACTTGTTTGTTAACTGACTCTCAACATTAAATTATCGCCATTTTAGATTAGACTTACAGTGTGGAAACAAGCCCTTCGGCCCAACAAGTCTACACCGACCCGCCGAAGCGCAACCCACCCATACCCCTACATTTACCCCTTACCTAACACTACGGGCAATTTAGCTTGGCCAATTCACCTGACCCGCACATCTTTGGACTGTGGGAGGAAACCGGAGCACCCGGAGGAAACCCACGCAGACACGGGGAGAACGTGCAAACTCCACACAGTCAGTCGCCTGAGTCGGGAATTGAACTCGGGTCTACAGGCGCTGTGAGGCAGCAGTGCTAACCACTGTGCCACCGTGCCACCAAGCCACCAATTCTCTCTGTGTCACATTTTCCTGTTGTACTGAAGTGAAACTTTACTGGGTAAACCTTACAGTGTAGGTACATCCTCAAAGTAGCTGCCAGAGAGAGACATTTTTTTGAAAATTGACACAACTTTAAAGATATATACAAACCTTGACCTTCCCATTCATTCAGAGGTAGACTGTGGTCAAATCAAAATTGTGATAACTGAAAATTTCTAATAATTGAAAGTCAAAATACAGAAACAATTAAAAAAAATTCCCTTTGAGTTGAAGCTGCAAAAATAAATTTCCATCGTATACTTCTGCACTGTATTGGTTCTTTTTAGTTTATTGACCAATTGTGACCAAATAGAGTCATGAAATTTGCTGCCACATTGATGTGGAGAAACAAGATCTTGTCTGTAACTTCCTTACACCAAATCATGTGTCTCAGATTAGCATAATTCTTTCAGAGGGACTTTTGAAGATGTTTCCTAATAGCTGAGTGGTATACTGAATACGTTTTAATTGAAAAAGCATTAAGCAGAACAAAAATTTATTTTGCAACCTGTTTCTCTTCCTGCAAAAAAAGACTTAGAAAATACTTGCACTAAGTTTTGTGCTGTAATTACACATCATTTTCAGCATGGCTTTTGTACTCATTGATTCATCACTTTAATAATATTGACTTACTCACTCTGAACTAAACAAATACCAGATCTGAACTTAACACAGGAGAAGACAAAATGGTCTCAAGATAACAAGGATGAAATTAAGTCAATAATCAAAAGATTTAATGAAATGCAAAGTTTAGTGATACGTCCATTAGTCAAATTTCAATAAAACTTATTGCGAGTGCTCCTGTGTCACACTTTCTTGGTGTAGAGGAGATGCTGATATTGGAGTGGGATGGACAAAATCACTCTACCTGATGAAGGAACAGCGCTCCAAAAGCTTGTGATTTCAAATAGACCTGTTGGACTATAACCTGGTGTCGTTGGCGCATTGGAGAAAATACCTCTTTCATCTTCACTTTAGCTCTAATGTAGGAGTATTATTCTATTGTTGTCAGTACTTATCACATAGCTGTTTATCAGTTAATAATGCAGACATCAACATTATTTCACAATAATGAAAATGCAGGGACTATCTGCTGTTTGATCATGCGATTGTCGAGACAGTCTGGCTCCATAATGGGGAAAAAGCAGAAATTGAATGATCTGAGGACTCACAATGAATCTTAACATGGCTCTGAATTTTGTGTCAGAAAGCTGTAAATTCAAATGCTTTTCTGTGGCTTAAACTACATAATTTAGGCTAACACAGCATTGCAGTATAGAGGAAATGTTGCATTGTCAGAGGTGGCATTAAATTATTAGGTACCATTAATTATTCTATATCACAAATATGTAATGAAAGTATATGTTTTGTAAAGAAAGCTAATTTGACTTTAAAATGGACAAAAGTCTTACAAAATGGTTCCAAGAAGTAGATTCAGCTGGTATTGGGATAAGCTGTCATTATCTCAAGGAGAAATCATGGTCAACCCTTGAAATTCAATGAATGTTTCAAGGGTAAACAGGAATTTATTATCAACAGTTCCCATGGAGATGTGAGTGATTCTTCATAACTCATAGAATAATTTGAGAATGAGACCCTTCCAAACTAAAATTCTGAGTAAGCCAAGATGGAGGATGGGAAAAAAATTTGTGGATGTAAGAACTGCTCCCTTTTGGAGTTATTCTCAGTGTTGGGGCTGATAGAGAGTCATTGGGAGCTATAGAGATGTATAGCATGGAAATAGACCCTTCAGTCCAATTCGTCCATGCTGACCAGATATCCCAACCCAATCTAGTCCTATTTGCCAGCATTTGGCCCATATCCCTCGAAACCCTGACTATTTATATACCCATCCAGATGACTTTTAAATGTTTTAATTCTACTAGCCTCCACCATTTCCTCTGGCAGCTCATTCCTTACACATACCACCCTCTGTGTGAAAATGATGTGCCTTAGGTCTCTGTTAAATCTTTCCCCTCTCACCTTAAATCTGCGCCCTCTAGTTTTGCTCAAGTTCTAGGAGCAGTAATTACTGTTTTATAGGCCGATGTATTATTTTTTAACTTTGGGAGAGAAACGGGTTCAAAACAACAACACTTTTAAAAGGGAGGAAGACAGACAAAGGCAGTGACCACATTGGAAATGGTTCAAACGTGGAAAGAAACCAACACTGACACAGCAGTGAATCTGCACAGCTACTGCCTCTGCTGTTTGATTTTCAAATATCTCTGGACATCTGAGTTCATCTAAGAAAAATAAACAAACAGCAAAATTCACAGCTAACCTTGCAGAATTCTGTGTGCGAGAGGTCACTGCAGGGCAACAACTAAGTGGCTTCTTAAAGCGTAACCTTACTGTTTATTTTGGAAAGCTACTATAGTGAGCAGAGTGAGTTCCTTTCTGATTTTATGTTTTATTGAGATCTGTCTCTTGATTAAATTTTACAAAATAAAACATTGGTACTAAGGTTGTGGAGCAGTGGTTTTAGAGCAGTAAGACAATACTATTTTCTGGGAGAAAGTGAGGTCTGCAGATGCTGGAGTATCAGAGCTGAAAATGTGTTGCTGGAAAAGTGCAGCAGGTCAGGCAGCATTCAAGGAGCAGGAGAATCAACGTTTCGGGCTATTTTCTGGGTCTGTAGATTGTTAAGGTGCAAAAATGGCCTTTAATAAAGTGATGTTCTCTTTCTGTTGGATGTGGGAAGTTAGGGAGAGTGTCCATGTTACTGATGTTTATGCCGACAGGAAGAGTGTTTGTTTGCAAATCCTACTGTATTGCATGGATTGCTTGGAGCAGTAGTTAGAGGCAATGAGGAACTTACGGGAGTTAGGGGTGTGATAGCTGGCAATTGTAGGGAGAAAAACATAGCTACGGTCAAGTGCATGAGTTAACTCCAGGAAAGATAAGATAGGGAGACAGGTCATGCAGAGGTCTCCTGTGGCTATCCATGTCTCAACCAAGTATGCTGTTTTGGAAAATGTAGGGGGTAATGGATTCTCAGGGCAATGTAGCACTGACAGCCAGGTTCCTGGTACAGAGAATGGCTCTAATGTAACAAGGTGTCTGTCAGGTTCCAAATAATGGATTCTGATAGGGGTTGTCTAGTCAAAAGCACGGGCAGAAGTTTCTGCAGCCAACAGCAAGAAATCAGAATGGTGTGTTGCTTCCCTGGAGCCAGGATCAAAGATATTTCAGAGTGGGTGCAGAATGTTCTCAAAGGAGAGAGGCACCAGCTGGAGGTCATCGTACACATTGGAAGTAGCATAGGAAGAGAAAAGGATGAGATTCTGAGGAGACAATATAGGAAGCTAGGCAGGAATTTTAAAAAGAGTCCTCGAGGGTAGTAATTCTGGATTATTCCTGGTGTCATGAGCTAGTGAGGGTATGAATAGGAGGATTAAGCAGATGAATGTGTGGCCGAGGAATTGGTGCCAGGAAGAAAGGTTCCCATTTTTGGATCATTGGAATCTCTTCTGGGGTACAAGTGACCTAATAAGAAGGATAGATTGCACCTGAATTGGAAGGGGACTAATATACTGGCAGGGAGCTTTGCTAGAGCTGCTTGGGAGGATTTAAACTAGTCAGGTGGGGTGAGGGAAGGAGACACCCATGGAGCTAGTTAGGAAAGGGATCACTGAGTTTTGCGAAGATTTGTAGCTCAGGTTGAGGTTCTGACTGTAAGTTTGCCCACTGAGCTGGAAGGTTTGTTTTCAATCATTTCATCACCATACTAGGCATCATCATGAGTGAGCCTCTGCTATTAGTGACCTGCTTTCTATTTATGTGTTTAGGTTTCCTTGGGTTGTTGACATCATTTCCTGTGATGATGCCATTACCTGTGGTGATGTCATTTCTTGTTCTTTTTCTCAGAGGGTGGTAAATAGGGTCTAATTCTATGTTTGTTGATAGAGGTCCGGTTGGAATTCCATGCTTCTTGTAATTCTCGTGTGTTTCTCTGCTTGGCTTGTCCTAGGATGGATGTGTTGTCCTAGTCGAAGTGGTGTCCTTACTTATCTGTATGTAAGGATACTAGTGAGAGTTGGCCATGTTTTTTTGTGGCTGGTTGATGTTCAGGTATCCTGGTAGTGTTTGTTACAGTTCTTGCAAGGTATTTTGTAAATTACATTAGTTTGCTTGTTGTCTGTACAAGGTCTTAGACCCTATTTACCACCCTCTGAGAAAAAGAACAGGAAATGCTATCACCCCAGAAAATTATGTGACCAACCCAAGGAAATTGAAACACATAAATAGAAAGTGGGTGAGTAATAGCAGTGCTTCACTGGAGACTCACTGATGATGTTACCAAGCATGGTGATGAAACCTCTGAAAACGAACCTTCTAGCTCAGCAATCAAACTTACATCCAGGAAAGAGACCAGTCTGAAAATAGTCCAGCTGGGAAAAAGAGCAAGTCAAATAGTCCAAGTAGGCAAGAACAAAGCAGTAGGACTGTTGATTAATAATGCATCTATTTCAATACAAGAGGCCTAACAGGTAGTTGAACTTATAGCATGATTAGGAACACGAGACTGGGATATCATAGTACTTACAGAGACATGGCTCAGGGAAGGACAGGACTGGCAGCTTATTGTCCATGGTATAGATGTTATAGGAAGGATAAAAAGGAGGAGGGGCGAGTGGCATTTTTGACTAGGTATAAAATTACAGCTGCGCTGAGGGAGGATATTCCTGGGAGTATATCTAGTTATTTGGTGGAATTGAGAAATAAAAAAGGGATGATCACCTTTTTGGGATTGTACTATAGATCCCCCAATAGTCAGTGGGAAAATTGAGAAACAAATTTGTATGGAGATTTCAGTTTCTGTCAGAATAATAGGATGGTTATGGTAGAGGATTTTAACTTTCCAAATATAGACTGGGATTGCTATAGTGTTGAGGGTTTGGATGGAGAGGAATTTGTTTAAGTGTGTACAAGAAACTTTTCTGAGTCAGTATGTGGATGTACCTACTAGAGAAGGTGCAAAATCTGACCTTCGCTTGGGAAATAAGGCAGGGCAGGTGATTGAGGTGTCAGTGGGGGAGCACTTTGGGAACTAATGACCATAATTCTATTAGATTTAAAATAGTGATGGAAAAGAATGGACCAGATCTAAAAATTAAAGTTCTAAATTGGAAGACAGCCAATTTGAATGGTATTAGGCAAGAACTTTCAAAAGTTGAATGGGTACGGATGTATGCAGTCAAGGGACGGCTGGAAAATGGGAAGCCTTCAAAAGTGAGATAATGAGAGTCCAGAGACAGTATGTTTTTGTCAGGGTGAAAGGCAAGGCTAGTAGTTGTAGGAAATGCTGAATGATGAGAGAAATTGAGGTTTTGATTAAGAAAAACAAGGAAGCATGTGTCAGGTATAGACAGCAGAGATTGAGTGATTCCCTAGAAGACTATAAATGCAGTAGGAGTATACTTAAGAGGAAAATCAGGAGGGAACAAAGGGGACATAAGATACCTTTGGCAAAGAGGGTTAAGGAGAATCCAAAGGCATTTTACAAATATATTAAGGACAAAAGGGTAACTAGAGAAAGAATAGGGCTCCTTAAAGATCAGCAAGGCTGCCTATGTGTGGAACTGTAGGAAATGAGTGAGATACTAAACATGTATTTTGCATCAGTGTTAACTGTGGAGAAAGACATGGCAGATATAGAATGTGGGGAAATAAATAATGAACATCTTGAAAAATGTCCATATTACACAGGAGGAGGAGGAGGAGGAGCTGGAGGGCTTAAGACATATAAAAGTGGATAAATCCCTGAGGTCTGTTCAGGTGTACTCTAGAACGCTGTGGAAAGCTAGGGAAGTGATTTCTGGGCACATTGTTGAGATATTTGCATCATTGATAGTCATAGGTGAAGTGTTGGAAAACTGGAGGTTGGCGAAAGCGGTGCTACTATTTAAGAAAGGTGGTAAGGAAAAGCCAAGGAACTAAAAACCGATGATCCTGACATCAGTAGTGGGCAAATTGTTGGAGGGAATCCTGAGGGACAGGATTTACACGAATTTGGAAAGGCAAAGAGTGATTAGGGATAGTCAACATGGCTTTGTGTGTAGGAAATCATGTCCCACTAACTTGATTGAGGTTTTTAAAGGAGTAATGAAGAGGACTGATGAGGGCAGAGTGATGGAGGTGATCTATATGGACTTCAGTAAGGCATCCGACGAGGTAGACTGGCTAGCTAAGATTAGATCATATCAACTACAGGGAGAACTAGCCATTTTGATACAGAAAGGTAGCTCAAAGGTAGAAGACAGAGCATGACGGTGGAGGTTTGCTTTTCAGACTGGAGGCCTGAGACCAACAATGTGCCACAAGGATCATAGAGTCATAGAGATGTACAGCATGGAAACAGACCCTTTGGAACAGATATCCCAACCCAATCTAGTCCCACCCGCCAGCACCATATCCCTCCAAACCCTTCCTATTCATATACCCATCCAAATGCCTCTTAAATGTTGCAATTGTACCAGCCTCCACCACTTCCTCTGGCAGCTCATTCCATACACGTACCACCCTCTGCGTGAAAATGTTGTCCCTTAGGTCTCTTTTATATCTTTCCCCTCTCACCCTAAACCTATGCCCTCTAGTTCTGGACTTCACGAACCCAGGGAAAAGACTTTGTCTACTTATACTATCCATGCCCCTCATAATTTTGTAAACCTCTATAAGGTCACCCCTCAGCCTTCAATGCTCCAGGGAAAACAGCCCCAGCATGTTCAGCCTCTCTCTGTAGCTCAGCTCCTCCAACCCTGGCAACATCCTTGTAAATCTTTTCTGAACCCTTTCAAGTTTCACAACATCTTTCCGATAGGAAGGAGACCAGAATTGCATACAATATTCCAACAGTGGCCTAACCAATGTCCTGTACAGCCGCAACATGACCTCCCAACTCTTGTACTCAATACTCTGACCAATAAAGGAAAGCATACCAAATGCCTTCTTCTCTATCCTATCTAACTGCTACTTCACTTTCAAGGAGCTATGAACCTGCACTCCAAGGTCTCTTTGTTCAGCAACACTCTCTAGGACCTTGCCATTAAGTGTATAAGTCCTGCTAAGATTTGCTTTCCCAAAATGCAGCACATTGCATTTATCTGCCGATTAAACTCCATCTGCCACTTCTCAGCCCATTGGCCCATCTGGTCCAGATCCTGTTGCAATCTGAGGTAACTCTCTTCGCTGTCCACTACACCTCCAATTTAGGTGTCATCTGCAAAACTTACTAATTGTACCTCTTATGCTTGCATCCAAATCATTTATGTAAATAACAAAAAGTAGAGGGCCCAGCACTGATCCTTGTGGCACTCCACTGGTCACAGGCCTCCAGTCTGAAAAACAACCCTACACCACTACCCTTTGTCTTCTACCTTTGAGCCAGTTCTGTATCCAAATGGCCAGTTCTCCCTGTATTCCATGAGATCTAACCTTGCTAATCAGTCTCCCATGGGGAACCTTGTCGAATGCCTTACTGAAGTCCATATAGATCACATCTACTGCTCTGCCCTCATCAATCTTCTTTGTTACTTCTTCAAAAAGACTCAATCAAATTTGTGAGACATGATTTCCCACGCACAAAGCCATGTTGACTATCCCGAATCAGTCCTTGTCTTTCCAAATACATGTACATCCTGTCCCTAAGGATTCCCTCCAACAACTTGCCCAACACCGAGGTCAGGCTCATCGGTCTATAGTTCCCTGGCTTGTCTTTACCGTCCTTCTTAAACAGAGGCACCATGTTTGCCAACCTCCAGTCTTCTGGCACCTCTCCTGTGACTATCAATGATACTAATACCTCAGCAAGAGGCCCAGCAATCACTTCTCTAACATCCCACAGAGTTCTTGGGTATACTTGATCAGGTCCTGAGGATTTATTCACCTTTGACCATTTCAAGACATCCAGTACTTCCTCTTCTGTAATCTGGACATTTTACAAGATGTCACCTACAGTCTATATCTTCCATATCCTTTCCCACAGTAAATACTGATGCAAAATATTCATTTAGTATCTCCCCCATTTTCTGTGGCTCTGCACAAAGGCCACCTTGCTGATCTTTGAGGGGCCCTATTCTCTCCCTAGTTACCCTTTTGTCCTTAATATATTTGTAAAAACCCTTTGGATTCTCCTTAATTCTATTTGCCAAAGCTATCTCATGCCCACATTTTGCCCTCCTGATGTTCCTCTTAACTATACTCCTACTTTCTTTATACTCTTCTAAGGATTCACTCGATCTATCCTGTCTATACCTGAAATATGTTTCCTTCTTTTCCTGAACCAAACCTTCAATTTCTTTAGTCATCCAGCTTTCCCTATATCTACTAGCCTTCCCTTTCACCCTGACAGGAATATACTTTCTCTGGATTCTTGTTATCTCATTTCTGAAGGCTTCCCATTTTCCAACCGTCCCTTTACCTGCGAACATCTGCCTCTAATCAGCTTTCGAAATTTCTTGTCTAATACCGTCAAAATTGGCCTTTCTCCAATTTAGAACTTCAACTTTTAGATCTGGGTAAAAACAATGACTGCAGATGCTGGAAATCAGAGTCAAGATTAGAGTGGTGCTGGAAAAGCACAGCAGTTCAGGCAGCATCTGAGGAGCAGTAAAATCGACAATTTCATCAGGAATCAGGGCTTTTGCCCAAAACGTCGATTTTACTGCTCCTCGGATGCTGCCTGAACTTTTAGATCTGGTCTATCCTTTCCCATCACGATTTTAAAACGAATAGAATTATGGTCACTGACCCCAAAGTGCTCCCCCACTGACACCTCAGTCACCTGCCATGCCTTATTTCCCAAGAGTAGGTCAAGTTTTATAAGACCATAAGACATAGGAGTGGAAGTAAGGCCATTCGGCCCATCGAGTCCACTCTGCCATTCAATCATGGCTGATGGGCATTTCAACTCCGCTACCAGCATTCTCTCCATAGCCCTTAATTCCTTGTGACATCAAGAATCTATCAATCTCTGCCTTGAAGACATTTAGCGTCCCGGCCTCCACTACACTCCGTGGCAATGAATTCCACAGGCCCACAACTCTCTGGCTGAAGAAATGTCTCCGCATTTCTGTTCTGAATTGACCCCCTCTAATTTTAAGGCTGTGTCCACGGATCCTAGTCTCCTTGCCTAACGGAAACAATTT
The DNA here is from genome assembly GCF_020745735.1 of Hemiscyllium ocellatum. Taxonomy (NCBI): domain Eukaryota; kingdom Metazoa; phylum Chordata; class Chondrichthyes; order Orectolobiformes; family Hemiscylliidae; genus Hemiscyllium; species Hemiscyllium ocellatum. Next base: position 36,329,165 of record NC_083414.1, read on the forward strand.
CCTAGCGTCCACCCTTTCCAAGCCATGTATTATCTTGTAAGTTTCTATTAAGTCTCCCCTTAATCTTCTAAACTCCAATGAATACAATCCCAGGATCCTCAGCCGTTCCTCATATGTTAGACCAACTATTCCAGGGATCATCCGTGTGAATCTCCGCTGGACACGTTCCAGTGCCAATATGTCCTTCCTGAGGTGTGGGGACCAAAACTGGACACAGTACTCCAAATAGGGCCTAACCGGAGCTTTATAAAGTCTCAGTAGCACAACGGTGCTTTTATATTCCAACCCTCTTGAGATAACCCTTTTTTATATTACAACCCCTTTTGCACCTTCTCTGGTAGGTACATCCACATACTGAATCAGAAAATTGTCTTGTACACACTTAAGAAATTCCTCTCCATCTAAACCTTTAACACTATGGCAGTCCCAGTTGATGTTTGGAAAGTTGAAATCTCCTACCATAACCACCCTATTATTCTTACAGATAGCTGAGATCTCCTTACAAGTTTGTTTCTCAATTTCCCCCTGACTATTGGGGGGTCTATAATACAATCCCAATAAGATAATCATCCCTTTTTTATTTCTCAGTTCTACCCAATAACTTCCCTATATTTCCAGGAATATCCTCTCTCACCACACCTGTAATGCTATCCCTTATCAAAAATGCCACTCCCCCTCCTGTCTTGCCTCCCTTTCTACCTTCCTGTAGCATTTGTATCCTGGAACATTAAGCTGCCAGTCCTGCCCATCCCTGAGTCATGTTTCCGTAATTGCTATGATATCCCAGTCCCATGTTCCTAACCATGCCCTGAGTCCATTTGCCTTCCCTGTTAGGCCCTTTGAATTGAAATAAATGCAGTTTAATTTATTAGTCCTACCTTGTCCCTGCCTGCCCTGACTGTTTGACTCACTTCTGTTTTCAGCTATACCCGTCTCAGATCAATCTCTTTCCTCACTATCTCCCTGGGCAGTGCAAGGAGTTTCAAAGACTTATAACCCTCTGAGAGAAGAAATTCCTCTTCATCTCAGTCTTAAATTGGTGCCCCTTTATTCTGAGACTATGCCCTCTGGTCCTAGACTCTTCCATGAGGTAAACATCCTCTCTGCAAATGTGTTGCTGGTCAAAGCACAGCAGGTTAGGCAGCATCTCAGGAATAGAGAATTCGACGTTTCGAGCATAAGCCCTTCATCAGGAATAAGGTATCAGGAATAAGAGAGAGAGAGCCAAGCCGGCTAAGATAAAAGGTAGGGAGGAGGGACTAGGGGGAGGGGCGATGGAGGTGGGATAGGTGGAAGGAGGTCAAGGTGAGGGTGATAGGCCGGAGTGGGGTGGGGGCGGAGAGGTCAGGAAGAGGATTGCAGGTTAGGAGGGCGGTGCTGAGTTGAGGGAACCGACTGAGACAAGGTGGGGGGAGGGGAAATGAGGAAGCTGGAGAAATCTGAATTCATACCTTGTGGTTGGAGGGTTCCCAGGCGGAAGATGAGGCGCTCCTCCTCCAGCCGTCGTGTAGTTGTGTTCTGCCGGTGGAGGAGTCCAAGGACCTGCATGTCCTCGGTGGAGTGGGAGGGGGAGTTAAAGTGTTGAGCCACGGGGTGATTGGGTTGGTTGGTTCGGGCGGCCCAGAGGTGATTGGGTTGGTTGGTTCGGGCGGCCCAGAGGTGATTGGGTTGGTTGGTTCGGGCGGCCCAGAGGTGATTGGGTTGGTTGGTTCGGGCGGCCCAGAGGTGATTGGGTTGGTTGGTTCGGGCGGCCCAGAGGTGATTGGGTTGGTTGGTTCGGGCGGCCCAGAGGTGATTGGGTTGGTTGGTTCGGGCGGCCCAGAGGTGATTGGGTTGGTTGGTTCGGGCGGCCCAGAGGTGATTGGGTTGGTTGGTTCGGGCGGCCCAGAGGTGATTGGGTTGGTTGGTTCGGGCGGCCCAGAGGTGATTGGGTTGGTTGGTTCGGGCGGCCCAGAGGTGATTGGGTTGGTTGGTTCGGGCGGCCCAGAGGTGATTGGGTTGGTTGGTTCGGGCGGCCCAGAGGTGATTGGGTTTTATCCTGTCAAGCCTCTTAAGAATCCTTTTTGTTTCAATGATATCACCTCTTGTTCTTCGAAACCCCCAGTGAGTATAGAGTCATAGAGTCATCAGCATGGAAACAGATCCTTTGGACCATGTTCCCAAACTAAACTAATCCCTAAACATCCCTCCAAACTTGTCCTATTCACGTACTTATCCAAATGTCATTTGAATGCTTTAATTGTACCTGAGTTCATAGTTTCCTCTGGCAATTCATTCCGCACAAGAACCACTCTCTATCTGTAATGCGGTTGCACCCATGTCCTTTTTAAAATGCACTCTTCCTGCCTTAAAAATATGCCCATTAGTTTTGAACTCCCACACCCTAGGAAGAGGACCCTTGCTATTTACCTTATCTATGCCCCTCATGATTTAGTAAAACTTCTATCAGGTCACGTCTCAACCTCCTGCATTCACTTGATTTTCAGACCCTTGGTGTTCAGACCTTTGACCCACATGAGTATCTTTTTCTCTTATACCTTTATATTGTCTCCGCAGAGAACATCATATTTTGGTGAAGTATGTGTATGTCTGTGTTGGGAATAAGGAGATACAGTGCAAATTCCAGATTAAAGTTGAGATGTTATTCAGTGTTTGCCAATTGTTTGAAGAATAGGATTGCAATTATGGTAAACACATTATTTTGAGTTCATTAAAGAAGCCTGGTAACATTTTCTTGTATTCTGGTTAGTAGTGCTAAAGTAGGTCCAACTTGTTTAGCCTTTGCATATAAGATAATCCAGCCATCCCAGATTTCTGTTTTCCTCACAAACTGCCATCTGCAAATTTGATTATAGCAAATTCCCTTCCTTCCTCCAAGTCATTAATATATATTTTAAACAGTTCTGGTCCCATCAATGATCCCTGCGAAACCTTACTGATCACAGGTCATCAATCTGAGAAAGAGCCCCTTATCCTCACTCGCTGTTTCCTGCCCATTAGCTAATTCTCTATCCATGGTAATATACTACATCCAACACATGGTGGACTCATCTTATGTCTTAACCTTTTGTGAGGTACTTTTGTTGAAGGCCTTCTGGAAGCCCAAATACACACATCTACTGGTTCCCCTCTATTCGGTCTGGTTGAGACTTGCTTAAAAATGTTAATAAACTAATCTGCTACAACTTCATTTTCATGAAGCTATGCTGATTCTGCTTGGTTAAATTATGATTTCCTAAATGTTCTGCTTCTATGTCTTAATAATTGATTCCAATATTTTTCCAATGATGGATATTAGGCTAATCAGTGTATAGTTATATGCTTTTTGCCTCCTCCTCCCCCTCCCCCCGCCCTTTTTGAATAGAACTGTTGCATTGGCAGTTGTACAATACTCTTCAACTTCTCCAGAATCCAAAGATTCTTGAAGTATTACAATGAATGCATCCTTTATCTCTGTAACTTACTCTTTAAGGATCCTAGGATGCAAGCCATTAGAGCCAGGGACTATCTGCCTTTGGCTCCATTAGTTTGTCGAATACTACTTCTCAAGTGATGGTGATGGTGCTTACTTAATTACCCTTCTGTAGTCTTTAATATTAATAAGATATTTGAAGTATACTCCATAAAAACTGATGCAAAACACATGTTTAACTTTTCTGCCATTTTCTTGTTTCTCAAAACAGTCTCCCCAGATTCATTTTTCTGTATTTACTTTGACCTCTCTCTTCCTTTTTATACATGAAAGAAGCTCTTGTTGTCAATGTTTATTTTCCTTCCTAGTTTCATAATTTATTATCTATCTTTATTAATTTTTCATCCTTCTTTTCTTGATTCCGAATTTATCTCAGTCTGCAGAGCTATCACTGATTGTGGCCTCCTTATATAGTTTTTCTTTCAACTTAATATCCTCTTAAGTTCCTTGGTTAGCTAAAGTTGGTTTATCTCTCTCATTTGCAAATGTGTTGCTGGTCAAAGCACAGCAGGTTAGGCAGCATCTCAGGAATAGAGAATTCGACGTTTCGAGCATAAGCCCTTCATCAGGAATAAGAGAGAGAGAGCCAAGCAGGCTGAGATAAAAGGTAGGGAGGAGGGACTAGGGGGAGGGGCGATGGAGGTGGGATAGGTGGAAGGAGGTCAAGGTGAGGGTGATAGGCCGGAGTGGGGTGGGGGCGGAGAGGTCAGGAAGAGGATTGCAGGTTAGGAGGGGGGTGCTGAGTTGAGGGAACCGACTGAGACAAGGTGGGGGGAGGGGAAATGAGGAAGCTGGAGAAATCTTTGCAGCTGTGATCTCCAGCATCTGCAGACCTCATTTTTTACTCGAAGATTTATCTCTCTCATTTAGAATCTTTCCTCCTTAGTTATTTTAAATCTGTGCATCTGCACCTTATCAAGTAACTATATTGCTTTTTACCTAAATAACTTTCAGCAATAATTGTGTAATAAACTAAGCTTTTAAAGTGTAAAGCTGTGCTGCTGGTTATTTTAAAATTAAAACTGATGGATTCTAAAATGGTACTAAATGAGTGAAAACACTTTTCAGAGAAGGTCAAACAGGAGTTCCCAAACATTATGCCGTGATCAAGTGTGTCCACTGTGGCTCAGTTGGTAACATTCTTATCTGAGTCAGAAGACTTTTCAGAGACTTGACAACTGAAACCTACTTTAATATTCCAGGACAGTACTAAAGGGATGTTAAGCCGAGACGCTCTCCACTTTGTCAGGTGTATGTAAAAGTTCCAACTAGAGCATTTTGGAGTAGAGTAATGGTTATCCCTGGTGTTGTAATGAATATTTATTTCTCATTCAACATCAGCAGATGATCACAGTGTTGTTGGGAGTTTGCTGTACAAACACTGTCTGCTGTGTTGTTTGGCATTCCAACAGTGACTATGGTTTAAAAAGTACTTTACTGATTGTAAATTGGTTTAGGATCTCCCCTGGTTGTAAAAGTTATCATATGAATTCAATTTCATCTTTTAGAAATCTGAACCAAATAGAAATGATTTAATAATTTATTTCATTGTTCTTTGTGGAACTTTACAGTATTAAGCTGGTTGCTATATTTCCCTCTATAACATTAATAGCAATACTTTAAAATAATGCATTGGTTGTGAAGTCTTGAAAATGTGGAAGATGCCATGTGAGTTCTTTCCATCCATTCTTTAATAGAAATAATACTATTTCAAGCCATGATTACTGATGAAAATTGTCAGGCCCTGTAAACATAATTTTATATAAAATCAAAATACTGAATGCTGAAATCTAAAACAAAACACAGAAAATGTTGGAGAAATTTGTCATCTGTGGAGAGACTTATGTTATAAACATGAGGTTTTATTTCCTAATTCCATGATTTAAAAATTTAAACATGATAAAAGTATTGTTCATGATGCTTCAGTTTCCAAAACAATTCCACATGTCTGACACAATTTTTATTACAATCACCCTTAAAATATAATTCAGTTGTCTAAATTTTCTGGTTTTCAGTCTGTTGGAATTCTTCAACTGATTTGTTGATCAAGAGAGGATATCGCAATTGTGCTGAAGGAGGCATGATGGAGAACTCAAGCAGTGAGGCAATATGGACAGAGCTCAGAAATAGGAAGGATGCTGTAACAATGTTGGGGCTGTACTACAGGCCTTCCCACAGCGAGTATGAGTTAAAGGTACAAATATGTAAACAGATTGTGGAAAGACGTAGGTGCAACAGGGTAGTTGTGGTGGGAGATTTTAATTTTCCCAACATTGACTGGGATTCATTTAGTGTTAAAGGTCTAGATGGAGCAGAATTTGCAAGGAGCATCCAGGAGGGTTTTCTACAACAGTATGTAAATAGTCCAACTCAGGAAGGGGCCATACTGGACTGGTGTTGGGGAATAAGCCCAGCCAGTCAGTTGAAGTTTTAATAGGGGATTATTTTGGGAATAGTGAACACAATTACTTATGGACAAAGACGAGGGTGGTCCTAAAGGAAGAGTGATAAATTGGGGGAAGGCCAAGTATAGCAAAATTAGGCAGGAGCTGGGAAATATGGATTGGGAACAGCTGTTTGAAGGTAAATCCACATTCAATATGTGAGAGGTTTTTAAAGAGAGGTTGATTAGAGTGCAGGACAGACATGTTCCTGTGAAAATGAGGGATAGAAATGTCAAGATTAGAGAACCATGGATGACAGGTGAAATTGTGAAACTATCTAAGAGGAAAAGGAAGTGTATATAAGGCCTAGGCAACTGAAAACAGACAAAGCTTTGGAAAAATATTGGAAAAGTAGGACCAATCTGAAAGGAGAAATTAAGGGTGCTGAAATGGGTCATGAAATATCTATAGCAAACGAGCTTAAGGAAAATCCCAAAGCTTTTTATTTGTATATAAGGAGCAAGAGGGTAACTAGAGAAAGGGTTGGCCCAATCAAGGAGAAAGGAGAGAAGTTATGCAGTGAGTCAGAGAAAATGGGTGAGATTCTTAATGAGTACTTTGCATCGGTATTCACCGAGGAGAGAGACATGATGGATTTTGAGACTAGGGATAGATGTTTGATTACTCTAGGTCAAGTCAGCATAAGGAGGCAGAAAGTGTTGGGCAGTCTAAAAGGCCTTAAGATGGACAAGTCCCCTCGTCTAGATGGGATCTATCCCAGGTTACTGGGGAAAGCAAGAGAGGAAGTAGCTGGGGACTTAACAGATATCTTTGCAGCATCCCTGAAAACAGGTGAGGTCCCATAGGACTGGAAAATTGCTAAAGTTATCCACTTGTTTAAGAAGTGTAGTGGGGAGGATTCAAGAGGGCAGCAACCCAGTAGGTCTGCCCTGCTGAGCTCTGCATCAGAACCCAGCCAAATTGATGCACTCAATGTGGTTGAAATAATTATTTTTTGACCCCTAGAATTGTTCAGTGTCAGTTTCAAATCATTAGGAAAATGACCAAAGGGAAGAAACCATAAGGATCGCAACAAGCAGGGAACTCCCCCCCCCCCCCCCAACAATGGACTTCCATGGCTGCAGCGGTGGCCTCCACGATCACCCCAGGGGACTTACCTATGGAGCAGAGCCTGATCTCGGAGTCTGTGAAACTCCGAGTGAAGATGGATTCGTCGATAGAGGAGACCCAGGCCAGGTTTGAACCGATCTCGGCCATGGTGCAGAAGCATGACCAGGGTATCCAGCGCCTTGAGCAGCATGTCGGGGAGGTGGAGCAACGGGCAGCGGCATTCGAAACCAGGACAGAATCCTCAGCAGGTCTGGCCCAGGCGTTGGAATGGCAGGTACGGGCCTTGTTGGAGCAGGTCGACGACCTCTAAAATCGAGGTCACCGGAAGAACACAGGCTTCCTGAACAGGAGGAGGAAAGACAGCAGGTCAGCTTCTTGGAACAATGGCTCCTGCAGTTTTTGAAGCTGGAAGTCAAGGCAGGCTGGGTGTGGGTCTAGCAGGGCCCACTGTATCACAATGTGCAGGCTTGGATTGAACCAGCGCCCCCGCCCAGTCTTAGTGTGACTCCAGCATTATAGAGATAAACAAATGATGCTGGAAGTCTCTAGAGCACTGGGAAAGGATCCACAGGCTCTGATATACCAAAGAACATGAATCATGCTTTTCCAGGACTTTTCTTCAGTCATGATTCATAAGAGGAAGGCCTTTGATGAGGTAAAAAGGTGGCTGAGGGACTTGAATATCCAGTATTCTGTAAGGTATCTGGCAATATAGCATTTCAGCCATGGAGGGTCCGTGCTCAATTTTGACTCACCAGAAAATGCAAAGAACTTCCTGAATGCTTTAAAATACACTGACTGGTTTGGATGATATGGACAACATTGTTTTTTTTTCTCTGTAATTTCCCTTGTTTACCTGATTGTCGGGGGACAGTTTTGTTTTTTTTAAACATTTGTCAGGGTCATAGTTGTTTCTTTTTTCCTTTTTCTCTCTCTTCTTCTCTCTCCCATCCCTTCATCCTTTGTTCCCCTTTTTTTTCATATCATTTCCTTTTGTTCTTTATTTCTGGTATGGGATTGGGGTGGTGGGCGGTTGGGAGAAACGAGGAGAGGTTATATATTTCTGTACTACCAGGAGTGTTTAGGGTTATGGTATGGAGGAGACGGATTGAGTTCCCACTTTTAACTTTCTTGTCATAAGATGTGTGTATTTTTTCTTACTTTGTGTTGGCTGGGGTGGGGGCATGCTTTCAACTAGAAAGAGTCATGGAGGAGTTATTGGGTAGTATGAGCGCCCCCCTGTGGGCAAGGGGTAAAGTCTCCTTTCATCTGTGTTATATGTTGATATGTTGTAGAGGTAGCTGTTAGAAGTTTTGATTTGGTAGTTTTGGAAGTTGTATTTTTAGATTTCTACGAACTGTTTACTGTATTCGGCACACTATGGCATGGACCCTTTCCTCTTGAAAGATAGCACATTTATAGAGTATTTTTCGTGGGAATTTAAAACCTTTTGGGACATTAATTTGGGTACAGCCACCAATCCATCAGTGCTCTGGGAGACTGCCAAGGGCTATGCACGGGGTTTGATTATTTCTTACTCAGCGACCTGGAAGCGGCAGAGGGGAGTACAGCAGCATATGCTCAAGGCTTGCCTGAAGGCAGCTGAGACAGCATACTTTGACAGACCGTCTGTAACCAAATTGCAGCAGATTACAGCCCTTAGGGCTACTTTGAATACTGCTCTCATCCAGGCAGCTAAAAGGGAAATCTCTTTTGCGAAACAGAGGTTACTTGAGTCTTGTGATAAACCATGTAGATATCCAGCATACCTGGCCAGAAAGAATAATGCCCCCCAATCTATCATATCCATCAGAGAGAGTGCTGCTTCTTTTACTTGCCAAAAAAGATTAATGCAGCATTTAGGAAGGTGGATGGAGGAGTCCAAGAACATAACAACACGACGGCTGGAGGAGGAGCGCCTCATCTTCCGCCTGGGAACGCTCCAACCACAAGGAATGAACTCAGATTTCTCCAGTTTCCTCATTTCCCCTCCCCCCACTTGTCTCAGTCAGTTCCCTCAACTCAGCACCGCCCTCCTAACCTGCAATCTTCTTCCTGACCTCTCCGCCCCCACCCCACTCCGGCCTATCACCCTCACCTTGACCTCCTTCCACCTATCACATCTCCATCGCCCCTCCCCCAAGTCCCTCCTCCCTACCTTTTATCTTAGCCTGCCTGGCACACTCTCCTCATTCCTGATGAAGGGCTCTGGCCCGAAACGTCGAATTTCCTGTTCCTTGGATGCTGCCTAACCTGCTGTGCTTTAACCAGCAACACATTTTCAGCTTTAATGCTGCCTAGGCAAGAACTAATGAGCCTTTACAGTTGGCTCGGATCTTTTATCTGGCATTGTAGGTGGCCTCTTATTAAGCTGGATAAATTGCAGCTTCCGCAGGGGATGGGAGGTTTGGATTTTCTGGACTTTAAGAAATATCAGTGGAGTTCCTATGTGGCTGACTGGGCCTGCCAGGCCCTGTGGTCAATTTGGATGGACATCAGGACAAAATGCCCCCTCATCAATTTGTTGTTAATTGACAAGATGAGGACTGTTATGGACCATTGCAGAAACCCACTTGTCCTTAACACAGTTAAAGCATGGAGAATGATATGGCAAGGCAAGGGCAACTTACAAAAACTTTCCTTTTCACTCCCATAGTGGGAATGTTAGGATTTTGGCCAGAGTCCATGGACTCTGGCTTCAAGTTCTGGGAGCTTAGAGGAGTCTCCTGTTTGGGAGATTTATTTGACGGAAAGGTTATGATGTCTTTCGAGCAGCTGAGTCAGAAATATGAGCTATCTAGGAGGGAACCTCTTTCATTACTTTTAGATTAGGGACTTTACACAGAAAAAGACTACATTGGTGGTTAGTCCCTATAAGTCGGATATGGAGAGGAGAGTGCTCTGGTCTACGGGCACTCTCTCGGTCAGCACCCTCTATCACTTATTAGGAAGTAATGTTCCGAAGGACATTGAGCAGTTATGCAGAATGTGGACTCAGGAACTGGGAGTGGAAATCTTGTCAGAGGCATGGGAGGATATTTGGGTGAAGGTAAAGAAGATTTTGATTTGCAATAGGATGCAGGCTATGCAACTGATGGCAGTCCACAGGGCTCATTTGGCGCCAGAGCGGCTTGCGGAATTTAAGACAGGAGTGTCCCCAGTGTGCCCCAAATGTAAAACAGATGTTGGCACTCTTACTCATTGCTTGTGGTCATGCCACAAGCTTCGTAGGTAATGGGATGCCAGAGCGAGTGTTTTGGAAGAGGTTTTGGGAACTGAGGTTAAGTTGGATCTGGTGTCCCTCCTCTATAGGATAAATAGGCAAAGCCTTTTCCCTGGGGCGGGGGAGTCCAGAACTAGATGGCATAGGTTTAGGGTGAGAGGGGGAAAATATAAAAGAGACCTAAAGGGCAACTTTTTCACTCGGGGGTGGCACGTATATGGAATGAGCTGCCAGAGGAAGTGGTGGAGGCTGGTACAATTGCAACATTTAAAAGGCATCTGGATGGGTATATGAATCAGAAGGGTTTGGAGGAATATGGGCCGGGTGCTGGCAGGTGGGACTAAATTTGGTTGGGATATCTGGTCAGCATGGATGAGTACATCTCTATGACCCTATGATTCTTTGGTCTTCCAATTCTCCCCTCTTTGGATGGTATGGGAAGAAATTGTTTAATATTCTTTCATTCTGTGTGAGGAAGAACATTCTAATGAGCTGGGTGTCGGAGAATCCCCGGGACCTTCGGGCTGATGTGGATTAGTTATGGATTTCCTTACGAGAATGGGGCACCAGAAAACAGAGCTGTTTTTTAGAACATGGCAGCCCTTTCTGAATTATATAGATGCAGACTTGTTGGCTACATTGATCAGGGCCTTAGTGTAGTCATGAGAGCTATGTTTGGTGGTCCGGGACCCCTGGGTTGAAAATTCCTGAACAAGTACGGGTTTGCTTACTAATGCTCCCGTTGGTGGGAGCTTTGTTGGGATTGTGATGAGTATAGTAATTTAACTGAATATAACTTAAGTTACCTTGGTAAAACTTGGTTTAATTTTTTTTTCTTAGTTATTTATTGAATTGTAGTTTTTGTAGGTTTTTAAAAGCTCTCTCCTCAGTGGTTTGTGGAGTAGAGTAGTAGTTTGTTTTCTGTTATTGTCATTATATTATAAAGTCGTCACACTATTTTGTAGTGATTTTGTAATTTTGTAAAATGTAGACTTCAGTATGGTATTTGATAAGGTTCCCATGATAGGTTGATGGAGAAAGCGAAGTCACATGGGAACCACGTGTATTAGCTAGATGGATAGAGAACTGGCTGGGCAATAAAGAGTAGTAGTGGAAGGGAGTTTCTCAAAATGGAGAACTGTGACCAATGGTGTTCCACAGGGATCCATATTGGGACCACTGTTGTTTGTGATACATATAAATGATTTTGAGGAAGTTATGGGTGGTCTGATTAGCAAGTTTGTAAATGACACTAAAATTGGTGGAGTAGCAGATAGTGAAGGGAACTATCAGAGAATGCAGTAAAATATAGATAGATTGGAAAGTTGGGTGGAGAAATGGCAGGTGGAGTTCAATCTGGGCAAATGTGAGGTGATGCATTTTGGAAAAGCCTGTTCAAGAGTAAACAATATGGTAAGTGGAAAAGCCCTGGGGAAATTTGATGTACAGAGAGATCTGGGTGTTCAGGTCCATTGTACCTTGAAGGTAGCAACGCAGGTTGACAAAATGGTCAAGAGGCATATGGCATGCTTTTTTCATTGGACGGGGTATTGAGTTCGCAGGTCATGTTACAGTTGTGTAGGACTTTGGTTTGGCCACATTTAGAATACTGCATGCAGTTCTGGTCACCAGATTACCAAAAGAGTGTGGACGCTTTGAAGAGGATGCAGGGAGGTTCACCAGGAGGTTGCCTGGCATGGAGTGCAATAGCTATGAAGGGAGGTTGAGAAGATGAGGATTATTTTCATTAGAAAGACAGAGGTTGAGAGGGGACCTGATTGATTTCTATAAAATCTTGAGAGGGATAGACAGGATGGATAGCAAGAAGCCTTTTTACAGAGTGGGGGACTCAATTACTAGGTGTCACGAGTTCTAGGTAAGAAGGGAAAAATTTAAGGGAGATGTGCATGGAAATGTCTTTATGCAGAGGATGATGAGTGCCTGGAACACATTGTCAGTAGAGGTGGTAAAGGCAGGCATGACAGTGTCATTTAAAATGTATCCAGACAGATACATGAATAGGCAGGGAGCTGAGGAATACAGATCCTTGGAAAATAGGTGACAGGTTTAGGTAGAGGATCTGGGTCAGTGCAGGCTTGGAAGGCCAAAGGGCCTGTTCCTGTACTATAACTTTCTTTGTTCTTTGCTTTTTTTTGATCACTGTTGCTGGATGGTAAAAATTTTTGATTATTGAATAATTCTAAGTGTGCAGCTTTCATTGGAGTCAGTGATGACCTTTACCCCTTGGCCACAGAGTTCAGGTCAGTGTCAATCCTGTAATCTTCCAGAAGCAGGGGGCACTTCACGAAGGTTCTGGTTTATTACAGCCTTCCTCCCACCACCTCTAAAAGCAACCAGGCATTAAAAGGTGGCGATGGTGGGGGAGGGCGCGGATGCTGTAATGAAAATTGGAGAGATCCTGGGTGCATTAGTGATAGCTTTATTTCAAAATTTCAAACTAAAAACGCGTTAAGAATGAGTTCTGATGAAGGGTCACTCGACTGGGAACACTAACTATGATTTCTGTCCACAGATGCCATCAGACCTGCTGAGCTTTTCCAGCAATTTCTGTTTTTGTTTGTGTGTCTTATCCACTCTGTTGAGTTGAAGGACTATCTGGGTGCAGTGTCAATCTTCAACTAAACGTAGTTTAAACGAGTTTGCAATGTTTGTAACTCCAAGCGATGATAATGTGACCTCCAAAGTCAGATGGACTGACGACCCTGACGAGTGAATGGGAACTCGAAGAAAGATTAAATAAGAAGCCAGGCAGAGCTGTGTGGCCAAGTACTGGCGCCGCATTTGTGTGCGCGGTGATGGAGCACGGTGTAAGCTCCCAACGCAGTGAAATGGAAACACTGGCCGTGCTGCAGCGTTCAATCCACAGACTACATTAGTTCTGCCCCGGAAGTGTTTTGAAATGATTGCAAGACATTATCATCAGAAGCATTTTAACCTAGATTCGGATTCTGGAGCTGGTTTCGCTGCAGTGATCTGACAGAGAGCGGTTAGTGCCTTTTACATTACTGACAATATTTACAGGTCACACCGATTAGAAAGCACAATCATCGGTGCCTTTGCATCACTGACTTACACAGCACAATGATGAGTGACTTCGCATGTTTTGGTTCCAGCACACAATATTGACACAGGGTGAAATCCCCTCACGGACAAGCATAACGGGATTTGTAAGGACAGGGTGTTGTGTAAACCATGCGGGCCGGGGAGGGGGTTATTTCTGTGAGCTGACAGTTTTGTGCCAGTTTCCCTGAGCGCTGCTCCTTGCTGAGGGTGTCAGGTATTGACTGCTGTTTAATGTCTCAGGGACCGGCACCTGCTCTTGGTGCATGGCGTTTATCGTTTGGACAGGATTATGTCAAGTTACTTCAAACGGATGCCTTTGTCAACGCAATGTTGTCAAATAGCAGATCACTAAAGGAGCTTTGCTCACATCCACGTGTGCTTCTGATTTTTAAAAATTCAGTTTGTATCTTGTTCAAATTGCGGGCCAATCCCATTTCTGTGCATTAAACTTGCACCCGGCGATATTTGCAGTTATTCCTATTAGACGGGCTGAAGGGATCAAAGCGTTGCATGGTCAGGCATGATGATATTTAATGACAGAAGAGGTTCAGAGGGCTGAATGGCCTACTCTTCTCTTATTTTCACTAATCCAGTTGATGATACCGAGCTAAGTTTTTGTTTAGCTTATAGTAATTACTGGAGTGTTGAAGTTAGCTGTCAAAGCTGCCATATATCTCTCCCTCTACCAGGGTTTTCTCTCTGTGGTTTTTCCTCTTGGACTTGAGAAACATGGCATGTGAGACGATCTATTTTACTGATTATGCCTTTGCTAAAGGTGTGTTCAAAGGATCTTATTTTAAGTTGCTGTTAGTAATTAAATTTACTATTTGCTAAGTTTTCCAATAGAGTTATACCAATTCTTTCTTTTCTTTTTATTCTTACCCTATACAGTTAAAGTACAGTGTTGTTTTGATTAAAGCTGAATAGTGTCACCAGTTGAACTACATCTGGAGCACAGCACCTCACATTTGCCTTTAAATGAGATATAAGGGCAAAAGTGAGGACTGCAGATGCTGGAAACCAGAGTTTAGATCAGAGTGGTGCTGGAAAAGCACAGCAGGTCTGGCAGCATCCGAGCAGCAGGAAAACTTCTTGAGGAAGGGCTTTTGCCCAAAACGTCGATTTTCCTGATCCTCGGATGCTGCCTGACCTGCTGTGCTTTTCCAGCACCACTCTGATCTAAACTTTAAATGAGGTATGTTAGGTCTAGTCTATCTCCTTGATATATTTGAAAGGGGTATGATCTGGTCCATAACAGTGGGGAAAGTAGAATAGGAAAACAACAGCTTTCTAGTCCCCATCACTCTTCTTAATCTGTATACTATCTTGACATTGTTAATTGTGCAATCCTCCTCTTATGTAATCTCTCTATTATGAGTTTGCTTGGTCTAGTTGAAGCTGAGAATCACTTGCAATGGGATTCCCAAATCCATTCGATTATCTCTAGTGTTACATGCAAATCTTGCCTTAGCCCCTACTGTATCTATATGTTGACCCCCTTAAATATCAAGCCAAAACACCTCTGATTTCACTTGGACTCAGATGATACCCAGCCAAATCCCATTGCTGCCTTTCTCAATTCCACCACTGTATCATGATTGTCAGATGCTTACCCACCATCTAGTTTGTGATTAGTAACATTATTCCAATGAACGATTGATAAGATCAAAGCCATTGTCTTCGCTTCCCCTCATAAACTCCTTTCCTAACTATTGACTCCATTCTTCTTCATGGGAACTGTCTGAAGTCGAATCAGATTGTGAACAACCCCCCCTTGATGTCATGGTTGACCTGGATTTCATCTTTTGATAGATCCCTTCACAACCAAGCCTTGTCCATCTCTGTCAATTCCTCTGGCCCAACAACACTTCAAAATATCTGCACTCTTCCAATTGTTTCCTCTGACATATTTATAATTTTAATCACTCCACTATTGGCAGTCATGCCATAAAGTGCTGAAGCCCTTCCTGGAATTTCCTCCCTAATTGTCTTCACCTATTTACTTTTCTTTCCTCCCTTAAGAAGCTCCTTAAATGTTAACTCTGATCAGTTCGGTCGAAATTCTTCATTTTATGGTTTTATGTCAGATTTAATTTGAAAATACTTCTATACAAGGCACTTGGATGTTTTCACAATGTTAGAAGAGCAATATGAATGTAAAATTGTCATTCTTCTATTTTTAATCAAGATGAGCAATCCTTTGTTCTGTTGCAGCTGAGCTCAGTTTGACTGCACTGAGGTGTAACAATAAGAATTAATGGGCATAGATGCTGTGCTTTTTCAATCTTCAACTTTTACCATTGGGTGATAATACAATGTACTCTACAATTAAAATAACTCAAAGTTTTAGAAGTTCCCACCAGATCCTCCAGGTTTGGTGTTACATTTGCAAGTTCAAAGCTGTTCTGTCATTGGAGTTACAAGAAACTGTCTTTGAGGGGATTTCTTGCCTTGCTTGATTGGGCTAGGGGTTCAAATTGTGATTATGCTGCCACTCATTTACTTGATGTACACTTAGAATTAGTTGCCTGTTGCCAGACATGACACTATAACTGCACCCAAAAACATCTTTCTTGGTTCTTGACATTTTTCTACCTCTTAAATTTCTTTAAAATAATATTTCTGGCTGTAAAGAAGCAGATTATGAATACAGTAAATCTATACGATTGATGACTTTCCAAAATGGCAAAACAACTGCTATTTTTGTTATCACAGCATTATGTATAGCTTATCGAACATATTAGTTGTTATTCTAAAGCTAGGTTAATGCAGTATTCAAAAATAAAAATAAAGAATTGTAAAATGTTAATGGTTAAATTGGTTGGAATCCCTGGCCTATCTTGGGCTATTAGTTTCTCTCATGAATGCTCAAGAAATGACTTTCTTTAATGATTAGGTTGCTGAAACTGTTTGTTGACTGAGCTGTTCACTAGTCCTTTGAGTAAGTCAAATGACAGTGTTTCTGGTACACATTAAAGCTGGTAAGTACTTGGCTTTTTGTTGTCTGCATTCTATCTCCAGTTTCTAAATTAGGCCTACTGAAGGATCAACTACTTTCTAATTCCTTTGTTTGTGTTTTAGGTGCAGTTTATTTTTATCACTTTGGCTAGGGCAGTAACTTATGTAAATTGCAACCTGAAAATTAATAAAGGGGATGTTCAACTTCAAAGAATGTTGTCAGAACTTCAAAACACATCACACATTAAAAGTAGTGCTTAGTATTATTCTGTGAAAGTTTGTTTTGGTGTAGTTTTGTCATGACCACAGCTCCGGGTGGACTCAACATTGCTTCAGAGATGATTAGACTAAAATTTGTGAAAACCTAAACCTATTTGTTGCAGAAAAAATATGGCCTATAAATACTAGCTTCATAAAAACATAATAATCGATCAGAGTGTAACTGTGAGAAGTTAGAGAAAAGCACCAGTGGAGGAAGATGAATGGACTGTTGTATATATGTGGTAAAAACAATGACTGCAGATGCTGGAAACCAGATTCTGAATTGGTGGTGCTGGAAGAACACAGCAGTTCAGGCAGCATCCAAAGTGCAGCGAAATCGATGTTTTGGGCAAAAGCCCTTGTTGTTTCTCTCTCGTTCTCTAGATTGTTAAGTTGTGTCATAACATGATGGAACTTTACTCACGTCTTCCAGCATATAGAAGTACTTCTCAACACGCTTGACCAGGTTCATGCAGGAACTCATCTGCTATCCCCTGTCATACTTCACCTTGTGACAAGTCAATATGGCTGCTCTTTCCCTGCATTCCCATGTTGCTTGCTTCATGTTGGCACTCCTCCATCTTCCCTTCAAGCTGACACCTGTTTTCACCTTTTTCACCTTGCAAATTACAATAGTCTTTCTTTATCCATTCCCAGCTCCACATTGATTAGTACATTATTCTGTATTTATGGAAAAAGTAACCTTCTGTGCATATCATATATAAAGGGCAAAGCTGATATTTATTGTGCATCCATGTGCAATGTGAGAAGGTAATGGAGGTTCATCTTGGTATGTCTGGTGCAAAAGTTTCAGTTTTTTTTAAAGAGGGAGCCCTGAATTTTCACCTAGCCTCAATTGAAAAACAGAGTTTATGTTCAAGTCAGGAATTTTATTTTGTTGGAGGTGATGTTATTTCCAATTATTTGTTACCCTTAATCTTCAAGGTAGTAGAGGTTATAGATTTGGCAGGTGCTGAGTGAGTTGCTGTAATTACCTTGTAAGTAGTTCACAATGCAGCCACTGTACAAAAGCAAAATAGTGTGGAGATTAAAAATATGAAAAATAGAAGGAAAATAAAAGAAATGCTCAGTGGACCAGGAAGCGTTCCTGATGAGGGGTTTATGCCCAAAACATCAATTTTTCTGCTCCTCGGATGCTGCCTGACCTGCTGTGCTTTTTCAGTACCACACTCTTGACAGGAAGCATCAGTGTAGAGTGAAACACAGTTAACATTTTGAAATGTTTAATTGAATTTGAAATATACCTGGCCTGCTGAGTAATTTATGTCTATAATGGAGCATAGAGTGGGTGGATATTAAACAAGTAAGTAAGCTGACAATCAAACAGACTGTTATGTCTCATGGTATTGAGCTTGAGTGCTGTTGCAGCTGAACCCTTCCAGTCGAATGAAGTTTATTCCATCATATTTCTGCTGTTATTAGTCGGTGATGGAGAAGTCAGAAGATGAGCCATGCAACATGGGAATACCTAGCCTCTGACCTACTGTAATACACGCAGCTCTGTTGTGACTAGTCTAGCTGAGTTTCAGGTCAATGGCAACCCCCAAGGTATTAGTGGTGGAGGTTGGAACTGGAGCTCAGCATTTTGCTGTCATCAGTGAACACTGATCAAGATGAAGCAATTATAGAAATGGCCGGAGTTAGAATAAATGGTCTGCTTGATTGGTACTTCATTTCATTTGAAAACTGTGGCAATGTTCTTTGTTTTAATCTGTTTATTTTGGTTCAATATGGGATTTTGTATCAGAATACATTTTAAACACTTCCAATATGCAAGTAAAGTGTATCCTCAGATTGGAAGTATCAGTGAATTGGAGAGTTTTAGAATCAGGCTCATTGTTGGAATATTAGAGGTAATTTTGGATAATAACCTGAGGGTCAGTCAGTTCCATGTCCATATCCTTCTTGCTGCATTTGAAGAAGAACAAGAGCTCTCCCTGTTCTGTGACCACTCGCCTCCCTCAACACAACCAAAAACACCACAATTAAATCTTGGAATTTTATATATAATGTATATGTTTGGAAGCTTTTGAATTCTGTTGTGGACAGTTTTTCTCTCCCTTTTCTCATCACCTGTCCATAACAAGGTTCCAATTTAATTTTCTTCCATTTTTTAAACAGTAGTGGCACATTTGCCCAATGCCCCTCTGAACTCTGACTTTGTAAAAACTTCACTACACTGTTGTAAAGCTATACAAGAAATAGGAGTTTCTGTTTCACATATTGGGGGTGCCAGTGATGAATATTTTGCAACACAGACACACAAACATGCAGGAACATAGCCAATCAAAATAGATTAATAGATAATTCAGTTAGTAACAACTGAGGAACACCTGTTTATCGGTGTCTTTCCTTTTAAGATGAATTCCGAAAGTCCAAATTGGAGTCAGCAGTCTGCGTCCCTTTAAGGATAGTTGGCTGTTCAAGAATTGTGGGCAGTTTTTTCTCTTTCAAATTTCTTTGAAGGACTTCTGAAGAATATTCCTAAAATGTAATTACTGATTTGCTGATTTTACAAAAGAAAGTTGATCA
Source organism: Hemiscyllium ocellatum (assembly GCF_020745735.1). Lineage (NCBI taxonomy): Eukaryota > Metazoa > Chordata > Chondrichthyes > Orectolobiformes > Hemiscylliidae > Hemiscyllium > Hemiscyllium ocellatum. The sequence goes on from NC_083414.1 coordinate 36,348,231, forward strand.
TAGAAAGCAAAATTTGAATTTTTTCTCACTGGACTTCAGAGGCTAGAGGCTTTTCCTTTATAGTTTGGAGTTAGGGGTTTTGATATCATCAGTGGATATTTTATGAAAGAGCTAATGGATAGCAATTTCAAAATTGTGTAATTATGAGGCAGTTGGATTGAGTACAGTGCCAGTCATGTGATCAAACCTTTTTAGGTGGTGAATGTTCAGTGAAGTGAGGAAACAGTTAGCATCAAGACAAAAGCTTGCATTGCAAGTAATCACCTATCTACAGTGCACCTTAAATTGAGTGGAGCTATTAACATCATCTTACAGAATGGGGATAACCTATAATTCTTTTACAGATGCTCCTTTCTGTAGCAATTTATAACACAATAGTTAGCATTTTGACTCCATCACTAGGTATCTGAGATGTTGATTGGCTGATTTTGACTTCTGGGAAGTTTTTAGAAGATTACTACTAAGTCCGGTCACATGATTCTAGTAGCCATCTTTGTTGGATTGTTCCATGTGAGTTTAAAACAAGTCACTAAATATATCAAAAATATTCATTAAAGTTGTAATCAATTTGTGAGTGAGAGTTTGTTAATCATTGTTTGTCTTGCACTTGCGTTTACACATAGCTAGAGTATTTTTTGCAATGACTTCTGCTGCTCCTATACCTTATTACCATACAGCTTTGGTAACATCATCTAAAGATATAGTATTAATTTGTACAAGTAGACTGACAGTACCCAGCACCACTATTCCTCTTGACTCTTTCATGACTGTTGAATTATTAAACAGCTGACCAGATGTTCAGTACTGGATGTGCAGAAATTACCTCCATTTAAATACTGAGGAGACTAAAGTAATTGCTTTCAGTCCCTGCTTTAAACCATCCTCTAACTACCAATTGCATCCTTCACTCTGGCAGTTGTCTGAGGCTAATCTCAGTTTATAAACTTGGTGTCATATTTGACCTGAGTTGAATTTCTCAACATATTTGGCTCAACACTAAAAAAGTATTTCCACCTGTAACAACCCCTTAGTCTGCCCTTGTCTCAGCTCACTGTTGCTGAAAATCTCATCCACGTGTTTGTTACCTCTAGTATTAACTACTAAAACACATTACTAGCAGGTGTCCTGCATTTTACCATCTGAACACTCAATATGAATGTTTCATTCCTCACTCATGCCTGCTGACCTACATTGGTTCCCAGTTAAACAGCCTTGATTTCAAAATTTTCATCCTTTGCTCTTGCTCCCTCCATGACCTTATCCCTTCCCCCTTCCCCCTTCCCCCACCTAATCTGTCATCTGCAGCCCACAGGTTCTGAGATAACTGTATTCATATAATTCTGATCGGTTGAGTGTCCCTGATTTTAGTTGGTCTGCCATTGGTGTCTATGTCTTCATTCTGTCAAGGTGGCAAAACTGTGGAAGTCCTTCTCAAATCTCTACTCCCTTTTCTTAAGATGCTCCTTAAACCTCCCACTGACGAAGCCTTTGGCCCTCTGCTCTATGTATATGACATTGTCGTGTTTTGCTTAGCAATAACTGACTTGGGAAGAATTTTGGTGTTAAACATTCTTTTATCAATGTAGGTTGTCTCCAACTTTTGCTAATTATATGAAAGAACTTGTGAGAAATCAGTTCTTTAAAGAAACAGAAAACTCGTTGTTTAATCATTCCCATTGTGCTGTTTTTCCAAGCTAGGTTTTATCTCTGAAGTAAAACAGAGGACAGTTTGCTTTTGGTTTCTGTCTGAAACATCATGTGCTTTTATAATTCATTTACTCTTTCAGGGAATATACAATTTCCAACTGAAAAAATGATGCTTTGGGTATTCTGTGAAAATTTTCATCCAATGACAAACCAGAAACTACAGGCAAAAAGAGGTTATCACTTGCTTCAGCCGACATCATTAAGCTCAGGTTACTGCAAGAGTCAAGGGCCGTCCAAATGTAAAACTTAATGAAGACAAAAAATATAACTTCATAGGTAAGAAATCCAGTCAGAAATTCAGAAGAAATTGCTTGGCCCATGAGATGATGAGAATGTGGAACTGATGGACACAGGGAGTAAGAATCATGAAATGGTTGCAATGCCAAAGAAGGCCATATGGCCTGGTTTGTCTGTATTGGCTCTTTACAAGAGCAATTCACTTTGTGTCACTTTCCCATCACAGTGAAAATGAAGAATGCATTTAATGGGATACTAGATAAGCATGTGGGAGAAAGGAATAGAGGACTCTTTGAAAGAACTGTCCAAAAAGTCAAATTCCAAGCTCCCTTTTAAAAAAAAACACATAGGTCTTCAATAGCAAGTAGGAAAATATCATGTTTTCTGCTTTCATCACAGTTCCAAGTGGGGAGTTATTTGATTTATCAAGCCTCTATATCAAAAAATTCTTGTGCCGTGTCCATTCCTTCTTTTAGAAGCTAATAAAACATCTACCAACTCTAGTCAGCATGGCTTTGTATGTTGGAAATATAGAGGGTTGTTGTTCAGACTGGAGGGCTGTGACTAGTGGTGTGCTACAAGGATCTGTGATGGGTCCATTGTTGTTTGTCATTTATATAAACGATTTGGATGAGAATGTAGGAAGCATGCTAAGTTTGCGGATGACACTAAGATTAGTGGCATAGTGGATGGTGAAGAAGGTTATTTAAAAGTACAATGAGATCTGGGTCAACTGGTCCAGGGTGCGGAAGAATGACAGATGGATAATTTAAAAAAATGCAAGATGTTACATTTTGGTAAAACAGACCAAGATGGGACTTACTCAGTTAATAGTACGGCCCTGGAGAGTGTTGTCGGACAGAGAGACCTAAGGGTGCAGGTTCATTAGTGCTGAAGAAGATGTTTGGTATGTTTGCCTTCATTGATCAGAGCATTGAGAACTGGAGTTTGGACATCATGTTACAGCTATATAGGGTTGTAAGATCACACTTGGAGTACTGTATACTGGTTGCCCTGCTATAGGAAGGATGTTATTAAATTGGAAAGCATGCAAAAAAGCCTAACAAGGATGTTACTGAGATTGTAAGATTTGAATTATAAGGAGAGGCTGGAAAGGCTGGTCTTTTTTTCCTGGAGCCTAGGAGGCTAAGGGGGTGACCTTTATAGAGGTTTTAAAATCATGAGGGGCATAGATAAGGTGAATAGCCAAAATTTTTTCCCCACGGTAGGGAGTCCAAAACTAGAGGGCATTGGTTTAAAGTGAGAGAGGAAAGATTTAACAGGGACCTGAGGGGCAACGTTTTCACACAGAGGGTGGTACTTGTATGGAATGAGCTGCTAGAGGAAATGGTGGAGGCAGATACACTTAATTTGGACAGGTACATGAATAGGAAGGATTTAGAGGGATATGGGCCAAACGGAAGCAAATGGGACTAGTTCAATTGAGAAAATCTGGTTGGCAAGAATGAGTTGGACCAAAGGGCCTGTTGCTAAACTGTGTACCTCTGTGTATGCCCTCTTCAACAGCAAACTGTGAATATGTACAAAGTGCACTGCGGCAACTGGCTTCTTCAGCAGCACATCCACTGGCTTCTAAAAGCCACAACCATCCCCCTTTATTCCAGGCCTGACTCCAGCCACTGGTGAATTTACCCCAATTCTCACTGATTTAGGTCCCTGGTGACACACTGACTGAAATGTTACCTCGAAGATGAAAGAAATCATTTGTAGCTCACTGTTGTAATTCAGCTGTTGTGCCCATTTTTGGATCAAAGCTGTAATGAGGTCAGACCAGAGAAAAATACTTAAGTAGGGAATGCATTTCTGATTCCAGAACCAATTGTATGAAAAAGCAAAAGGAAAACTAAGTGATTACTTTGTGAGTATCCTCTCAACTCAGAATAATTAGATTACCATAAGCAGCTTAGGGAAGAACATTTGATGGAATCTGCTTTACTCAATAAACCACCTGGTGCATATTGATAAGCACAAAGTAAAGCAAAGAAATCGGTGACTTGTTACCTAGATATCGTTAAGAGCATGGATTGAATGCTTTCAAGTGCATTTGCGAATTTGTTTAAGTCTTGCAAAAATTGTATTGGTATTAGCTGAAACTCCTGTAAATATTGGCTGACATTATGTAACTATTTTGACTAGAAGTAAGGAATGCATTTTTGGAATAATCTGGAATTAGATTATAGTTATAGATTAGAACATAGATTAGAATTTGAACTAAATATTAGGCCTGTCGCCATAAGTATTTTCTAATTTAGATATTAAAATCATGGTTGCCCAAGGTGAATGACACTACCCAGGAAATCAACATCAGTTTGACTTTGCTGTTCAGAAGGATATAAATGATTGGGGTGAAGAAATTCTGCAGCACTTTGAGCTCAGTTTACATTTAAAACTCATGTCAATCCGTCCAATATGTTTTGAACAGTGGTCCTACTTATTGAAATCCCAGCTATTTCAATGAGGCCAGACATTTTGTAACCAGAGGCTTTATCCTCATCTTCCAACCTTTTTCAAAACCTTATTTCTAGAACCTGCCAGTTACTTAACCATTTTTTGATCCACTTTGTTTTCAATTTGCCTGCTTCTGAATTGGAGTGTTGCTAGTGGTGGTAGATTTTCTGTACTTGTCACCATTATTGGACTTTGAAAGTGGTGTGGAACATGAGGAGTGCTGTTTCCTATCTGATAGAAGCCTCTGATTTGCTCTGGAGTGATCCAGCCTCCCCTTTTCCTTCTTTTCTCCAGTGAAGCTTCTGGGTTCAGTCGGGGTCTCATCCTGTCGAGAAACAGGAAGTGCTAAGCATGCCTAAACTCCACAGACTTTACTTTTTATGAAGGAACATTAGCTCATCGCCTATGTATTCTTTCAAACAGGAAGTCTAGATGAGGTGATGTATGAAGCTTTAAAGGGACAGCAGAAAGCTGGATGTGGTCATGGAAGAGGGGGGAAGAGTAACAGATGAAAAGGTTGGGAAAATAGATGGGAGAAGAGGGTACATGACCATTACTCTCAGTCATTAAACAAGCCTATAGAGTTGTGCATAATGTGCTCACTTCCATTTTGATAAAACTCACATGAAATGGAAAGGGAGACAATCTGGGAATAACCAGTCAGAAAAACTACTTGCAGTGAAATATGAGGCTCAAACTTGTACACCAAAATGACCATGCTCCAGAATGCTTAACAGATGCTACCACTCTAACATATTAGCATGATAGGGAATACAATTTGAATGATACTTTCATTCACATCCTCATGCTGAACAGAACCATTTTTGGGGAATAACTAGCATTGTCATTTCCTCAGATGCTGTTGATTTTTATCTGTCTCCAAGAATATGAAATTGAGCAGTGTACAGAGATTAATATGACTGTCTAGGAGAAGTCCATTTCTGAATATCTTTTTGAAGAAAGGTTGGAGATCTGAATTTTGAGCTCAGGTTTATACCAGGGTGGGTGATCCAAGTTGAAATTGAAACTTAAAAATATGAATGCCAGCTGTAGGATCACTGTTGTCCAATACATTAGAATTGAGCTTGATTGTCAATGCAAGATATTTTGCAATATGAAATTATTTTTAGTACTAAGTTAATTTAGCGTATGTGTTCTGGTAGTTTGGACTATTGCAGCTTCCCAAATTGTATGCCAAGAAAATCTTAACATAATGAAATATGAGTGATTCCCAAGAATCTGCCAAACAATAGGGTACAAAATAAAAATGAAGTTATGTAGATTATCTGTAAATGTCCCTGTTATTTTACAATAACTGGAACTACTCTGTGATTAAATAATTCAATGTGAAAGTAATGTATGCAGAACCTATGCACTGTTTTGACCTTTGGGAACAAATTAAGTGGTGAACTGAGATAGATAGGCAAAAGCAGTTCTCTTGCCTTCTAATTGTGTGTGATTTTCAGAACTGCTTGATTTATGTTCCTGCTCTGTGCTGAATTATAGTGAGTAAGGTTGTTTCCATGTCGTCCTTGAAATAATATCCAGACAACATTCTCCTCCTTCACTGTTCACACAGTCTCTGTAGTTGCCAGTATCCATAATTACATTGGATTCTCTAATCTTTGATGACCCTTCATAAAATTGCACGCAACTAATAATGTGCTGCCTTCCAGCTTCCCCTTTCATTTATTTCTGCAGCATTTTCACAATAAAATTCTTTGGGTTCCCCTAAAACACACTGCCCCAGTCTATATAATTAATCAAGTCGTCCTTTACTGAGTCCTGCAGAAAGCCACGATATTTATTAAAATGTGCTGCCTTTCCATAATTGCAGAATTATAGACCAGTATTTTAATGACTTTCAATGCATTGTAGTAAAGAGACCAATTTCATTCATAGAATGGATTTTGGTTGATGGAGGGAAACATGTAAGGCTTTCTACACTGGCCACAGCCACTTATTAAATTGCTTAAGGTGAGGGCAGAATTTATTTTCTATCAACTACTTGCTCTACACTGTTGCTTGCAGCTGAGTTTCAAACCAGACAAATTGTGCTGGTTGACTAAGGAAAGGCAACTTGTGCACATTCTTCTTTAAAAGAAGCAGCTGCTTGTAGATTACTGCCAGTTTATTCTCAATTATTTCCTCAGTCTCTATGAGAAACTTTCAGTCTCTGCCTAATGATATGTGGTAATTTGCAGAATAACAAATAATTCAGTGAAAGGTCTTGAGCAATGTCACCCCATCATCCTGTGTCATTGTAAATTGATCTTCCTGTTCTGTCAACCCTATCCTGTTAAATTACTGACCACCCAACTTCCCCCTTGTTCCTCAACTTGGATGATATAATTAACAGTCTTCTTTTCTCCTCTTCAAGTCCACTATCATCACCTTTCCTCAAGGAAAGTGCCCTTAACACTTCTGCCATTTATAAACAATCATGCCACATCCAATATCTCTTATCAAATCGATAAACATGCCTTCTCCTCCAAAATTTTTGTCCATCTTTATCACAATTGTTTTTGAATTGCTCTAACCATATTTTCATCCATGTCACAGCCTTTACCAAAGTCACAAATGACACTCTGTGACTGGGATTCTAGTAAACTGTCTTTCTTGCACCTATCTGCAACCTCTGTCATTGTTCTCTCCTGCAATGACTCTATGCTATAGTGCAGCTGGCTGGTCTACCATTGCCTAGTTCTGTACGTACCTTTCCAATTGCCTTCATTGGTTTCTCTTTCCTTCCAATATCAATATCTCCAGAGTTCCAGCAAGGATTTATATTTGAGTTTTTTCTGTCCTACAATGTTGTCCCACAGAGACATTATGAAAAACACAATATTGGGTTCTATGTGTATACTAATGAAACATAGCTTCACCTCACTTAACCCATTCACTGTCATATATTTGTGACGCTGCTTGTCAAGCTTTCTGCATTGAATGAGTAGAAATTACCTTCACCTAGATATTGAGAATGTTACCTGTCCCCACCGTCAGCTTTGTGGCTTTACCTCCAACAAGTAGACGACGGTGGTTCAAGAAGGCAGCTCACCACCGTCTCCTGATGGACAATAAATACTGGCCCGGCCAGCAACACCACACATCCTATGCATGGATTTAAAAAACACCTTTCCCTAGCCACAACTCCTCTCCCTAATAATTGTTTGGGATTGAACCAGAATGCATACATGCATTCAATTTTACACAGAAATGACTTTCTGACCAACTTCACTTTGCCACTAAGACTGCCCATTTCTATTACCATAGCCCTTGGGAAAATGGTGGTGAGCTGCCTTCTTAAGCCGTTGCAGTCCTTTTGGTGTAGATACATCTGCAATGCTGTTAGGGAAGGAATTCCAGGATATTGACCCAGCAATACTGAAGGAACAACAATATACTTCTAAGTCGGGACTATGAGTGGCCAGAAAGGGAACTTACTGGTGGTGATGTTTCCATGTGTTTGTTGTACCTGTCCTTCTTGGCGGTTTAGTTGTGAGATTGGAAGGCACTGTCAGGAGCCTTGGTGAACTTTTACATCTAGGCACTACTCTACTAATGAGCATCGGTGTTGGAGTGGATGTTTGTGATGGTGTCGATCTTCTTGAGTGTTGTTGGAGTTGCACTCATCCAGCCAAGTAGAGAATATTCCATCACACTCCTGACGTGTGTCTTGTAGATAGTGGACAGGCTTTGAGGAGTTGGGAGGTGAATTCTGTATTTCTAGCTCTGTCCTGCTCCTGTTGCACAGTATTTATATGGCTAGTCCAGTTCAATTTCTAGTCAACATCTCACCCCAGGATGTTGATAGTTGTCAATTAATTCATAAATCTAGCATATGAAGCTATCTCTGTTAGCTACAACAACTATTATCAATTATCATGTAATACAATTTGGTTTACTAATGTCCCTTTGGGAAGGAAAGCTGCCATCCTTACCTGGTTTAGCCTACTCCAGACCCACAGCAATGTGATTGACTCTATAATTACCTCGTAAATCATTTATTTCAAAAGGGAGTAGTGATGGGCATTAACTGCTGACCTTTACAATGATGCCCACATCCCATGAAAGAAAAAAATATAAATACCTGTGGTTACAAGAGCAGATCAGAGGCAGGGAATCCTGTTATTCAGGATCTATTAGTTGCACTTCAATTCCATTCTCTGCTGTGATGAGATTTGAACCCAGGTTCCCAGAACACAAGTCTGATTCTCTGGATTATTAGCACAGTCGTTGTACCACCACATCTCACCAAAAACCTGCCATCTTAAATATTCACTCACTGCTGACAGCAGTGTGTACCATCTACATAACTCACTGCATCAAATTGCCAAGGCTCCTTCAACAGCACTTTCCAACCCTATGACCTCTAACACCACAAAAGACAAGAGCAGCAGATGCATGGGATCACCGGTCTTCTGCCATGAGTCATACAATCCTGACTTGGAATCATATTGCTCTTCATTCACTGTCATGGGGTCAAAATCCTGCATCTCCCACCCTATCAGCATGTAGTTGCCCCTGTGCCATATGAGCTACAGCATTCATGAAGGCAGCTTCAGCACCAACTTCTTAAGGCTAATTAAGAACGGTAGTAAATGCTATCATAGTCAGGGACACCCACATCCCATGAATGAATGTATGAGGAATAAGTATTGTAGAAGTATTCGAAAGTATTCGAAATGGAGAAAGGTGACCAGTGGTGTTCCACAGGGGTCAGTGTTGGGGCCACAGTTGTTTGTAATATGCATAAATGATCTAGAAGAGGGCACTGTTAGTATGATCAGCAAGTTTGCAGATGGCACGAAGGTTAATGGAGTAGCAGAAAGAATAGGGGACTGTCAGAGAATACAGGAGAATATAGATAGACTGGAGAGTTGGTCGGAAAAGTGGCAGATGGTTTTCAATCCAGACAACTGTGAGGTGATGCATTTAGACAAGACTAATTCTAGAGCGAATTATACAATGAACGGAAGAGCCTTGGGAAAAGTTGATGGGCAGAGAGATCTGGGAGTGCAGGTCAATTGTAACCTGAAGGTTGCTGCACACGTGGATACAGTGGTCAAGAAGGCATATAGTATGATTGCCTTCATTGGACAGGGTATTGAGTAGAAAAGCTGGCAAGTCATGTTAAAATTGTACAAGGCGATGGTTCGGCCGCATTTAGAATACTGTGTACAGTCCTGGTCGCCACATTGCCGAAAGGATGTGGATGCTTTGGAGAAGGTGCAGAGAAGTTTATGAGGATTTTGCCTGGAATGGAAGGTGCTAGCTATGAAGAAAGGTTGAGTAGGTTAGGTTTATTTTCATTAGAAAAAAGGAGACTGAGGGGGCACCTGATTGAGGTTTACAAAATCATGAAGGGTATGGACAGGGTGGATAGGGACAAGCTTTTTCCCAGGGTGAAGGATTCAATAACGAGAGGTCACGTTTTCAAGGTGAGAGCTGGAAGGTTTAAGGGGGATACACGCGGTAAGTACTTCACACAGAGGGTGGTGGGCATTTGGAGGTGGTAGAGGCAGGACGGTAGGTTCATTTAAGATGTGTCTGGACAAATGCATGAGTAGGTGGGGAGCAGAAGGATACAGATGCTTAGGAATTGACCGACAGGTTTAGACAGTACATTTGGATCGGCTCAGGCTTGGAGGGCCAAAGGCCTGTTCCTGGGCTGTAAATTTTCTATATTCTTTGGTCTTTGTATTGATCTGCTTGTAAGTGTTGTAAGTAATGAGCTGAGGCGATGTGGTTGTCAGGTAAGTAAGTAATGTGCATTTATTTTGAAATACTGGTCCAACTTTAGCTTTCTAATATCACTGTATCAAAGTGTTGATAGGATAAAAAACATACCAGGCACTGTATCAGACAAGTTTTCAGTATAATCTCCTTTAATACCTTATGTAGCAGATTTCACAAAAGTCACAGAATTGAGGTGCATTTTCACCTTTGTGCAACACATTTACATCATCTTTTTAGAATAATATTGACATTCCAAGAAAGTTGCATTATTTAGTAATAAAGAAAGCTATACAGTGAATCATGTATCTCAAATCTGCCTTTGATAATCTGATAAACAGTGTTCCTGCTTTGCTGAAATTATTATTCTTCTGAACTGAGCGCCTAAATGCTGATATTTCAGGTTATTAATCCTGTAATGTGAACAGAGCAATGCAATTGATCCTGAAGTTCCAATCAGAATAAAAGGGTAAATGTTACAGGTTCGTGCTCTTAGCAGAGAGCATCACGCACTTGGACCAACCATAAATTCTGGCTCAGGGATTACTAAAGGGAAAAGCTCATTGAAATTTGTATTTGAATTTCTGAATATTGGGAATTTGTAAACTTCAGATTTCAATATCTAGCTGCTGATTGTCTGAATCTCAAATGCTGTTTCAAATTATGAATATTTAAAAGGAGGTTGTCAGTAAGAATGATTTTATTCCTGTTTATTTATACCTTACTATTTGCTGGTTTCAATTTTTTTTTCACATGAAGCTTTTAAGAAGAGGATGGCATATTGTATTTTGTAATAATTGAATCTTCAGATTGGATCCTATCATTTTACGAATTGTACTTCTATATGCTAGACAATTAGCGACATTTCCTTTCTGTGGTATTTTCATTTCTGTGAAACATTGGGGACAGGGATTATAACAATACAACAATGTATGTCAAGTATTTACTGTCTCCTCCTTAACCAGTTACACCTTTTGCCCTTTGATGCAATTCCATAAGGGCAATATTTAAGGAAGACATTGCTCTTTCTTCCTTTCTCGATGGTACAAATTGAGATAAGGATTTGATTGTGCTCATTCACCTCCTGTGGCTTGCTCATAAGCAAACACTTATATCAACAAACTACTGGAAGAGATGAGAAAAATTCCTGTAGCCATTTTGCCCTTCCTTACCTAACGTATGGTAACATCAGCACTTCCACTGGCCTGGCTGAGATTAACAATCAAATTTGAGCTTTCCTTATTTGAATAGCTGATTGCCACTTTAGGCTGTTCTGTTGCCAGTTGACCTTTTAGGGATATTATTACCTTTTATTGCTGATACCTCTTTGTGTCACCGATTGTTCCATTGTGTTGCAGATATTTGCAGCATTTTAAATGGCAAGTCAGGACCAGTAACGAAACTTACAGAAATTATCACTGCAGAATCATGTTTAATTTTGATTCTATAATAAACTGGGGCATTGTTGGGCAAGGTATGTTCCGTAAGAATGAAATTGTGAAATTGTCACTATTTGGGCTGCCAAACTGAACAAAAAGAAATCAGCTACATTTTCAGGTAGAATCCATAGTTGTAAGTACTGCATACCGAAAAGCCTCGGGCAGATGTTTATCTGTTGTCTTTGATAAGTAGCTGTAGTTGTCACGTTATGGTTATGTTTACTTCATTCTTTTTAAGTGTCTTTTTGTTTTATTGGTTACTTTCCACCAGACCTTTAAACAGATACTGACTGGATGAAAGGAACTTACCTTGCTGACAAGTCTTGCAGTTAGGCCTGTTCATACTTTGTTTCTGTTGCTAGGATACAAGGTTGCTAAGGAGCATGGCAATGCGGGACTTCAGAACACTGTCGCAGTGAAATTTAAAGCTGCTTTTGGAGAATTGCTGAACTGTCTAAAACAACAAACCCTCAGTTAGTATACTTGCATGCAGTGGCACCTTACTAACAGTGTAGACATTAGGTTTGTGAAAATAGATGACATTCCCTCATTTTCATGATTCATTTTAAAGCTGATTGACTTAGATTGATAAAAGTTAGTATTATTGACCTGAATCTATTTGTGCAAGGTAACAGAAGTCTTTCTTGAGATTAATTTGAAAACAAAATCTAAATTCTTCCTTGTGTTTGATTTTGTGGCAATAACAAGGCAACAACTTACTAAACTTAAATAGATCCCCAGTTGAATTTAAGCAGACTCCATGACTAGCTTCAAAGGAGATGTGAGTGTGTATCCTTGTCACATGCTGTCATGTGGCTTGTTAGCTGTTACTAACACTCTGGCCCAGAAATTCAGTTATACCACGTCCTTTTTTCTCAAGTAGTTTGACTGTAGTCATGGCTATCTCATAGGTCTGTCTTTGAGGAGGAGCAGCAGAGAGGAGGAGGTTCTCCATATTCAGGCAGCATCTTTTTGTATTTCATAAAGAAGATTGTCATTAAAAGAAGATTGCCTTTTGGGGCTGTGACACCATTCCAGTTCACAGAACATCAACAAATTAGGGAGATCACCAAGGCCCATACACAGAAGAAATAACTACATCTCCTTCCCCTTCCTGTGGACAAAGGGAAGCAAGCCAAGAGAGTTTTTGCTCATGTGACATATACTGAATCCCCTATTGCCTTCCATATGTTCATCAATTAAAAGAAACTCAGTAACTGTCAGTGGTCTTCCATGGCAGAGCTCAATTCAGAGAGTAGCTTATTAAGGACAATTTCACCTAAATCAACACTTCTATGCTCAATGAATCAACAATCCACAGTCCTCACCAATTTCCTTATAATCACTATTTAGTGGCAGTCCTTCAGTTTGGGTAGATATATCTTGCCTTCTGTTCATTACAAAGATAAAGACCAATTCTAAACTAGAACAAAAATATGATTCATTATCAACTCAGTTACATTTCTATTAGCCAACAGAAGTAATTGAGAATCACTCTTGTATTTGTGTGTGCTCTGTTCCTTACCCTAGTGCCTCTGTAATGTATGACACATGTGGCTACAGCTTTGGAAGTGGAAGGCTGCTGAAATTCTGTTGAAGACATTTCACTTGGATGTGATGGTTGAAATTGTGTGATTCTGCTCTCAGGAATCCAGGCTGCAGACTGACAGCATCTCAGCATGGATCAGAGCAACTCTGCTGGTTGTGTGACACCTCCAAGGGAAGTGGCAGAGTGTTCAGTAGGAGAGCCAGCAGGCTGCCATTCTGAGAAAGGTCTCTCTTGCAAAAATCAACATAATTATCCTGGGAAAATACCTCGCTACACCTAGAGTTGCAATATGAACATTGAACTGTCAAATCATTCAGGACTGAGATGAGAAAAGAAGTCATCTTTGAGAGGTTTGTAAATATTTGGAGTTGTCTATCGGGCAGAGACATGGATGCTCCATGGTGGGATATTTTCATGACTGATCAACAGGGCTTTGGGGCTCACGAGGAAACAAGGGCCATGGGCAACAGGTGGAGAGTGTTGTTTAGGGAGAAGATTAGCCAGGATCATATTGAATAGTAGACCCCAAGCTCAAAGGTAAAACCAGATGTTTTGTCCTTTTAAATGTAAAAATGCTGTGCTGCTTTGGAGGTTTCTGTTGATCTTGGCCTCCAAAACCAAATACCTACCTCTGCCAGCACCAATAGCTGAACTATTGATGAAACTGACTGTTATCATAGGAGTTTGTACTGAATAGTTCCATGCACTGCACAATATGAACATTTTTATAAATGATGTGAGTTGCAGTCCCATTTAGCATTGTGTGGAATCTCCTTGTCAGGTTAGCCAGTGTAATAATGATGAGTGTGCGAGTATCAGGGAAGGACTGTGATGAAGGATGATGCAGTCACTTAAGGGCATGGGGAGCATAAATTCCACTGTAGACCTGTTCTGCTGTGTAGCTGCTTGTTGTGTTGTAATATTCCATGTAAAAAGCCTGAGGAAAATTTTAGCTGGACTCCTACATGCTCTGTAATCTTGCCACATTTTGACAAAGTGTTATTTTCATTGAGATTGGCTGAGCGGTTTCTCTCCCGCTGGCCTAGCATGTTTTCTCGTGCTATCATTCCAGATGTTCTTCCTCAACTGCCTACTCTGTCCCAATGTCTCATGCCAGCCCGATTCTCCCACTCACTGTATCCAGAAACAGTGGATGTCCTGGGATCCCTGGCATTGGCACTTCCTTTAAAAGGGCATTATGTGACTGATAAAGAACTCAATCCAGTGCCAAATGGCACAGTTCATGGCATTTACTGCAACTATGACGGGTAAAGGGAAATTGGTGTCTCACTTTGTAGACAGGGACCTGGAGTGATAATCACCGTAATAAAGCACTTGCTGCTCACAAATGTCAAGAACTCAGAAAATGCAATTCATTGGCATCGAGAAAGGCCTTGCTTGACCTCTCACACCATTCTCCCACATTCCTCACCAAAGGCCCACATTGTTCAGGCCTGGGACAATTCTGCCCTTCTATGTGCAATTTTCTTGACAGTCTGCTCAGCACAAAGTTAGTCGGTGTGAGTTAGGATTCTGGTAAAATGTGGTGCTATAAGTATAGGACAGGGAAGAGGAGCAGGGGAATGATGTTTTATGATCAGTGAGACTGTAAAATGGTGGAGATTTGAGCAGAGTGCAATATTCTGGTCTTAACAACTTTAGTGAAATCAATTAATTGCTTCTGACATTGCAACCATGTGCTGGATGTTCTTGCAATTTCTTAACCTCTTCCGTCTATCAACAATGATGTCTTTCCAATTTCTGAGAGGTATAGGAAGACCACAGCCTATACCAGGCTTTGCTGCTCTCTCATTACTTTCTTCAGCTATCCTTCTGCTTATAAAGTATTGCTATAGGCAAATTATACCTCCTATTTAGTATGCATCATTTGTTTTAAGTGGCATTACAGATCTGTGATATATATATCCCCTGTAGAGCCAATGAGTTGTGCAAGTATCACAACTATCATTTCTGAAGAAGGGCTCATGCCCGAAACGTCGATTCTCCTGCTCCTTGGATGCTGTCTGACCTGCTGCGCTTTTCCAGCAACACGTTTTCAGCTCATTACTGTATGTCAGGATGATTAAATTATTCAGGTAGCAGGAATATTGCAACTGGCGTGTATCCCTTGCCACCTCTGCACCACATTGTAGGTGATCAGATTTCTCGGACTCTTAATTAATGCATCCAACAAAGAAACATTCGCCGCTCTCCTTGCAAGGCTTCATGTACCAAAGATTTCCAAAAGGGCATCTGACAAGTGCTGTAGTTCTGCAGATAAGTATGTAATCAGTTTCATTCTTGGCTGCATGACTGCAGCACAAATTGTAATTTATTTGTTATAAAAAGCATGGCAACGTCAAATAGTTTTATTTAAATCTGCCATTATATTCTAACTGCCGTCATATTCTGATGTTGAAAGTACATTGTCAGGGGCAATGCAGCAACTTGTGGTCATGGATCAGAAGATGGACTGCATGTGACTATTTGGCATTGTAAAGTTATTGCAGTCTGCTTCAAGAGATCTGCACTGCAGTGTTGCGGTTGTTAGGAAGATATGGGTTTGAGAACTCGTTTAAATCATGATATGAGTGATTTTGGATTTAGAGTTCTATTTAATCAGAATAAACAGACTTGATGGCGTGAGAGTGAGATCTTTGTTATTGGGAGAAAAGATCTGAAGGGAACATTGTGATCTAAACTACGAAGTGTTGAATCTTGAGTTACACTAAGAATCTTGAGGGGTAAATCGTCTGACCTTGTCACTGCTCACATTTAGAAGTTCACACCGTCACCCTGAATCTGGATTGCACAAGTTGATGTGATGGTGCAAGTCACATTTGCAGTGACATCCTTCCTAGTAGCTAACAGGATGGCTTCAAAACAGGATTTTGGAACCATGAGTTGGCAAATCTGCCCAGAAAATGTCTACTAAGAACTGAAAGTTCAGATACAGAACTCTGGTGTCAATACAAAGGAAGGATTAAAGTCAGGCAGCAGCTGAAAGCATTTTTAGCAAATCTAGCTATTACAAGCAAAGGTAAATTTAGAGTAAGTGTGATGAATCAATGTTTCACAGGAATGCCAGAGACGCAGTTGATATATTTAATATAGGAATGTTCGCAAGGAAACCTGAATCAAGCTCAACATATCTCAGGCAGTTTATGTTCTTTTCCAAAGTGAGAAGGTAAACAAGTTTTCTGTGAGGTGGCCTCAATCTATGCTTGTTAACTCCATAAAAATTCAATAATAAACTGAAAAGTACAATTTATTGGATATCTCAGTGCAATGCTATGTGTAAAATATAGATGTATTCAGTGTATTTTTAAAAGTAATTGTTTGTTCATATCTCAAATTGCATTTATAGAGAGAGAGGAGGTTAATGCTATATTAATTGTATTTAATTGTATGCAAGCCTGGAAGAAGCCTGAAGTAAAAGGATTTTCCAAAACCAGTGCAAATATGAAAACTGCAGTGTGGTACATATCATCAATTTGGTTGTCCCTGCCCTTTCGCAAAAAAGGTGATTTATGAATAAGGGGTGGGGGAGTGGGTGTTCCCAATGGCTCTGGGATGAAATCATAAAGTATTCAAAGCAAAAAAATCATCAGACTGATCTGATCCAGACATAAGAGTACAGATTAGATCTTGGGAGAAGATTGGGCAAACGATATGGGCAAAGTGAGGAATTACATCTGTGCACCAAGAATTTAGGGAGCTAGGCGGTAGAGAGAAAAGCAGAACCTCAGTGATTGTATTTTAGTGATTGCAACCACAACACAGTACGGTTCATACTAATCCTGGTGCCACGTGCTAGCAAGTATAGAGATAAAAAAATCGGACAGACAGATGAAAGCTCGAGAGTTGGTATAAGAGGGAGGGTTTTAGATTCCTGGTTAATTGGCACCATTCTTGGGGAAGGTGGGACATGTTCAAATGGGACGATCTGTACCTGAACTACACTGGGACCAACATTCTCCCAGGTAGGTTTGCTGGTGCGGTAGGGACCAGTTTAAACTAGACTGGCAGGGGAAGGGGACACAGAATATCGATGTCATGCTACACCAAAGGAAGCAAGTGTCAGTGGGTTCAGCTATGATTAGTGTCAAGAGAACAAGGCCAGGCCGGATGGTCTTTTACTTTAATAGTAGGAATGTAAAAGGTAAGATTAATCTATTAATGGTGTAGATTGATGGAAGTGTGATGAAAGTGTGATACTATTGCCATTACAGAGACATGGTTGATGGAAGGGCTGGACTGAAAACTTAACATTCTGGGCTATAGAATCTTTTGGTGAGACAGGGGAGGGTCGAAAAAGGGTGTAGGTGTAGTCTATTGATTAAGAAGTCAATTACTGTAATAAGGAGATATAATATCTTGGAAGGGTCCTCCAACAAGGTTTTGTGGGTAGAACTTAGTAATGTTAAAGGGGCAGCTATTTTATTTGGAATGTATTATAGGTCTCAAAGATTCAGCAGGATAGAGAGGAGCAAATATGTAGATGGTTCACAGATGTGTGTAAGAGTGATAACTGGGTAATAGACTAGGGGATTTTAACTTTCCCAACATAAATTGGGATAGTCATAGTATTAAGGGTTTAGAGGGGAGCAGATTTCTTGAAATATATCCTGGAAGCTTTTTGAAAAGGTCCAATAAGGGATGACATAATGCTGGATCTGGCTGTGGGGAGAGAAGCTGGACAAGTGTTCAGTGTAGCAGTGGAGGAACGTTTTAGCGATAGCAATCACAACACGGTATGGTTCAAATTTCTTCTGGACAAGGCAAAAATGGCATTCAAAAGGTGGCTGTGGATTTGGGGAACAGATTTTATTAAAATAAACCAGGATTATGTAAATGATTTGGATGTGAGTATTAGAGGTATAGTCAGTAAGTTTGCAGATGACACCAAAATTGATGGTGAAGTGGACAGCAAAGAAGGTTATCTCAAATTACAATGTGATCTTGATCAGATGGGCCAATGGGCTGAGAAGTGGCAGATGGAGTTGTATTTAGATAAATGTGTGGTGCTGCATTTTGGGAAAGCAAATCTTAGCAGGACTTATACACTTAATGGTAAGGTCCTAGAGAGTGTTGCTGAACAAAGAGACCTTGAAGTGCAGGTTCATAGCTCCTTGAAAGTGGAGTTGCAGGTAGATAGGATAGTGAAGAAAGCATTTGGTATGCTTTCCTTTATTGGTCAGAGTATTGAGTACAGGAGTTGGGAGGTCATGTTGCAGCTGTACAGGACATTGGTTAGACCTCTGTTGGAATATTTCATGCAATTCTGGTCTCCTTCCTCTTGGAAAGATGTTGTGAAACTTGAAAGGGTTCAGAAAAGATTTACAAGGATGTTGCCAGGGTTGGAGAATTTGAGCTACAGGGAGGGGTTAAATAGGCAAGGGCTCTTTTCCCTGGACCGCAGAGGCTGAGGGGTGACCTTATAGAGGTTTACAAATTTATGAGGGGCGTGGATAGGATAAATAGACAAAGTCTTTTCCTTGGGGTGAGGGATTCCAGAACTAGAGAGCATAGGTTTAGGGCGAGAGGGAAAAAACATAAAAGAAACCTAAGCAACAATGTTTTCACGCAGGGGGTGGTACGTGTATGGAATGAGCTGCCAGAGGGTGATAGAGGCTAGTACAATTGCAACATTTAAAAGGCATCTGGATGGGTATATGAATAGGAAAGGTTTGGAGGGATATGGGCCATGTGCTGGCAGGTGGAACTATATTCAGTTGGGATGTGTGGTTTGCATGGATGTATTGGACCGAATGGTCTGTATCCGTGCTGTACATCTCTATGACTCTATCTGGCCACAGTAGACTGGGAACAACTCCTTGTGGTAAGTCTGCAGAGGAGCAACATGGAGCATTCAAAAAGGAATGCACTGCCTGGGAGAGTACAGATTCAACACGTACACTTAGAGTGAAGTGTAGCATCAGTTTGTTCAGAGAATCTTGGATATCTAGGATAATTCAGGACTGGATGAGGGAGGAGAGCAGGACTTTCATAATGTCCAAAGGGAGCAATTCAGCTGTGGCCCTATAGTAGAATACAGGAGTGCAAGAGGGAACTTAAGAAAGCAAGTAGAAGAGCAGAAAGGGGGCATGAAAAAGGGACTTACAAACAGGATTAGGGAAATTCCTAAAACATTTTATAAATACATTCAAGGGAAGAGGTTAAACAGGGCCTTTAAGGACCAATGGGCTAACCTCTGTGTTAAGCTGCAGGATATTGGAAGGGTGTTGAATGAATATTCTTCAGTCTTCATTCTGGAAACGGAGGACATATGTGTGGAATTCAGGAAAAGGTGCTGTGCAGAACTTGCACAATTTGACGTGGAAAATGGGGATGTATTGGACTGTTGGACTTAAAAGCAGACAAATCCCCTGGCCCAGATAAACCTCATCCCAGGTTGCTGTGGGAGGCAAGGCAAGAAATTATAGGGGTTCTTACACAAAGTTTTAACTCCTGTCTGGCCATGGGAAAGTGCCAGATAATTGGAAGATAGCTAATGTGGCTCTACCTTTTAAGAAGGATGGTAGAGATGAATCAGGAAAGTACAGATCAGTGAGTCCTATGTCAGTGGTAGGGAAACTGTTGGTGAAAATTCTAAAGGAGAGAATTAATACCACTTTGAAAGGCATAGGTTAGTTGATGTAGTTTATGTGGATTTTAGTAAAGCTTTTGACAAGGTCTACACAGAGACTGATTGATTGGGAAGGTTAAAACAAAAGAAATTGAGGAAAACGTAGCAAGATGGATTAGAAAGTGGCTTAGTAATAGGAGACAAAATGTTGTGGTAGAAAGCTGTTTAAGTGCATGGAGGCCAGTGTCCAGTGGATTACCACAAGGATCAGTGCTGGGACCCTTACAGTTTGTTATATACATAAATGATAGAGATGAAAATGTGGGGGTGCCATTAAGTAAGTTTGCAGATGACATCAAGATTGGTAGTGTTTAATCGCAAAGAAAATGGCTTTAGGTTATGGGAAGATGTAGACAGATTGGTCAGATGGACAGAGCAGTGGCAGATGGTATTTAACTTTGATAAATGTGATGTACTTTGGAAGAAAAAAACCAGATGAGGGAGTATTTAATGAATGGCAGGACACTGGGTAGCTTGGAGGAACAGAGGGGTCATGAGGTAACTATTCACAGATCTCTGAACTTGGCAGAGCACATGAATATGATAGTTAAGAAGGAATATGGGTCACTTGCTTTCATCAGTCATAGCATAGAACATAAGAGCAAGGAGGTAATGTTAGTGTAGTACAGAACATTGATCAGGTCACAGCTGGAGAACTGTGTGCAGTTCTGATCACCCCACTAATGGAAGGATATGACAGTACTAGAGGGAGTAAAGAGGAGGTTCATCAGGATGTGGCCTGGAATGGAGAAATTGAACTGTCGGGAGATACTAAATAGCTTGGATTTTCTCTAGAGCAGAAAAGGCTGAGGGGGGGTGTCATGATTGAGGTGTATAACATTTGAAGGGTATGGACAAGGTGGGTAGAGAGCAGCTGTTCCTTTGATTGAGGGATCAATCATGAGAGGGCATAGTTTATAGGCTAAGGGGCAGGAGATTCAAAGGGGATTTGGAGAAAAAACATTTTTGCTCAGCTTGTGGTAGGAATCTGGATGCACAACCAGGGAAGGTAATGGAGGCTGGAAATCTTACAACCTATAAAATATATTTGGATTAGCATTTCAAAAATTGTAACATTCAAGGTTATGGGACAAGTGCAAGAAATCGGGATTGGTGCACCTTTTTTGTTGGTACAGAATCAATGGGCCATAGGGCCTTTTTTGACTCTGTGAATCTAGTCAGAAGTCACACAACATCAGGTTATAGTCCAACAGGTTTATTTGAAATCACAAGCTTTCGGAGTGTTGCTCCTTCATCAGGCGAAGTGGAAGGAAGTGCACAGGCACAGAATTTATAGGTGGAGAGATCATTGCAAAATTATTCCAGGTAATTAACAGTAGGTAGTACAAATGGTATGAGTGGAGTGTTGACAAACTGAATAGCAAGTCTTTGCAGGTGATCAAAAGTGTCAAATGGTGTGAGTAAAGAGCCAACAGCTAATAGTAAGTGAAGGGATGACCTGTGATACAATTCATTGAAGCAGAAAGGTAAATATAAAAAATCAAATTTGTGTCTAGCGCCATCTTATTTTTAAATTTTTTACAATTATCTCTCTGCCTCTATTAATTGGATCATAGGTTATCCCTTCACTTACTATTACCTCTGAAGTCTCGTGATTTCAAGTAAACCTGGACTATAACCTGGTGTCGAGTGCCTTCTGACGTTTTGCATCCCAGTCCAATACCGGCACCTCCACATCTATAAATCTATGAATTGGATGGTAGATGACTTTCCAACTAAATGGATGTCAACACATGCTTTCTGAAATTTATTTGTTCAAAATGAGCAATCGGGTAAGAAATGAATGAACTGCTGGTTCTGCCTCTCCCTTCTCAAGAGAAGGCAAACACAATAAAGGTGTTGTTTAGTGCGTGAAGTATGAAATGTTAAAATTTTAAATGTTATATGTGTACAATTTGGTTCCATAGATTCTACCCAATATATTCAGTGCCTTGATGAAAAGATCTGTAAAATTTTCTCAGCTCTCCAGAGGTAAACATACTCTGAAATATTGACTTTGTCTTCCAACCTTCATTGTTTAAGTTTTACTGTTCACTTTCCATAAACCCAAAGATTATGTATTCTCCAGCTGAAGGATGATGGTAGCAATGTCAATTTTCCATCACAATTATTATCCACAAATGGAGACAATGCGATGAATGGATTGAAGATCTGATTGCTGAGAAGTCAATTACAGTGAAGCTGCGATAATATTCCTTTCACATTTATCTTGCAGCCCTAAGCCACTTATCTCATATAAGCAGCATCCCTGGAATGTGAATCTTTTCGGATAAATGTATAACTATCCAGTTGTGAAATTGCAATTTGTCGTTGAGGTACTGGCAGCTGTTGTAATGGGATAAATTATGCAAATTGTCAGTGGAGGAAATGACTTTATTTATAAAATGTCTTTAACATTGAAGAACATTGCCCATATAAAATCCGACTCTCCTTACAGATGAGAATAAACAATAAATGGGAGAGTTTGGAACGTTGACTGAAAGTTTGGTACTAAATATACATTTTAAGAAGCGCTTAAAGATTGAGTAGATTGAGGTGTTTAAGATGGAGTTCTCAAAAGTAGGTGAAAGGGGCATAATCTTTCAGACAGTGTGGTTCCCTGATCCTCCTGCAATGCGATCAGCAGTGACCACATCCTAACCTGTTTAAGCCATCCTACAGCCAGGTGTTACTCTGCTAATTGATGCCTGCCAGTCACTAAGGGAAAGTCCCACCTCCAAGTGCTAACGGCCATTTTGATTGGTTGGCAGCTCTGTGGTCACAGCAGTAGTGTAGGTGACCAATAACTGAGCAGGTGGGCAAGCTGCCCTGGGTCTCTTGTAAAATTTCTGATGCGGCAGAATAGAACATAGAACATAGAAGGATACAGCGCAGTACAGGCCCTTCGGCCCTCGATGTTGCGCCGGCCGAATCCTACCTAACCTATACTAGCCCAATAACTTCCAAATGCCTATCCAATGCCCGCTTAAATGACCATAAAGAAGGAGAGTTCACCACTGATACGGGCAGGGCATTCCATGAACTCACAACCCGCTGTGTGAAGAATCTACCCCTAACATCTGTCCTATACCTACCACCCCTTAATTTAAAGCTATGTCCCCTAGTAACACCTGACTCCATTAGCGGTAAAAGGTTCTTAGTATCTACCCTATCTAAACCCCTAATCATCTTATACACTTCTATCAGATCTCCCCTAAACCTTCTCTTCTCCAATGAGAACAGCCCCAAGTGCCTCAGCCTTTCCTCATAAGATTTTCCTACCATTCCAGGCAACATCCTGGTAAACCTCCTCTGCACTCATTCTAAAGCTTCCACATCCTTCCTATAGTATGGCGACCAAAACTGCACACAATACTCCAGATGAGGCCTCACCAGAGTCTTATACAACTGCAACATGACCTCAGGACTCCGGAACTCAATTCCTCTGCCAATAAAGCCCAGTACACCATATGCCTTCCTCACAGCACTATTTACCTGGGTGGCAACTTTCAGAGATCTGTGTACATGGACACCAAGATCCCTCTGCTCATCCACATTACCAAGTAGCCTACCATTAGCCGAGTAATCCATCATCTTGTTATTCCTACCAAAGTGAACGACTTCGCACTTAGCTACATTGAATTCCATTTGCCACATTTCCGCCCAGCTCTGCAACTTATCTATATCCCGCTGTAACCTACCACTTCCTTCCTCACTATCCACAACTCCACCGACTTTTGTGTCATCCGCAAACTTGCTTACCCAGCTTTCAAGTCCTTCCTCTAGATCATTTATAAAGATAACAAAAAGCAATGGTCCCAAAACAGATCCTTGTGGTACACCGCTAGTAACTGCGCTCCAAGATGAACATAATCCATCAACTACTACCCTCTGTCTCCTTCCAGCCAGCCAATTCCTAATCCAAACCTCTAATGTATCCTCAATGCCATACCTCCGTAGTTTTAGCATTAGCCTACCATGGGGAACCTTATCGAACGCCTTACTAAAATCCATATACACAACATCTACTGCTTTACCCTCGTCCACTTCTTATTTATTTGGGAACTAAGTGTGGCATTGGGCTGGAAGCCAAGACGTACTTCTACATGGAGGTGAGCCAGGTTTTCTTGTGTAATTTCTTCCTTCTCACCTGGTTCCATATTCATGCATGGGTAAACATCACATTTGTGAGTTGCAAGTTCTCCTTGCCAGGGCCCTATAGGATCCATATTGTGCGGAAACATGCCATTCAGCCCATCAGGTCCATACTGATTCTCTGAAGAACATTCCACCCAGACCACCCCCTAATGCTATCTCTGTAACCCACTTAACCTGCACATCCCGGATCATTATGGGCAATTTAGCATGGCCAATCCACCTAGCCTGCACATCTCAGGTCACTATGGGCAATTTAGCATGGCCAATCCACCTAGCCTGCACATCCCGTGTCACTATGGGCAATTTAGCATGGCCAATCCACTTAACCTGCACATCCCATATCACTATGGGCACTTTAGCATGGCAAATCCACCTAGCCTGCACATCCTGCGTCACTATGGGCAATTTAGCATGGCCAATCCACCTAGCCTGCACATCCCAGGTCACTATGAGCAATTTAGCATGGCCAATCCACCTAACCTGCACATCCCGGGTCACTATGAGCAATTTCGCATGGCCAATCCACTTAACCTGCACATCCCGGGTCACTATGAGCAATTTAGCATAGCCAATCCACTTAACTTGCATATCCCGGGTCACTATGAGGAATTTAGCATAGCTAATCCACTTAACCTGCACATCCCAGGTCACTATGAGCAATTTAGCATGGTTAACCCCACCTAACCTGCACATCTCTTCCCAAAACCTGGGTAAAGTGAGTTACTCACCCCCACCACATTTACCAAACCACCCAAAAAAATTTTCTAACCTTAATTAGCTGCTTACTATTATATTTAAGCAGTTTAATATTAAGTGGATAATGAGTAAACCAAAGGGATCCCGCAGCTCTCAGAAAACAAAGACCCCTCCCCCACCCTCCTCTCCTCCTCCGGCTGCAGCTGATGTAAAAACAGGCCTTGAACAGATGATTGCCAGGCTGGAAACGACACTCGTCAATTTCATCGCAGAATCCAGACAGAGATGGAATGCATTCGAAGAAAAGCTGCAGAAACACAGCCAGGCTCTCGAGGAATTACAGGGCCGAGTGAAGGGGGCGGAGCTAAAGGCCACGACCTCCGAGGCTGCAGCACAAACAGCTGCAGAACAGGTGCGAGCTCTGGAGCAGAGAGTCCGGGCCTTTGAAATCTACATGGATGACCTGGATAATAGAAATCGGAGAAAGAATATCCGTCTTCTGGGCCTCCCTGAACAAGAAGGGAAAGGACAGTTAGCAGTATTTCTGGAGCGATGGCTGCCCCAGCTTTTAAACCTGGGGGCTGAAACTGACCGGGTAAGGGTGGAGTGGGCCTACCGGGTCGCAGTACGCGGATCTGGCCCAAACCAGAGCCCACGCCCGGTCCTGTTCCGGCTGCAGAGTTATAGGGAGAGGCAGATACTCCTGGATGCCTCCAGAAAGCTTGGAAAGGATCCTAAAGCTATGATCCATGAAGGATCCAAGATTATGTTATTTCAGGACTTCTCCCCGGCTTTGGCACGAAGGAGGAAGGCGTTTGATGAGGTGAAGAAATGTCTAAGGAACTTAAATATTCAATACACCTTACGCTACCCAGCGACGTTATGCTTTACCCACGAAGGATCCGAGTATAATTTTAGATCACCAGAAGAGGCTAAGGAACTTTTAGACTCGTTTAAATAAATCGTAAGAGACAATTTATGTTGGCTTGCCTCTTCCACACTCCGTGGGGAGAAGTGGATACTTTACTTTACTTTTGCTTCTGGGAGCAGGGTTGTCTTCCCTTGCTATTTTATGTTATTATACTTAACTGTAATCTGTTGGAGTTGTAATTTTATAGTTGTGTGTGTTTGTACGTGGCATTGATGCTATCAGATATACTCAGGTATGGGTGGGGAGGGGTGGGGGTGGGGCGCTCACTGTTAACTCTAGCTCGGTATTATATCTAAATCCTATTAAGGAGCGCCCGGGTCAAGGGTGGGACACTGTTTGGGAGAGGATATGGTGGACCTTTAGAAAGGAAGTAAGGCCCCCTGAGAACAAGGGGGAGGATCTCCATTCAAACACGTTTTATTTTTTTTGTTCTTATTGTTTGGAAATAGTTTACTTTTTATTATACTGTTATGAGTGTATTAGAGAACATTTTCTCTTGTTTGAAGGATGTAAGTGACTCAACTATACACTCTGGATAATTGTGGATTAGATTAGTAGTTAACTGAGTTTCATTGTTTTTCTTTCTTCTTTAGTATCATTCCTTTGCATTTTGATGATTATATATTTAAGATCTATTTTTATATTAATGTTTGTGCTTGAAAGTTCTGTTTTTTTTAAATCTGTCAAAATATTAAATTTCTAATAAAAATATCTTTAAAAAAAAACCTGCACATGTAGGGTCACTATGAGCAATTTAGCATGGCCAATTCACTTAACCTGCACATCCCGTGTCACTATGAGCAATTTAGCATGGCCAATCCACATAACCTGCACATCTGTGGATTGGGAGGAAACCAGAACACCCAGAGGAAACCTGCACAGACTCTGGGAGAATCTGCAAACTCCACACAGACAGTCACCTAAGGGTTGAATTGAACCTGGGTCTCTGGCACTATAAGGCAGCAGTACTAACCGTAGAGCCACTATGGGTTCCAACTATCAGATGCCATATGTAAAGGCACCCAAACAACATTTCACTCTACAAACCAGGAGTAGGTGAATAAAGAAGGTGAGCTAGTTCATCCTTCCTCACCTAAGAGCTGAACGATTTTGGGTATTCCATCTGGAGCCATAACAAATGGGGAACCTGGCTCAGGATCTGGGTGTAAAAGAAAGTGAGGACTGCAGATGCTGGAGATCAGAGCTGAAAATGTGTTGCTGGAAAAGCGCAGGAGGTCAGGCAGCATTCAAGGAGCAGGAGAGCCGATGTTTTGGGCATGAAGACCTTTCCTGAAGAAGGGCTCATGCCCGAAACGTCGACTCTCCTGCTCCTTGGATGCTGCCTGACCTGTTGTGCTTTTCAGCTCAGGATCTGGGTGTAGCAAAGTGATAGTTTATAACTGCAAAACTTGTACTGTGCATAACATACTGCTGGATTTGACCTTGTATTTTAATTGCTAGTATGTGTTTGAATTGCAGTATTGATAGTCTTGACAATAAATGGAACTATTTACCTTTGGCTGGTTGTTGCAGTTTAACACGATATCTCATAGACATGCAAATAATACATAGTTTACATGTATTAAGCGATGGTTAAAGGTTGTGCTGTTATTGTTAGTTTAACAAAACTTCACTGAAGTTGTAAGATGTTGAGGAATATGGAAATAGTGCAGGGTAATGACATTAAGGTGGAAATGAGCCATGATCTAGTTGATTGATGGGGCAGGCTGGATGGGTTCAATGGCCTGGTCCTGCTCCCTTTTCCCTGTGCTCCGACATGGAGTTATTGTGCTGGCGTCCGTTTATCTGAGTGGTCTGCCAGCAGGCCTAAGCTAGATTGAGGGCAGCACCTCATCCAGAGCCCAGTAACATAGACCTTTACCTCAGTATGTCTTGCCATGTGCCAATCTCTGGGAGCTGTACTTCTTTTGTAACACTGAAAAGAGTAGCGAGTTTTGAGAAGATTTGTAGCTCAGGTTGAGGTTTTGGATGTAGGTTTCCTTGCTGAGTTAGAAGGTTCATTTCCAGATGGTTCGTCTGCCTCCTTGGTAACATCTTCAGTGGTCCTCACTGCTAATAATTCCTGCTTTCAGTTTATATGTTTGTGTTTCTTTGGGTTGATGTCATTTCCGGTTCCTTTTCTCAGGGGGTGGTAAATGGGGTCTAACTTGATGTGTTTGTTGATAGAATTCCAGTTGGAATGCCATGCTTCCTATACAGACCGTATACAGACAAGAAAAACTAATGTCATTTACAAACACTACATTGGGCAAACAGGCAGAAAACTAGCCACCAGGATACATGGACACCAACTATCCACAAAAAGACATGATCTTCTATCACTAATATCCTTACATACGGATGAGAAAGGACACCACTTCGACTGGCACAACACATCCATCCAAGGACAAACCAAACAGAATCACGCAGGAGAATTCCCAGAAGCATGGCATTCCAACTGGAACTCTATCAACAAACACATCAAGTTAGACCCCATCTACCACCCCATGAGAAAAGGAACAGGAAATGACTTCACCACAGGAAATGACATCACCAACCCAAAGAAACCCACACATATAAATTGAAAGCAGGAATTATCAGCAGTGCTTCACCTGAGGCCAACTGAAGATACTACCTAGTAGGGTGACAAAATGTCTGGAAACGATCCTTCCAGCTTAGCGAGCAAACCTACATCCAAAACTGAAAAAAGTCATAGAGGTGCACAGCGCAGAAACGGACCCTTTGGTGCAACTTGACCATGTTGACCAGATATCCTAACCTAATCCAGTCCCATTTGCCAGCACCCATATCCCTCTAAACTCTTCCTATGCATATACCCACCCAAATGCTTTTTGCATGTTGCAAGAGTACCAGACTGCACTACTTCCTCTGGCAGCTCATTCCATACACGCACCACTCTCTGTGTGAAAAAGTTGCCCCTTAGGTCCCTTTTTTTTAATCTTTCCCCTCTCATCCTAAACCTATGGTCTTTAGTTCTGGATTCCCCCACCCCAGGGAAAAGATTTTGTTTATTTATCCTGTCCTTGCCCCTCATGATTTTCTAAACCGCTGAGGTCACCCCGCAGTGTCTGAGGTTCCAGGGAAAACAGCCCCGGCTATTCAGTCTCTCCCTACACAGCATTTGATGGAAGTTTAAAAGTTCTGAATGGTCCAGTGGGTCACATAAAAATATTTTTGAAGCGTGGCTTTGCACCAGGCTGAAACTTTAGAGCACCAGTTTGAAGTCCAATTGTAATGAGACCGACCACTCCTTATGATTTAGTGTTCAGGATAACAGGGGAGGTGCTTAGAGTTGCTGAGTCAGATCATTAACCTTAACTCCAAAGTTAACAGCTTCTTTTCTCTGTCTGATTACCTGAAACTGCTTTGCAGCAACCAGAACATATGACTGTCACCTCTGAATAAGAAGGATGTGAGTTAAAATCCCAATCAAGAGACTGTAGTGCACAGTCTAGGCTAATACTTCAGTGCAGTAGTGAGCACATGTTGCATTCTTAGAGGTGGTGTTTCATGGTTGAGATGTTAAACTGTGACCCTGGATATAGTTTTAAAGTTAACCCAATATTTACCATTCAATTACCACATGAAAGCCAATTATTTGATCACGGTCACATTGCTATTTATGGGACATTGTTTTGCCAAATGCAACATTTCCTCCATTTTCATTCACAACAATGACTGCACTTTAAAATAATTAATTGGTCTTAAACAGTTTAGGAAGCTCTGAATTCCTGAAAGGCACTTGAATGCAAATCCTTTCTTCATGTTGCGGTTGTACAGGACATTGGTTAGGCCACGAGGAGAGAGTGAGGACTGCAGATGCTGGAGATCAGAGCTGAAAATGTGTTGCTGGAAAAGCACAGCAGGTCAGGCAGCATCCAAGGAGCAGGAGAATCGATGTTTCGGGCATGAGCCCTTCTTCAGGAAGGGCCACTTTTGGAATACTACTTACAATTCTGGTCACCCTGTAATAAGAAAGATGTTGTGAAACATAAAAGTATTCAGAAAAGGTGCATTGGGAAGCTGCAGGGATTGGAGGGTTTGAGCAATAGAGAGAGTCTGAATAGGCTAGGTTTTTCTCCCTGGAGCGTCAGAGGCTGAGGGGTAACCTTACAGAGGTCTGTAAAGTCAGGAGGGGCAGAGATAGGGTCAATAGCTGTGGTCTTTTTCCCAGGGTAGGGGAGTCTAAAATTAGAGGGCGTAGGGTTAAGGTGATAGGGAAAAGATTTAAAAGGGACCAAAGGCACACAGGGGTGATGCATGTATGGAATGAGCTAGTATAAATACAACATTTACAAGGTATCTGGATGGGTACAAGAAGTTGAATTACTATGCACGCAAGTATTTAACTACAAAGAAGCAAGGTAGGCCTAGAAAAGTGACAATGGGAGAGATCTTAGATGATGATTCATTACACATCAAATTGGTGATTGTTAGAATGTTGACTGCAGAGGGAGAGCATCCAGTGAATGTGAAGTCCCTGATAGATACCAGTGTTTCAAGTAACTTGTGAGTTCCATAGACCTTTGCAAAAATGACTGAAGATGGTGACCTCAATGTGAAAGTAATGTTGAGGCTTTGAGATGGAATGATGCACATCCCAAGAGGACAAAGATTGCTGAGATTCTGGATTAGTGGTGCTGGAAGAGCACAGCAGTTCAGGCAGCATCCGGGGAGCAATAAAATCGACATTTTGGGCAAAAGCCCTTCATCATCTGCAGTCATTGTTTTTACCTAAAGATTGCTGAGAGCCCACTGTAATGGGAAGAACAAAGGTCTGCAGTTCCAGGTAATATATGTTCAGCAAAACCCACTTAAGTCATCTGAAATAAGTCTCAAGCTCGGACTGGTAACCCTATTTATGCTAAAGGAGACTTGCAACGTTCCTCATGCTACTAAGCCACTAACTGTTGAATAAAATATTACAAAGATGTTTTTCTAGGTTTGGATGGCTTGTTGGTGAATATCATCCTGAAGCAGGTAAGAGGGTAGACTAAATCAGCATCTGCCGAGGAGAATTCAAGTTGCCTTACAGAGAAAGACAAGTTTGAAAGCTGAGAAGGAAGGGAGTAATCAAAAAAGTAACAACTCCTCTAGATATGTTTAGCTGAAGTGAAAACTCTGGAAGATTGAAGTTATACATAGATCCAAAGTAGCTCAGTAAAGCATTGAAAAAATTTCACTATGCCATGCCAGCCATTGAAGAAATTTTCCACAACTTGCCAAAGAAAGGTCTTTACGGTGCTCCATGTGAAGACTGGTTACTGGAATTGAAATTGGCTGAAAGCAGCTGTATTCTACCCATGTTCTGGATGCCATTTGGGAGACACAGATGTGTGCTCATGTGTTTGGTATTTCCACTCCTCTGAAAGAATGTCATGGCAGACAGCATGAGATAGTCAGTGGTCTTGCCAGACAAGAAGTGGTTGTGAATGATCTTCTAGTCTATAGATGTAGAAATGTGATAGAATAAGCCATTGCAAAGCATGATCAGAATATCACGTGACTGCTAGAGAAAGGTTATCAGATGAACTTAATGCTGAACAAGAAAAAGATGTCATTGAAGATGCCTGATGTCAAGTATATGGGTTATATAGAGGGAGCAGAAAAGTTTTGCCATGTTCCTGATGAGGTGCCAGAGGAAGTGGTGAAGGCTGGCACAATTACAGCATTTAAAAGGTATCTGCATTGGTATAGGAATAGGAATTTAGAGGGATATGGGCCAAATGCTGGCAAATGGGACTAGATTAATTTAGGATATCTGGTTGGCATGGATGAGTTGGACTGAAGGGTCTGTTTCTGTGCTGTACATCTCTATTACTCATTGACAGGATGAGAACTACAGCAATCATGCAGTGGCCAACAGATGCAACAGCAGTGCAATGATTTGTTGGACTTGAGTCACCTTTATGCAACATGGGCAATCAGTTGTATTTGCATTGAGAGTGTTTACATTCCAATTGAGGAAGAGTCCCTAAATGTTTGTCTTTACTTCCAAGCATTTTAATCCATGTTTGAGAGACAGAGAAAGAGTGACTGTGGAGTCTGACTACAAGCTATTTCCTTATATCATTCTCAAATTGTTTCTGTCTAAAGTGTGTTCAAAGGCCATTACTTTGTTTATAGAGATAGCATCTGGATGTGACATCGAAACAATTGAAATGACTGCATTGTTCTGTGGAGAGCTCTGGTCCCTATGAAGCAAGTTGAAGATGCTAAGACAGAGTTTGAAATTTTCCAGAATCAATGGGAAGTTATCACTCACCATTGACATCAAGTTAACAATCCAGTAGAGATGTTGAATCTGAAAGACTTAGATCAGCAAACTCTGTAACTAGATACAACTCCGCAAGTACTGCAGGACAGAGTGATAGGGAAACGGCCTGGAAGAATGAAGGACGCACCTCTTGTTGCATTGTTTACCATTTCCTTGTGATAATACAGGAGATCACCACACCTTATTTGAATTCGTGAGATTGTAGTTCGAATGACATCCATTCATTGTTATAAGCTAATCATTTATTCAAGCATTTCCGCCCTGCCGTCTCCAAGCAATTCAGCTGGAATGCCATTGATCTTTTGACCCCCAGTGTTTTGCCATTGGCTTAATGCCCACAGCAGCTTGGTTCTAGTGAGTGAGAGGTCGCCTGTTCTTTGTTGTTTGTGTATCTGGTTACTGCAACTGGATTGTGAGCAATAGTTTGCTCCTTATTTAAAGGTTAAGAAATAGCAGCTTATTCCTGATAGCCAGTCAGAATTCAGTGCATAATCTTACAAACAGGGCAAAATATAAATAAAATAAATATTAGAAATATATACATTGTGGTTTGCAATGTGTACTCGAATAAGAACTGGAAAAAGCCATTTTGTAAAATTGCAGATGGAAACAAAAGGCCCAATTCAACTTGCCATATGTAAACACTTGCTGGCCATATCCATCCACACAAAATGCTTATAGTGACTTCTCCCACAAGTTTGCTGTGTTGCTAAGGTTCTGGGTCTTTATTAAAGGTGTCTTAATTGTGATGTAATAATGATTATGATGTTTCAAACCCAGACGGTTGTAGAACAGACAAGGTGCTGTTATAAGATGAAGCACTCCAGCAGTTGCATACAGTTGTATCTTTCTTTAAAGGTCTAATTTAAAGTAAAAACCCGTAATAAAGTGATGAGTCGATTTGTTCGAAGGACACTTCCTTGGGTTAAATCTCCCCAGAATTTCTGCACTGTAATTTGAAAGATGGAAAGTTGAACACAGGACTCCATTGAGGAATTCTTTAACAGTCTGTACTTTGCAAGATGTTGAATGGATCTTTTTGAATTCACTAAACAGGCTGGGACATCGTACAGGTAAATATCTCAATGTTCATCTTCTCATAGAATCATAGAGATGTACGGCATGGAAACAGACCCTTCGGTCCAATCCATGCCGAACAGATATCCCAACCCAAGCTAGTCCCACCTGACAGCACCTGGTAGTCTCTGAACATACCGTTGCTACACTTCCCTCTAAAGTGTACGTGTTGAATCTGTACTCTCCCAGGCAATGCATTCCTTTTTAAATGCTCCATGTTGCTCCTCTGCAGACTTACCGCAAGGAGTTGTTTCCAGTCTACTGTGGCCAGATAGAGTCATAGTGATGTACAGCACGGTTACAGACCCTTTGGTCCAACTCATCCATGTTGACCATATATCCCAACCCGATATAGTCCCACCTGCCAGCACCTGGTCCATATCCCTCCAAACCCTTCCTATTCATATACCCGTCCAGATGCCTTTTAAATGTTGCAATTGTACTAGTCTCTACCACTTCCTCTGGCAACTCATTCCATACACGTACCACCCTTTGCGTGAAAACATTGTCTCTTAGGTCTCTTTTATATTTTTTCCCTCTCACCCTAAACCTATGCTCTCTAGTTCTGGACTCCCTGACCCCAGGGAAAAGACTTTGTCTATTTACCCTATCCATGCCCCTCATAATTTTGTAAACCTCTATAAGGTCACCCTTCAGCCCCCGACACTGCGGGGAAAACAGCCATATCCTATTTAACCTCTCCCTGTAGCTCAAATTCTCCAGCCCTGGCAACATCCTTGTAAATCTTTTCTGAACCCTTTCAAGTTTCACAACATCTTTCCGATAGGAAGGAGATCAGAATTGCATGCAATATTCCAATAGAGGCCTCAACATGACTTCCCAACTCCTGTACTCAATACTCTGACCAATAAAGGAAAGAATACCAAACGCCTTCTTCGCTATCCTATCTACCTGTGACTCCACTTTCAAGGAGCTATGAACCTGCACTCCAAGGTCTCTTTGTTCAGCAACGTCCCTCGGACCTTACCATTAAGCGTGTAAGTCCTGCTAAGATTTGCTTTCCCAAAATGCAGCACCTCACATTTATCTGAATTAAACTCCATCTGCCACTTCTCAGCCCATTGGCCCATCTGGTCAAGATCCTGTTGTAATCTGAGGTTATCTTCTTTGCTGTCCACTACACCTCCAATTTTGGTGTCATCTGCAAACTTACTAACTATACCTCTTATGTTTGCATCCAGATCAATTATATAAATGACAAAAAGTAGAGGACCCAGCACCGATCCTTGTGGCACTCCACTGGTCACAGGCCTCCAGTCTGAAAAACAACCTTCCACCACCACCCTCTGCCTTCTACCTTTGAGCCAGTTCTGTATTCAGATGGCTAGTTTTCCCTGTATTCCATGAGATCCAACCTTGCTAATCAGTCTCCCATGGGGAACCTTGTCGAACGCCTTACTGAGATCTATATAGATCACATCTACCTCTCCGCCCTCATCAATTCCCTTTGTTACTTCTTCAAAAAAACTCAATCAAGTTTGTGATTTCCCATGCACAAAGCCATGTTGACTATCTCTAATCAGTCCTTGCCTTTCCAAATACATGTTCATCGTGTCCCTCAGGATTCCCTCCAACAACTTGCCCACCACTGAGGTCAGGCTCACTGGTCTATAGTTCCCTGGCTTGTCCTTACCACCCTTCTTAAACAGTGGCACCAATTGGCTTGCCCCCTTTAAATGATTTTCACCTGAATCCCCTTGAGGTCAAATGTGGCAATAAAATAACAACAAGCTCCATTTGGTTTCCTGAGGTATAGGAACACCTTAAACAGCGAAAATAAAGGGGTATGTTCAAAAAGAAATGTTTAGCCAGACTCTGGAGAAAAGGGATCAAAGAATAAATGATTATCTTAATTGTGCAAAAGTGATAGGTCACTCCTTTCACGACAAATCACACCTTTTTTTATTGTAAAACAATTGCAGGGTTGCCAATTCATTTTTTTATGAGACAAGTGCTTAACAAATGTTATTGAGTTGATATCATAAAAATTCATTAAAAATATTTTTGGACGTTTAGACTCCTTCAAAGCCTAGAAATGTCATATGAATTTCAAGAAGTGAATCACTTACCTTGGGAAGTTTTGCATACTTAATCCAGCCATACAATAGAGTCATAAGTCTGAGATCATCTTTTGTATAGTGTACAAGCCATCTGGTTATTAAAAATACAAAACTGCTAGCACTTTGTAATATATAACATTAAACCCACGCCATCTATCATTGTCCTGCTATCAATAGTTGTAAGCTGTTGTGCTGCAAGTGTTAGTTTGTTCCACATTTAAGTGACTCTCACTGATGATTTTTAAGAAGTGCAGGTACAATCCACTTTCCAAAAGTCTTGTTCTTTTACTGCATTTGGTTACATGATGTCAGGCAGGCTAATGCATATAATCCAGAGGAATGTATTCGTTTAGTCCGAGACCCAAGGAGCTGCAGAGCAAACAAGTTCTTCAGCAGAATATGTTCTGTGTACTTCCTAATGCTCTTCTACTTTATTCTTCATTCTTTCAGGTGTGACAATAGGGAAATGGATTTGGATTTAATGAACATGTGTGTCCTGGCAGGAGGCACGCTTGCCATACCCATTCTAGCTTTTGTAGCTTCCTTTCTACTGTGTCCTGCAGCACTCATTAGATTTTATTACTGGTAAGTGTACATATGTTCATTTTTAGTGATGGTTGTACCTTTTTTTTTTCGTCATTATGACTACACTTACAGACAGAATGAGCAAACAGTTATTGGGTTACCATTGCTATAAAATGTACAATCACTAAGAAGTCCAGAGGTTTGGTTATTATTGACTGTCCAAAGGCTTACAGGTCAAGGGAATGGTTGTTCAAAGTTTATCTTTGGTGTTTGGGGTGAGAGACATCCACAATTAATCTCCACATTCACCACCTTAGAAATTCCAATATGAACTGGTTAGTTCAAGTGGGTAAAATAAAACAGAAGAACTGTTGATCTGAAATGGAATCAGAAACTAAGGTAGTTCTGATGAAGAGTCACTGGATTTGAAACATTAGCTCTGCTTTCTCCCCAAAGATGCTGCCAAACCTGCTGAGTTTCACCAGCAATTTCTGTTCTAGTTCAAATGGGTGGCAGGTATCCTTCAGCAGAAGAGGATTCTGGATTAGAGCTGTGCTGGAAAAGCACAGTAGGCCAGGCAACATCTGAGGAGCAGGAAAATCGACATTTTCCTGATGAAGGGCTTTTGCCCAAAACATCGATTTTCCAGGCCAGCTGCCTGGCCTGCTATGCTTTTCCAGCACCAATCTAATCTAAACTCTGGTTTCCAGCATCTGCAGTCCTCACTTTTGCCGAGAAGAGGATTCTGCCTGCCCATACCCTCATGAATTCCAGAGACACTTTGAAACATAAAGAAAACTCTGAAATCCCTGCCTGTGGACCCATCCCCTCCTTCTCCCACTCCAATAGTCCTCAGTCTCAGCTGGGACTCTGTGCCTTGACATTTAACTGGTATAACTCCTGCTGCCACTGTCAACTAGCTATACCTGGTGAGATCAGCCTTAGGTATGCCAAGTCCAAACTGAAGTGCATCTCCAGATTTATGGAGTGCTTATGAAACTCATATGTCCACCCTCTCAAGGTGATAAAGGAGAGTGGCATCTAAACCAGTACAGGGTGCAAAACTGGCCAGTCTGTAGTCCATCCACTGAACTTACATTGCACTTGAATGGATGAGGATGTGCGTGAGACATAGATTGGAAAGACAAAGCAATTTTGAGCTATTTTCTGGATTTCTATATGGTGATCTATCTCACTTCTCCCAGAAACCAATTGAAATGTTGGGCTCTGTGTAGATTCCTGAAAAGTGGTAGCACAGTGGATAAGGTGGTATAGAAAGCATACAGCATACTTGCCTTCATCAGTTCAGACACTGAGTATAAACATTGGCAAGTCACGTTACAGCTGTATAAAACTTTAGTTAGGCTACATTGGATTATGGTGTGCAGTTTTGGTCACCATGCTATAGGAAGGATGTGGAGGCCATGGATAGGGTGCAAAGGAGGTTTACCAGGATGTTGCCTGGATTGGAGTATATTATCTCGAAGGAGAGGTTAGACAAACTTGGATTTTGTTTTTTAGAGTGTCAGGGGCTGAAAGGTGACCTGATGGAAATATATAAAATTTATGAGAGGCATGGATAGGGCGGAAATGTCAAATACTAGGGGACATAGAGTTAAGGTGAGAGGGGGAAAGTTTAAAGGAGATCTGTGAGGCAAGTTTTTTTTTACACAGAGGGTGCTAGGTGCTCGGAACACACTGACAGGGAAGGTGGTAGAAGCAGATATAATAATAATGGTTAAGAGGAATTTCAACAGACACATGAACGGAGAAACTAGAGGGATATGGACAATAAGCAGACAGATGGGATTAGTTTAGAATGGTATCATGATCAACACGGACATGGTGGGCTGAAGAGCCTGTCCCTGTGCTGTACTATTATATGTTCTACGTTCTTCTCAGTCAATTAATGGTGAACCACATAAATGCGGATTTGGAGGTGAAGGGGAACACTCAGTGAGACTAAAAAGGTCCTGACGTCAAACTGTGCTGAGATGGGACACCTCAGGGTAGCAAACCAGGGAGCCAAAGGTGACCTCAATGAATGAGGATAATGAAAATAGGCACGATTTTTAGTTTTGATTGCTATATAGCCCTTGTGCATTGCGTGAACGTTTGAGTTACAGTTTGCCTGCTTTTTCAATCCCACGCCCCTGGTTCATAGCCTGAGATGAATTCTTACTGAAGTTCACTGTTTCAAATCTTGCACATTATTGTCACATGAGCAGAGCATCAAAAGCTGCTGTACTTTCATGTGTCAGCAAGATGTAAATGATTTCATTGATAATATGAGGAGAAAAGGAACAAAAGGTTACCTGCAGCGCATGCATCAGAGAGTGAAAAGACATTAAAGGCTGTTCTGCTGACACCCACAGGCATAGGCATATCAATTTTCCACCATCAATTATTGAAGTGGTTTTCAAATGATAGAGACTAAGGGTTTCAATGTCAGCCCCATTCTCATAGTGCATTTCTCTGGGGAGAATGGAGAATAGATAAATGGTTTAAAGTTAAAAAGAACCTTAAAACTGCAGATTCTACTGAATAATGGGAAATCAAAATGGGAGAGGAGATTTTGAGGATAAGGAATTAGTGAGCAGTAAAAATGTTTAAAATTCTCATTTTTAAATGGTTTCTTGAAAACTTAGTTTAGTTAAACTGCAAATTTATGGATATAAACCAACTGATGTTTCTTTTGCATAACGCCAGTATCACCAGAAAATGGAGATGCTGTATTTTGATAATCTTTTTCGCTTGATTTTATGGTTTGTGTACCTGTTAGACAAGACTCAACATCAAGAATAAAATTTACTGAATTTGGCATTTGTCTTGTAGAAGAGGCTCATATTATGACAGTTTTCACTGTCCCTGCACTCCCCATAAGAATGTACGCTCAAAGGAAGTGCACCACAGATAGTGCCCTGTCTCTCATCTGGGCTTAATTGAGCATGCATCCTTGCTGGGAGTGCAAGATTAGTAAATTAGACCTAGTTTTCCCAACAATATAGAATAGCAAACTGGAATACAGCAAAGAGCTTTTCAATAGTTCATATTTAAATAGGTTAAGTAGAGTAATTGCATGGGCACCTACCAGCTTAAGCATGATTTAACTTTACACCTTTTCATTCACTATTGTTATTGCATTTATGTTCTGGTTGTCAGATTTCTTTGGTGTTATATTTTCAGATTTGCAATGATATTATGGATATTGAAAATTATAAGAAAAATGGATGTGTTTTTCATGATAAATCAAAACAAAAAAGCAAAAAAAACTGCAGGTGCAGAAAAATCTGAAATGTAAATCCCAAAATGCTGGAAATGTTTGACAGGTCTGGAAGCATCTGTTGAGAGAAACAAAAACAAAAATGGCTGGAGAAACTCAGCAGGTCTGGCAACATCTATGGGAAGGGGGTAGAGTTAACATTTCAAGTGTGGTGACTCTTCCTCAGAACGCAGAGAACATTGAGGGAAACTGAGTTAATGTTCCCAGTCAAGATCACCTTTTATTTCAATGGAAGTTCTTCTCAACCTGGAAGTTGATTGTGAATTGAAATTATGTAAGTTCCCTGGTAATGTGATTGTACTTTGGTTCAATATAACTCTTATTGCTGAATGATAGTATTGCACTTGAGAATATTTCTTCCCCAGTGCATAGAGCAATTATATTTCCAGTGAGCTGCGAGAAGTAAAACAATTTCTTTTTAAGAACCTGTTTTTTATGTCAAATCGCATGATTAGCAAGACAGGCACTGCACAAATCGCATGAAGTGTTATCCTCTTCCATCACCCTTAAGAAAATTGTATTGAAAACTTGCAAGAACTAACAGAAAAGCTGTTACAGGTGTGCAGTAGACTTCTAGGTATGCTGGATTGTTGTGTTTTTGTACAGGTACTGGCGAACAACATTAGGTATGCAAGTTAAAAATGCTGACTGTGGCAACTATCGATTCTGCTATTCCTGCCGTGGGAAACCTGGCAGTAAACCTTCTATTTTGATGTTGCATGGATTTTCAGCTCATAAGGACATGTGGCTATCTGTGGTGAAGGTTAGTTCCTACATGCATCATTTATTTAGTTCTTTGAGAAGGTATCTAAAAGGTTATGATTATTAAAATTAATCCAAACTTCTCCTATTACTTCCTCACTTTCTCAGATCACCTTCTGTGTCTGCGCAATCACAGATTTGCTGAGCAATAATAGACAACAGAAGACCCTCTGATCCATCCAGCCTGTCCTCTATTATTGTGATGCTTTGTGTATCATGATAAACAGAGATTGTACCTCTCCCTGCGTTCTACTAGGAGAGGGTGAAAAAACATTAAAAATCCAGGCCATTGTAGGGAAGAAAATTAGGAAATTCCTTGCCAATGCATTGAACCTGCTCCAGGATATTTCTTAATTCCCTCTTTTTGTAGGAGTTAATCTCAAATCAGAAACAAGTCCAGCTCTAATTTGCAGAAATTCAGTGAAACAAGTCCATTGCTGAGCAGGCAGCACATTCCACAGATTAATTAATGAAGCGTCAGCGGGGTGTTTGTAACACAGTTTGCTGAAACATGTGTGACCAATAATTCTAGGCCACCTCAATACATTTAGGTTTCTGTGGGGTGGAGAACGTGGTCAAGATGGGGAGGGATTGGAGTGGGGGGATTGCTTCTAGCTACACAAGACCAGTACTGCAGGAACGAGCATCGCAAGGCCCTAATTAGCATAAATCTAGCAGCAGCTTAAGAAAACATTTGGGTTTGATCTCTTTAACTGTGTTCTTACAAAAAATAATCTGAAACATGTATGTTTTCACATTTCTCAACTGTAATGACTGGCATTGGACTGTGTTGTGACAGTGATAATTAAGTTTCCATGCGTCTGATATAGAAATATTCAAATAAGATAAGTGTAAAAGACTTAAGTGTCGTATTATGCACTAGAGACTACAGGGGAACCTCGATTACCCAACATTTGATTATCCAGATTTCGGATTATCCGGACAAGATTGAAAGGTACTGCTGCTTCGCTAAACTGTGTTACTCCGGCAATCGATTATCCGAACAAAAGACTCACCGTACGTGTCATTTGGATATTTTGAGGTTCCTCTGTACTTGAGGTGACCACTACACCAAACAGTAGTAAATATGAAGTTATCACACAAAAGATAAAAATAATCGCACAATAGTAGTCAGGAAAAAAATAAACCATCAAATTTATTTGCACATGAATAGTGGCCTGACTGTGGAAGTTAGGGATGTAAAGAGCATCTTTTAAGTAGATTCTGTACTAGATAAAGTTACCAGTCCTTCCAGACCATAGAAGAATCAAAAGAAGCATACGTGATGTCACTGGGATTGATTGAGTAACAGATAGCCATGTGAAATTTGAACTGAAGTAGCTTAATGTGGGTATTTTTATGTTCTTGATCAGTTTTTACCTAAAACCCTGCATCTGATCTGCGTTGATATGCCAGGCCATGAGGGCACAACACGTACTCGTGTGGACGATTATTCCATAGAGGGACAAGTGAACAGGATTCACCAGGTGAGTTACTCCTTTATTGTAAGTTTTGATTATTGCTTATGAATCTGAAGTTGCACTTTCATCAAATCTGGTGGCTTAACTGGAATATCAGCTTTCCTCATGAATCTTATAAGGAACCATTATTGGCTTTTTGCAGAGATAAGGGTTAGATTGATTTACCTGCATTTGTTGCACAGGTCAGATTGATTTCTCCAAAATGTGAAATTTTACATGATAGCAATATTAGTCTGATTTCTGTCAGCTCTATTATCTAGATTTTCTTCAAAAAATGACTTGTTTTTAATAACTGATGCAATCTAAAACAGAGTGCAGAACAAAATAAATGCAGTGAATTAAATTCACTGAAAAATATTCAACTGTATATTCAACAAAATCCTTCAAAAATATTCAGCTCAAGAACTGCATTCAGACAGTTTTACAGGAACAGAAAGAGAAAATCTATTGCAGTTATAGTTTTTTTTTAAATCAACTTTTTCAAGCATGTTGTGCTACACCTCTGGGGCAGATGGCACTTGAACCCAGACCGTCTGGCCCGTAAGTATGGGCCAATTTGCACCCAGCAAAGAAATTAGGGAAATGACCAGATAATCTCCCTTACTGTAATGTTCATTAAGGGTTAATTCCTGGCCAGGATACCAGGAGACATTTCCCACTCTTTCTTGAAGAGTGCCATAGGACCTATCACACCCACCAAAAGGGTAAAAAGAGCCTTACAAGATATTGGAGGCATAGTGTTGAGTTTGTTTAAAATGTTCCGAATGTTACAGGAACTTAGTTAAATTTTGTGGACAGATTCCATAAACCTGGCATGTGTTGCCTTGAGAGGTGATCTATATTGAGATCTCTAAGGTGTTAAAAAGATTTAGAAGTGGTAGATGAAGAGAATCTAGTTCCTCTTGGGGAAATCATGGACAGTACTTGAATATTCGTGAACAAGTGCTGATATTCAAATACAGCCAGGCATTTAGAAGGGAAATCAAGAAGCACAAAACAATGTTAAAATCTGGAATTTTTGTCTCCTAAATAGGCTGTGTGGATACTGAGAAACCAATTTTTTTCAAGAGTGAGATCAGTAGAGTTTTGTTAGGTAGGGATACCAGGGGAAATAGGAAGTTAAGATGGATGAATGAAGTTAATGTATGATCAGTCATGACAGAGCAGGTTGAATCCACTATTGCTTGTATTCCTAAATTTATAACAAAAACAGAAATTGCTGAAAAAGCTCGACAGGTCTGGTAGCATCTGTGGAGAGAAATCAGAGGTAACGTTTCAGGTCCAGTGATCCTTCCTCACAACTCAGGTTTGTATTCCTAAATTGATTTTCTTTTTCTGAGCAATTTTGTGTCTCTACTTGATCCCTTGATATAGCATTTGCCCCTTTAATGCTGTCGGCTTAATTTTACCAGAAATCATCTATCAACTTTCCAAGTTTCATGGAGGGTGAAATTCTCCATGGAACTTGCTGAAATTTCTCATGCTAATTTCAGAAATTTGCCTCATTATCATGCCCCACATGGCATACCGCTTGGATCATCCCTCCTGCCACTGCTGGGACTTCCCAGGATCCCTGGAGTGTACCATCTTTAAAGCCCAGCTGTGCCCCTGGTCAAGTCAGTCAGGATCTGCCCTTCACGGTAAATGTAGTGGGAAGGGACCCAAAAACAAACACACCTCAGAATACATAGCTACCGCAACTGACAAGTCATTGCAAATACAAATGCACATTTGTCAATGCATTACTATTGTTTGATGTGTCAGCATCACCTTCCAATCTTTCAAACAGTTGAAAACATTTGCTTTTATTCAGTAACAGTAAATGTGAACCAAACAAACAGAAGCTGCACTGAGAACAAACAGGGACTGCTGACCTTTTGAACAGGAACAAATTAATAGTCAGTGAGTGGTCACTGCAGCCAGCTCACATCTATTGGAACCGAGTGTCAATTCAGGCCTGTTTGACTTGTGTGTGATGCTGCTGCACTCCAACATGCAGAAGGTGATGGTGTCCTCCTGCTCAATGACCTCATCATCTTCCCCAGATTGCTGCTGCTGTTCCAGCTCCTCACCTATTTCCTGCTCCACTAGTACAGAGCGCAGCAGGTTAGGATAATGCAGCATACTCTGTCTGGAGTGTACTGCAATGTACCCCGACTGATTCAAGCATTGAAACCTCAACTTCAAGCAGCTTGTCACCTGTTCCACTGTGGCCCTGGTTGAAGAGTGAGCTGCATTGTACCTAAACTCCACCTCAGTCAGGGGGCTGTGTAACAGAAGTATGAACCATGATCACAGTCTTCCAGTCTCTTGTCTCACAGTACCCATCCTGCTAAAATATCCAGCCATGACAATTTAAGATACTCCTCCCGATAGTGGGACATAGAGGAAACCAACAGTAGTCAGAAGGAAAATTCATTTCTGATCGATCCATCATTTCCTCAAGCTATACTAAGTATACTAAGGTTAAACTTTAGTATTCAAGAATTGTGGAATACATTCAAGATTGCTATTCCTAAACACTGTCCTGGAACCTTTGCTAGTAACAGGGATGTATTTCAAAACGGCTAATGAGGACAGTATCTAGGTCATGTATAATGCTGCCAGGATCAAATAGCCCATTAACATTTATTGGGAAAAGTGAGGACTTCAGATGCTGGAGAGTCAGAGTCGAAGAGTGTGGTGCTGGAAAAGAACAGCAGGTCAGGGAGCATCCGGGGCAGAAGAGAGCAGTTTGGATGTGCAGGAAAATCTCTGCCAGATGTTAAAAGATACTTTGGAGCTTTGGACAGAAAGGAGAGGGGAGTGTGGGTGCAGGTTTTACACCTCTTGCAGTGGCAAGGGAAGGTGCCGGGAGTGGAGGATGTGTGGGGGGGGTGGGGTGGTGTGGGCCTAACAAGGGAGTCGCAGAGGGGATGATCTCTGCAGAACACAGGGGTGGGGAGGGAAATATATCTCGGTTGGTGGGGTCTGGTTGTAGGTGGTGGAAATGGTGGAGAATAATGCACTGTGTCCAAAGGTTAGTGGAGTGGAAGATGAGGACCAGAGGTGTTAGAACATAGAACATAG
Organism: Hemiscyllium ocellatum; assembly: GCF_020745735.1. NCBI lineage: Eukaryota > Metazoa > Chordata > Chondrichthyes > Orectolobiformes > Hemiscylliidae > Hemiscyllium > Hemiscyllium ocellatum. The sequence continues at coordinate 36,392,378 of NC_083414.1, forward strand.
AAAAATACAGCGCAGTACAGGCCCTTCAGCCCTCGATGTTGCGCCGATCCAAGCCCACCTAACCTACACTAGCCCACTTTCCTCCATATGCCTATCCAATGCCCGTTTAAATGCCCATAAAGAGGGAGAGTCCACCACTGTTACTGGCAGGGCATTCCATGAACTCACGACTCGCTGAGTAAAGAATCTACCCCTAACATCTGTCCTATACCTACCACCCCTTAATTTAAAGCTATGCTCTCTCGTAATATCTGACTCCATACGTGGAAAAAGGTTCTCATGGTCAACCTTATCTAAACCCGTAATCATCTTGTACACCTCTATCAAGTCACCCCTAAACCTTCTTTTCTCCAATGAAAACAGCCCCATACGATCTTCCTACCATACCAGGCAACATCCTGGTAAACCTCCCTATCCTTGTTGTGCTTGGAGGGGTGAAGTTCAAGGGCAGAGGTGCAAGAAGTACAGGAGATGTGCTGGAGGGCATTGTTAATCACGTGAGAGGGGAAATTGTGTTCCTGGAAAATAGAAGGCCATCAGGAAGTTCCTGGAGTAATTGCTACTCCTGGGTGCAGACATGGCGGATGTGGAGGAATTGGGAATAAGGGATTGTGTTTTTGCAGGAGGGGAAGGTGGCTTGGCTCTTTATAGCATACGTAGAACAGTTCATCTTCCGTAGTTACACTGGCACTGTTCCCCACCTCTGCCTCTGCTCCATCGATCACTGTATTGGTGCCACCTCATGCTTCCACGAGGAGGTTGAATAGTTCATCAACTTCACTAACACATTCCATCCTGACCAGACCATCTCAGACACCATCCTGGATCTCTCCAGTGACCGACTCACATGGACATTTATTTCAAACCCACTGACTCTCACAGCTACTTGGACTATACCTCCTCCCACCCCCTCGACCTCCTGTTAAAACACTTACTCCCTATGCCTCTGCTTCTACCATATCTGCTTCCAGGAAGAGCAATTCCACTCCAGGACATGCCAGATGGCCTCCTATTTTCCAGGACCACAATTTCCCCTCCCACATGGTCAGCAATGCCCTCCAATGCAAATCCTCCACTTCCCGCAGCTCTGCCCTTGAACCCAACCCCTTTAACTGCAACAAGGATAGAACCCTCCCGGTCCTCACCTTCCACCCCACAGCGCATCATCCTCCACTATTTCTGCCACCTACAATCACATCCGACCATCAAAGATATGTTTCCCTCCCAAACCCATTTGTATTCCACAGAGACCTTTCCCTCTGTGATTCCCTTGTTAGGTCCATGCCCCCACCAACCCACCCTCCACTCCCAGCACCTGCCCTTGTTGCTGCAAGAAGCGTAAAACCGTTCCTTCACCTCCCCCCTTACTTCTATCCAACGCTCCAAAGGATCCTTCTACATCCAGCAGTGATTTTCCTGCACATCCACCCACCTCATCTACTGTGTCTGTTGCTCTCGATGTGGTCTCCTCTACATCGGGGGGACAGAAACTTGCGGAAAGTTTCAGAGAACAGCTCTGGGACATATTCACTCAACAACCCACCGCCCGGTGGCAGACCACTTAAACTCTTCCTCCCACTCCATCAAGGACATTCAAGTCCTGGGTCACCTCTACTGCCAAATCCAAGCCACCTGACACCTGGTGGAAGAACAACTCATCTTCCTCCTTGGACCTCTTCAACCACACCACATCAACATCAACTTCACTAGTTTCCAAAATCTCCCCTTCCCCACCTTATCCCAGATCTAACCATCCAACTCGGCACTGCCATCTTGACCTGTCCTATCTGTCCATCTTCCTTTCCACTTATCCACTCCAGCCTGTCCATGACCTATTACCATCACCCCGCATCTGCATCCACCTACTGTCTTCCCAGCAACCTCACTCCCACCCCAACCCCCACCCTCCTATTTATCTCTCAGCCCCCTTCGGGACACCCCCCCCCCCCACATTCCTGATGAAGGGCTTATGCCTGAAATGTCAATTCTCCTGCTCCTTGGATGCTGCCTGACCTGCTGTACTTTTCCAGCACCACATTTTTCAATATTAACACTCATTGTCAAATAAAGTTTGTTGTTAGATAGATTAACTTGATGCAAATTGAGGGACGCCTGCCTGTACAACAGGATTGTTTACTGTACAATTTTTTTCAAAACCATTTCAAAACTACATTGGTATATTCCCACTATTAGAATCCAAGTGGAGGGAAAATTCAGAAGTCCTGATAAGGAATACTAATAAAGTCCTAGACTAGATCTGCAAACTGATATAAAGACTGTAAGTGCCTTGGGGACAGTTCAGAGGAGGCTTACTAAATGGGGTTGTTGACTTATGAGGAGAGATTGGACAGGCTGGGTTTGTATTGCTGGAATTTCGAAGTCTAAGAGATGATTTGATTGAAACCTACAATGTCCTGAGGAGTTTTGACATGGTAGTTTTAGAGCAGATGTTTCCTCTTTTGGGGCAATCTAGAACGAGGGGTCACTGTCTAAAAGTTAGAGTCAATCATTTAAAACAGAGATTGGACAAAATTGTTTTTCTTAGAGGGTCATGAGTCTTGGAACTCTGTCCCTGTGGAAACAGAATCGTTAAATATTTTAAGTCTGAAGTGGATTGTTTCTTGATGAGCTATGATAGTGAAATGTTAATAAAAACCAGAAGAACTGCAGATGTTGTAAATCAGAAACAAAAACCGTGACTACTGGAAAAGCCCGGCAGAGCTGAGGAACATCACTGGACCTGAAACATTAACTTTGTTTTCTCTTCACAGATGCTGTCAGACCTGCTGAGCTTTTCCAGCAATGTCTGTTTAAGGGTTTCATACTTGATGACATAGGATTTTAATTAACATTCTGAATAAATGAACCTGGGTTCTCCTAGGGTAATTGAGCTGATCACCATGGCAACTTGTTTCTTTCCTTCAGCAAAATCAAGCATACTTTCATTTCTTTAATATGTTTAACCATTTCAGCTAATCCAAAGCATCTGTTTCGATGTTAACAAAGCTTGGATTTATTTTAATTTTATTTTAATTAGGAAATTACTCTGTGAACAGGAAAACAAACACATGAACTTACGATCCATATGATAACATCTCCTCAAAGCTGGTCTTTATTAATTGGGCATCATTCTCAATGACTGATTGCTCCTGAAGCTGATTAAATTCATAAGCTGATCCCTCCTTTCAGTAAGGTTTCAGAGGATAATCTCTGATTTATCGTCATGTGATGAATTTTCCAGAAAAGATAATGCCCTGGAAGCTCTCAGTAAATTGAAAAAGAAATGTATTGAATTTACATGCCACCATGTGTATTCTGTAATCCTCCACATTCTTTTTCTAGAACATTTAGCTTTGAACTTTTTAGAATTTACTTGGTGGGATTTGCTGTTTACTTGCAAAAGGAATCAGACCTTATTCCATCGATAAAGAAGCAGAGAAATGTGTGCCTCTGTAGAAACTATTCTTCATGTCACTGTGTCTTGTTTCTGAAGACAGAGAATCTGAGGATCTCAGTCAACTTTGTTGAGCTGAGCCGCAAACCTTGAAAATCTGTGTTCTCTCTTTTCCAGTTTGTTGAGTGCATTGGGTTGAATAGGAAACCATTTCATCTGATTGGTACATCGATGGGTGGTAACGTTGCTGGTGTATATGCTGCTCAGCACCCAACAGACATCTGTGGCCTAACACTCATCTGTCCTGCAGGTAGGTTCTTGCTGACTTGGAACTTCAGTTTAGGAGGTGAAACACTGACCTGCACAAAAACAGAATATCGTGGATGCGAGGAATCTGAAATGAAAACAAATATTGCTGGAAATACTCATCAGGTCAGGCAGCATCTGTGGAGACAGTTTCAGAAGTCCATATTTCTGTTCAAAGGTTTTTCATCAGAGCACTGACCTATGAAATTTTGTCAATTTTCATGATTCTTGACCAAATTCCAACAACATTATTTTAAGGCAACAAATTTTGTTAATTGAATATGTTTTGTTTTCTCATTCTCACTAACTCCTGTGTTAGGAGATGCTCTCTTGTAGTGACATTGCCTTCAGTTTGTGTTGATGCTTTGGGTATTTGGACTTCTACAGAAGCAGAATTGGAAGAATTCATCAGTATCACCAATAATTATCAACCATCCATTAAATATAAGGTCGCATCACATAAAGAAAACCTTGATTTCCTAGATACTACTGTAGTTGAATTGGCACCAGGCAACAGGTAGAAGTCAGCAACCAAATTTTGTTTTTGAAAATAATTGACATAAAGTTCTGTGCACATAAAGGCTATTGCCGTAAACACACCTTCTTGACTGGTCACAATGAATGTGTTTCCATTGCAAGGCCATAAAGCTGGAATGTTTTAACCAGGCAGTTACTCTGGTTTCTCTTTATTGCATGTTAGACCTCAATCTCAGCTTTAAATTTAACACTTTACACGGTGGATGTTATAATCGCATCAACCAAATTTTTTCTCCAGCTTTAAGTGAGTTGTTAGAACCCTTGATGATTTTTCTTTATTTTTATCATTTTTGGTTTCGATCTCTGAGCTGTGAGCTGAGAACTGAAGGTGACCTTGGACTCTGAGCAGCCACTTTGTTTTTTAAAAAGGAACACACAAACTGGTTCAGAACTGAAAATTAATTGCTGGTTGATTCTTGTTCAAAGAATGTTCCAGATATTTTGGTTCTGGAGATGCAATATGCTGAAATAGACGATAGATGTTCAATGTGAACTGGGACCACACAGGGAAACAACCAGTCTAACAAACTTAGACCAAAGTTTGAACTGGTTTTTGGACTGCGTTTAAGTCAGAAGGATTGTGCCTGGGAAAGCTACAACCTGAGGTTTGATTGCTCCCTGATTGTCCTCCCATTTTGTTTGGAGAAAGTTTGGAGAATAGAATCTCAGTTATAAGTATCAAGTGAATATTCCTCAGAGCCTATTGGAAGCTATTCTCATCCACTGGTGTCTTCAGAAACCAAGCAAGATTCAATCCCTTGTGGCTGTAATGTGGAGTCTTTTTAAGTGAACTGGACAGTTTTCTCATTTAGTTTTTCTTTTGATTTATCCCTTAACTGTCTCTGTTTGTCTCTCTGTCTTTTTGTGTGAGGTCTAGAATTAAATAACATTGTGTTTAAACGATTGGCAGTACATTACTTTGTTGTTTAATTTTGCTCTGCTAAAGCTACTGTGTTATGAATAAATTGTTATATCTTTTTGTTTCTATGAACCTAGTGTCTGTTTGTTCACAAAGTCTAATATTGATTATTGAAAAAGACTGGTTAGGAACCATTGGGTAATTTTGAGAAACATTGAGTAATTTTATTTTATTGTGTTGCAAATATAGGAACAGGGAAGTGGTTTTGATTTTGCTGTGTGTCGTAACATAGGATTTTACATTCATTTCCAAATAATTTATTACGTCAGTGATTTCAGGTTTTTCAGGTTCCTAGTTATCTGAGATACTTTGTTGCCAGGTTTAACACTCTACCCTCTCAGCAACCTCCTTCTCTCTACCCCTCCTGCAGCCTCTCCCTCTTCACCCCGCCCTCTCCACCTCAGGAAACATTTCTTTTTCTAACGTAAAACACCCCTACTTGTGCCTAAAGGTTCTGGGTCAGGTATCAAGAGCAGACAACAATTTTGGATTCTGTTCCACTTCATGTGGTGCACTTATATTACACAACTAAGCAACTTTACATACTCACAATGACACTAATTGCTTAGAAGCCCCAGAAACCTGTCTGTCTCAGGGGGTCAATCCATCAATGGATCTCCCAGTCTGATTTTGGAGCAGATGAACAAACTGTACCAATGGGTTATTTATGATGTGTTTTTGAAAATACTTATTCCTTTGCTTTGAATGTACCATATAAGGTAATATCTGGGTTTGGCCCATTTTAATTGGTTTTTGATGGTGCAAGAATGGTGTAGGAGGGAGGGCTTCAGGTATTTGGACAATTGGACTGCATTCTGGGGAAGGTGGGACCTATACAAGCAGGACGGGTTGCACCTGAACCAGAAGGGCACCAATATCCTGGGAGGTAGGTTTGCTAGCACTCTTCAGGGGGGGGGGTTTAAACTAATTTGGCAGGTGGGTGGGATTTGGACTTATAGTCCAGAAAGTAGGTTAGCTGTTTTTCAGGATGTCCAAGAATGTAGGGAGGCTGTGGAGAAGGTAGCACTGACAGGGAATACTTGCGGACGCAGAGATGGGCTCAAGTGTGTATACTTCAACGCAAGGAGTATCAGAAATAAGGTGGGTGAACTTAAGGCATGGATCGGTACTTGGGACTATGATGTTGTGGCCATCAAGGAAACGTGGGTAGAAGAGGGACAGGAATGGTTGTTGGAGGTTCCTGGTTACAGATGTTTCAGGAAGATTGGGGGGGGGGGGTAAAAAAGGAGGGGGAGGGTGGCGTTACTAATTAGAAATTGGATAATGGCTGCAGAAAGGCAATTCGAGGGGGATCTGCCTTTGGAGGTAGTATGGGCTGAAGTCAGAAATAGGAAAGCAGCAGTAACCTTGTTGGATGTTTGCTATAGGCCCCCCAATAGCAGCAGAGATGTGGAGAAACAGATTGGGAAACATATTTTGGAAAGGTGCAGAAGCCGCAGAGTAATAGTCATGGGCGATTTCAACTTCCCAAATATTGATTGGAAGCTCTTTAGATCAAGTAGATTGGACGGGGGCAGTGTTTGTGCAGTGTGTCCAGGAAGCTTTTCTAACTCAGTATGTAGATTGTCCAACCAGAGGGGAGGCCATATTGGATTTGGTACTCGGTAACGAACTGGAACAAGTGATGGGCTTGTTAGTGGGTGAGCATTTTGGTGATGGTGACCCCAATTCTGTGACTTTCACCTTGGTTATGGAGAGGGATAGGTGCATGCAACAGGGTAGGTTTTACAATTGGGGGAAGGGTAAATACGATGCTGCAAGACAGGATCTGAGGAGCATAAACTGGGAGCACAGGCTGTCAGGGAAGGGTGTCATTGAAATGTGGAACTTTTTTAAGAAACAGATACAACGTGTCCTTGATATGTATGTACGTGTTGGGCAGGAAAGAGATGGTCATGTGAGGGAACCTTGGTTGATGCGGGAGGTTGAATGTCTTGTAAGGAGGAAGAAGGAGGCTTACATAAGGTTGAGGAAACAAGGTTCAGACAGAGCGTTGGAGGGATACAAGATAGCCAGGAGGAAGCTGAAGAAAAGGATTAGGAGAGCTAAGAGAGGGCATGAAAAATCTTTGGCAGGTAGGATCAAGGATAATCCCAAGGCCTTTTATGCGTATGTGAGAAACATGAAAATGATGAGAACGAGGGTAGGTCCGATCAAGGACAGTAGTGGGAGACTGTGTATGAGTTGGAAGAGATAGGAGAGGTCTTGAATGAGTACTTTTCTTCAGTATTTACAAAAGAGAGGGATCGTATTGTTGAAGAGGAGAGTATGAAACAGACTGGTAAGCTAGAGGAGATACTTGTTAGGAAGGAAGATGTGTTGGGCATTTTGAAAAACTTGAGGATAGACACGTCCCCCGGGCCTGACAGGATATATCCTAGGATTATGTGGGAAGCAAGAGAGGAAATTGCAGAACCGTTGGCAATGATCTTTTCATCTTCACTGTCAATGGGGGTGGTGCCAGGGGACTGGAGAGTGGCAAATGTTGTGCCCCTGTTCAAAAAATGGAATAGGGATAACCCCAGGAATTATAGGCCAGTTAGTCTTACTTCGGTGGTAGGCAAAGTAATGGAAAGGGTACTGAGGGATAGGATTTATGAGTTTCTGGGAAGACACTGCTTGTTTAGGGACAGCCAGCACAGATTTGTGAGGGGTAGGTCTTGCCTTACAAGTCTTATTGAATTCTTTGAGGAGGTGACCAAGCATAAGGATGAGGATGAGCAGTGGATGTAGTGTACATGGATTTTAGTTAAGCATTTGATAAGGTTCCCCATCGTAGGCTTATGCGGAAAGTCAGGAGGCATGGGATAGTGGGAAGTTTGTCCAGTTGGATAGAGAACTGGCTAACTGGTTGAAGTCAGAGAGTGGTGGTAGATCGTAAAAATTCAGCCTGGAGCCCAGTTACAAGTGGAATTCTGCAGGGATCAGTTCTGGGTCCTCTGCTGTTTGTAATTTTTATTAATGACTTGAAAGAGGGAGTCAAAGGGTGGGTCAGTAAATTTGCAGATGATACAAAGATTGGTGGAGTTGTGGATAGTGAGGAGGGCTGTTGTCGGCTGCAAAGGGACTTAGATATGATGCAGAGCTGGGCTGAGGAGTGGCAGATGGAGTTCAACCCTGTCAAGTGTGAGGTTGTCCATTTTGGAAGGGCAAATAAGAATGCGGAATACAGGGTTAACGGTAGGGTTCTTAGTAAGGTGGAGGAACAGAGGGATCTTGGGGTCTATTTTCATAGATTTTTGAAAGTTGCCACTCAGATGGATAGAGCTTGTAAGAAGGCCTATGGTGTATTAGCGTTCATTGGCAGAGGGATTGAATTCAAGAGTCGTGAGGTGATTTTGCAGCTGAATAGGACTTTGGTAAGGCCACATTTGGTGTACTGTATGCAGTTCTGGTTGCCTCATTTTAGGAAAGATATGGAAGCTTTGGAGAGGGTGCAGAGGAGATTTACCAGGATGTTGCCTGGAATGGAGAATAGGTCGTACGAGGATAGGTTGAGAGTGGTAGGCCTTTTCTCATTGGAACGGCGAAGGATGAGGGGTGACTTGGTAGAGGTTTATAAGATGATCAGGGGAATAGATAGAGTAGACAGTCAGAGACATTTTCCCCAGGTACAACAGAGTGTTACAAGGGGACATAAATTTAAGGTGAAGGGTGGAAGGTATAGGGGGGATGTCAGGGGTAGGTTCTTTACCCAGAGAGTGGTGTGGGCATGGAATGCGTTGCCTGTGGGAGTGGCAGAGTCAGAATCATTGGTGACCTTTAAGCGGCAATTGGATAGGTACATGGATAGGTGCTTAAGCTAGGACAAATGTTCGGCACAACATCGTGGGCCGAAGGGCCTGTTCTGTGCTGTATTGTTCTATGTTCTATGTTCTATCACTGTCCTGTTTGAAGTCATCACCAGATGTATTGTATCTGACCTCTTTTCAAGGTTATGCTTGAAGAAACACAGGCAGCTCCCATCGGTGTTATCTCCAACTCCTTTATCCTTGTGGGCAAAGAAATAATGAGGCGCAATATTCCAACACTGTTTTTAAACTTTGAAGACTTCTGGCAAGAATCTATACAATTTTGCACAAACGCAACCAACAACAACCAGGCTTCCGAAGCAAGGGCACCTGACCTGAAACATTGACTCTGATTTCTCTCCACAGTTGCTGTCAGACCTGCCAAGCTTTTCCACCAGTTTCTGTTTTTATTTCTGATTTCAAGTGTCTGTATAATTCTTTTACTTTTCTTTTTCATTTCTGTAATTTCCCCTGCTGCCTTGCTGTTGTCATAGCCACAATGTAGTATTTTTGGTGCGGGTACAAATTTCCTCTTTGCCAATCAATGAAATGCAACATGAGATAAACCCAGCCCGCAGAGCTTCACCAAAACCAGTTTACATTCATTAATAGTAAAGAAATAAAACAAAGTTACAAAATTGAAAATTATTAATATAAGTGTAAATAATACATTGACATAAAGAGCTATTGTATGTACTGGTTTCCACTGCAGATGGTCATCTTGGTAAGAAGATGGCTCCTGACCCCCTCTCATAATGGCCTCTGGAAAATAGTTGCTGGCTCCCAGCACCAGCCCCAGCCCTAGCCCTAGCCTAAGCATCCGGCTGATCCTCTATCTCAATGCCACGTTCCCGCTTTCTCTCTGTACCCCTTGAGGCCTTTAATATCGATCTATTTTCTTGAATATACTCAGTGACCTGGCCTCCACAGCCTTGTGTGGTGGGATATTCCATAGGTTGACCAAACTCTGAGTCAAGAAATGTTTCTTCATCTCAGCACTAAAAGGTCTTCTCCAAAACCTGAAACCATGGTTCTTGGTTCTAGACTCCCAAACAAGGGAAACATCTAGTCTGTCAAGCTCTGTTAGAATTTTCATATGTTTCAATCAGATTCTCTAACCTTCCTACCCCTCCCCACCCCCTCACTCACCCTTCTAAACTCTACAGAGTACAAGCTCAGTCAAACCAATCTGTCCTCGTATGACTGTCTGCTACACTTTGGTATTGGCTAGTGAACCTTAACTCCACTCCCTCTTGGCAAGTATGTGCTTTCTCAGGTAGGGAGGCCAAAAGTGCACATATTAATCAAGACCCTGTAAAACTGCAGTAAGACATTCCTACTTCTGAACTCCCATCTTCTTGCAATAAAGGCCAAGATGCCATTTGCCTTCCCAATTGCTTTCCAACACATTCTACCTTGAGAAGCTGCCAGTTTAAATGGCAAGGTGGCAGCAGCTACAATATGGCAGCTCCTGCTTCATTAGGCCATTGGCATTTACAAATGACCACAGGAAAGTGTCACTGATTGGGCATGGAGACAGCACCTGCAATATGTCCAGGTGTCAGGTTCCCAATGTGATGTTGAAAATCCCAGGATTTCAGAAGTTGCTGTCGAAGTTATATTAATGGCAAGTGTTGATGGTTTTGTTGCCATTACAACTGCAAAACTGGTGTGTTGGAAGTTCATCTGTTTAAATTCTGGAGCACAGTTTAGATTAGGTTTTATGGAACTAAGCTTCCATAGTTCTTCTGAAGTCAAAACTGCAATTTTCTGGCTTTGTCTTGCACAAAAGCAAATGCTGATTGTGAAGCAGAAAGGACTGGCTGGCAAAGCATAAACTATGTTGCTGGCCTGTGCTGAAGACTAAAATGCATTGATCAACGTGACAGCACAAGGTATCCACTATTGATACTTATTTATATATATTACTGGTGGCCTATTGTGAAATGACTTCCTGGGATAGTACTTCATTCTGTTGGAATTTTCTCTTGAGTTGAAAGTAATCCTGTTGACAGCGCACAGCATGGATTGAATGGCTCAATTCATGCTAACGATTTGTATGTTTATTGCTGATATACTAGGATCAGCAAGCTCCCTGAGAGATTGGGTTTCAGTTATTGGTCATCAGGACTTTGTCTTTCTTAATGCTGTTTCAGTGCCATGTGTGTTCTTTGGGCTACAGTTGAAGTTTGTGGAAAACCAGTAACAAAAACTGTAAAGTTAAGTGGCTGTGATATTTGTAGTCTCTTTCTTTTCCTATACTGCGTTACAGAGTTTTGTAGAAAAAATGTGCTTCATCAATGGCAAAGAATCATGAAAATAATGAAAAATAAACAATGTTGAAAGAGAAAAGGCAGAAAAAGTGACAACTGATTTTAAATGCTTTGAAGTTTAATGTGACACCTGAAATTTAATGAAGATTATTGTAGTTCACATGGATACGGTTCACGTTGTTCATTTCATCTGACATTACCCCAGGCCAATACTGCAGCAGATTGGAAGCAATCAAGCTGAATGAAACAGGCATTAAAATATTGATGTCCTCTGTGGACTGGAATTGTATTTTCATGTGGTGTGTGTGAGGAGGTTGTTGGGGTCGGAGGGGTGGGGGCACAGGGTAGGGGGTGGTGGGAGGTGCGGAGGTAAGGGTGGGGGTCCAAAGCTATGGTAAATTCACATTAACAGGGCATTGGCTCATGATTCACTAGAGGTACAGCATGTAAAACTCAAAATGTTTATTTGCTGTGTTTAATATTAATCAGGTGAAATCCTTCTTTCTTGGTATAGGTCTGCGGTATCCCAATGAAAGCAAATTTGTGAAAGAACTGAAGTCCTTAGAGGAAACAGGAGATGTTAGTAGAGTTCCCCTAATTCCGTCTACCCCCGAGGAGATGGAAGAGATGCTGAAGCTTTGTTCTTATGTCCGCTTCAAAGTACCTCAGCAGGTAAGTGACCTCATTTCAAAGTTAATAGCTTGCAGGAGGAAGATGGTGAAAAAGAGGCAAGTGATTCCCGTGGAAGTGTATTTTATGCATCTGCTTCTTGTGTAACAATGAAAAGCTATGTTAAGGTTTTTTTTCTTAACTAGACTCCTGCTGCAATGTAAATGAGAACAGACATTTCATGATGGGTGATGCTTCTGGCATATGGTCAGCTGACATCAAGCATATGTTCCCTTTACCAGCAAATGTTTCCACTGACAACAGAGTTCGATATCCTTTCCATTCATCAGTACCAAATAAGTATTGTATTCCTCCATGTTTCTACTGCCCAAATTTAGTGAGACTAATGAAGTTGACCTCAAAACGTATCATTAATGATCTCCGTTAAAGTTTGTTATGTTTATATCCTTGTGGATTTGATTGTCCGGAAACAGAACTCTGGTCATAGGTCACAGCTTCATGCCTGCAGTTGTAAGCACCCTTGTCTTCCCTGTGCTTTCTGTTCTTAATCATCAGCAGGAAGCAAATTTTGTGACAGAAAACAGGAGGAACGTGGCTAATCTGATTTCCTTTTCTAAAAAGGCGGACACACTGGTATCATCAATTGAGGCTGGACATGTTGTAGATGGATCTTTGTGCCATGAATCGTTCTGACCCATTTGCTACATTGCAAACGGAAGGAAAAGCAATATTTGTGTTTATGTAGTGTTTCCCTTGACCACAGATGTCCCAACCCACTGTCCTGGCAATGAGATGCTTTTTGAATTGTAGTCACTGTTGTTAATGCAGGAAGCATAGTAATCAATTTTCGTGCAAACTGCCATGAATGGATAATATGATTTGTGATGTTGACTGAGGGATAAATATTGACTAGGACACCAGGGATGTCTTGCCTGCTCTTGAAATAGTTTGACAGAATCTTTTATATTCAGTAGCACAGGCAGACAGGGTCTGGGTTTGAAATCTCACATGATAAACATCAGAGTTTAGCGCATTGTCAGTGATGCACTAGAGCAACAGCCTTGGCTTTTGTGCTCAGGTCCTGTCGGTGGGACCTGAACCTGGGACTTTGTGATTGAGATGCATATTCACCAACTGAGCTGCAGCTAACGCCAAAAAGAGCTCAAAATGGAACCCTAGAGAGTAGCCCTGTAACTCTGAATTGAAAGGAAACATTTTCAAAAGTTCTGTTGGTTGAGGCTTAGAATTCTAATTGTACTGCTTTGGTTCTTTCCACCTTTAACTTATGTTGCAAGTGATAAGGTTTCTGTGATGTTGTAGATGGTCACATTGGGCTGAATATTCCCATTTTTGGGCAAAGTGTATTTTGAAGTAAAATTGACAATGCCCAGTCTGCCATGGCTCACAGAAGTTTCTCTAATGCAATCTTCCACTGTTCACCTCAGTAATTACAGCAACCATCTTGTGGAATCATGAAAGAAGAGGCGGAAATACTCACCACTGCCAGGACCTTCTGGCATTCATGCCACCACACATTCGGTAAAGCCCAGCTGCGCACCACACTGTGCATACTGGACATGGCCCGGGGGGACGTTAACTCCTTGGTTGCTGGCAGGGGCCTGGAGGTGCTGGTGAACAGGGCAGTGGAGAGGAGAGAGCTGTGTTGTATCCTGCTCTCTGGGAAAGGAAGCTACACCACTAGACATGAGCAACCTGGACTGAGATAGTGACCCATGTCAGTGCAGTATCCCAGGTAAAATGCAATGCTCAGTTAGAGCAAAAGGAAGTTCGGTGCTCTACCTCGGTCTGCACAGGTAAGTGTTGCCATCTTCTGTCTGCTACCTCACACTGACAGGGCCAGTTCTCACTCTAACTCTGCTACTGCTCATGCATCTCATCAAAGCTCCTGGAATATAACTCTCAGTACTACATGTGTCATGGCACTCAGCGGCTCTCACTCTCCCAACTAACCCTTCCTGCCCCCGACAGAAACGCATCACCACCTCTCATGTTCCTGCATCACCATTAATGGCTCTCCCATCCACTTCCGTCAAACTCAATTCCTCTCTTTATCTCATTGTGGGTGAAATTGGCTCACAGTTGGCCAAGAGGGCCAAGCCTGGCATGGGAGGAGCAGACGTAAGACTTCTCGTGCTGGATGGGGAATATCTAATTTGGCTGGCAAAGAGTGCAACGAGTGGGGCTGTGTGAGACCTACGTGGGTGGGCTTTATTATGCTGTGCTGCAATGATCTCCCATTACCACCAATGCTAACTCATTCTCAATCTGCATACGTTTTTACTCCTATTAGAAAACTAACTCCATCTCTTCTCTTATGCTGCCCTAGTGACACCCAGTGAACCCTCACGCCAAAGTAGCCAGCTCTGGGGACCGTCAACGCTAACCTCCCCACCCCACCTGTGGAGTAGGCCATTCAATACCCAGATGGTGGCAAGGCTTTCACCTGCATCCTGCACCAGCTCAGAGGCCTCCACCTCAGTCGATTCTCTTTGTAGATTAGACTCAGGAGCATAATGCACTGAACACATCTTTGGCACATTTCTGCAGCATTCCAGGCAACTGCTCAGTCCCAGACATGAGCCAATCCAACGGTGTCAGCCATTAGTAACTTGGTCAAAATACACAAGCAGGCACAGGAACATCAGGCAAATTTGTCAGATGTGCATGGATCTGCATTCCACTGCTGTAGTCATTGGTACTGGACATGATTGGCAACGAGAGTGGTGATCTCCCTCCTAAATGTCTCCTCCTCTCAGTGGGACAGGGTGGTGTCCATAAGAACTAAGACAGAGGAGGCATCACTGCCAGAGCCCCCAGAAGCTTCTTCTTAGGACAATCCAGAGGTGCCCAGCCCCTTCCCTCTCTCTGCCTGTGATTCCAAAGTCTGCAGAAGTTGAGACTGAGCCTGATTCTAGGCAGGGCTAGAATCTCATCAAGATTAGGCCCTCTGGGATCAAATGCCCATTGATACATCTGACCAAACAACACAGCTACTTCACAGCAGCTTCAGGAGTTGGGATTACTACACATCTCGGTAATGGGAGAGAAAGGAAGATGAAAGCTTACTAAGGACTCATAGGTGATGTGGATGACACAGCATTGTAAATGATCCTGCACTTGTGTAAATATTTGTTCATTTTCACTATTAAAATGTCTAGAGTGTTTGTCACATGTCACTCCAGTGAGGTCACACTCATGTGAGGGATGACCAACCTGTTCCGATATCCTCGATATGAAAGAAGCCACATTGCCAAGCATTGCTTATCGTTAACTTTGACATCACAAGCAATATCTTACATCATGAATCATTGAAACATCATGTTATTGGCTGAAGCTAAGACATTGCACTTGAATATGGACAGCACTGACACTAAAAACAATGTGCAGGACTTCTGTTAGTGCTGATTCCACATATGGAGTCATAGAGATGTACAGCAAAGAAACATATCCTTGGTCCAACCTGTCCATGCCAACCAGATATCATAAATTAATCTAGTCCCATTTGGCAGCACTAGGCCCACATCCCTCTAAACCATTTCTATTCACATACCCATCCAGATGCCTTTTGTAATTGTAATTGTACCAGCCTCCACCACTTTCTCTGGCAGATCATTCCATATGTGCACCACCCTCTACATAATAAAGTTGCCTCTTAGGTCTCTTATATCTTTCCCCTCTCACCCTAAATCTATGCCCTTTAGTTCTGGACTTCCCCACCCCAGGGAAAAGACCTTGTCTATTTATCCTATCCATGGCCCTCATGATTTTATAAACCTCTATAAGGTCACCTTCAGCCTCTGATGCTTCAGGTTTAGGTCAATTGGCTGGATGATTGGTTTGCAGAGCAATGTGATGCCAACAGTGTGGGTTCAATTCCAATCACTGGTTTGAGGTTACTGTGAAGAATTGTCCTTCTCAACATTTTCCCTTGCCTGAGGTCTGGTGGCCCTCAGGTTAAATGAACACAATCGCTTCTCTCTCTAATGAGAGAACAGCCTCTGTGGTCTGACAAGACTACAGTGACACAACTTATTCAACAACATAAAGGTCAAGGACTGCCAAACTATCAGGTCCACTTACCCTTTCCACTAAACAAAGATTGCTTGCCAAATAAGGGACAGAAAATTAAACAATTGAAGGAAGTCCAAACCCAAATGATTCATTCTGGACTAAAAGCAAAATGCTGTGGATACTGGATGTGTGAATTAAAAACTGAAAGTGCTGGAAAAACTCAGTGGACTGACACAATCTATGGAAAGAGAAACAAAATGAATAGGATTTCTCCCCTTTGGAATCTTTGAGTTTCTCCAATAGTTTTTATTTTTATTTTATTTTCATCCTGGAGAGAGAGCTTCCATTCAGGCTATCTCTAGTTTCTTATGTACAATGATGCATTGCTCTGTCATGCTGTCTTGCGTGTACATCCTGGTCAATGTTCTGATCCTGATCACTATCTTCATCCTTAGAAGATTGCTGTTGATCCCCCCTTCCCTCTATATCCAGGATACCATCCCTCCCCCCCCCCCCCCCCCCCCCTCACTTTATAATCTTTAGCTGTGAATGGCACAGTGATGTAGGGGCATCCTCTCTGGGCAATACTTCAAGGCTCACTAGAGAGATCCAGGCATGGAAACTTGGCTGACCCTTGACCCCCATGAGGTCTGTTTCCCCTTTGACTTTTAGACTTGGCGTTTAGAAGCCCATGCATTTGGTAGAAGCACGTGCACTCTGCTTGCTGTGTAAGCTGCTGACACGTTGCACTGCTGTAACATCTTGACTGTTTAGTGCTCTGAAGTGTGACAAGCTGCCTGCCTCACCCTCTACAATAAAAAGCAACACAAATCAGAGAGACTGCAGCCTCCAATTGAGCCCAATGTGAGTGGGTGCTGGAAGATGTAGCTCAGAACCAGGGGGTGCATCCTTTGTAGATGCATGGGATGCAAATGTGTCCTCATGGGCAAAGTGACCTGGCAGAAGTGCGCAAGTCATAGGCCCAAACTGAAGTGCTGCAGAGCTGAAATGATGTGAGAGTTGGTCCAAGAGCAGGCATAATGAAGAGGTGAGGCTGGTGGCTAATGGTGAAGAAGGATGGCATCAATGGAGTATCCAAATATCGTAATGAAGTCAGACTTAGGTGAAGTCTTGGTGCAGCCGCCAGATAGCGCTTTGAATTTAAAGCAGGAATTGGCACTGTCTAGTTTCCCAGGGAAATCAGGGAGAATTGAAAGTGGCACATGAATGAGATGAGGCTAGTATTGAGACGCAAATGCATGGAAATAATGTAGTTGCCATTCATGATACTAAACTTGTCACATGAAGCACAAGAGGAAAATTGGGAATTACTTCATTTGTAAAAATTCTGATTTTTTTCATTCTTCCACTATTTTCTAAACATGCTCTCTATCCCCCACTCATCTTAAGGGAGTCAAAAATTCCATCCAGTGTGTCTGGAGCATTATGTTGATGGTTAGGTTATTGCGTTTAATCAGGCCTGTCCCTTTAAGAGTCAATGCTGAGGTGTTTTTTGCGATGTAAATTCTGAGATGGTAAACAGTACATGCTGAGAGTAACAAGAGGCTCATCGAGGGAAGTGTCTGTGTAAATCATCTGCCCATAAATTCCCAGCACCTGAACTTGGGGAGAGGCCAAAACATCAAGGTCAGAAAGACGGTAGGAAATTTTCTTTTAAACAAAAACACTTTTAAGACTATTATGTTCACCATTTTAAGTATCACAAGTCTATGATGGACTTAAGACATTTTTTTCATTTTTACATATATGTTAAAGTAAACTTTCAATTAGTGCACATGTTCTCTTTATTCAGGATTTTATTCAAAAATGACAGCACAAGATAAATGAAACATAAGAAGAATTGAAGCAACTGATATAACTTAGTCAAAATTGTGCAGTCTGATCGATAAATACGAGCACATCTTCAAAGAGTCTATTAGTTATTGTACTTATTTAACAGTCACCCCATAATATGTTCAACTTTAAATCTGGTTTGGCTTTAATCTAAGAATCTACAAAAGAGCTTCATTAATGAAAACAGCTATGAAAATAGTGATGTGGAAACAATCTTTCTTGATGTACCCCTGAGGAACAGGATAGGATACTGTATACTAGAGGAAGTAGTTATCCATAATCATTGTGGTTGTAAATAGAGAGGAAGTGTGTGCTGATACGATTACAGCAAATTAAAAATCTACAGTAATATTTCCCTGCAGCTGACCTTGGTGAATCTGGCAATATTAAACTGGGATATTAACAGAAAACATTTATCACACAGCATTTAGTGGGTCATGCAGCATCTATAGACAGAAACAGATTTAATGTTTACTTTCAGGTTGTCAGATCAGCTTTCTTAGAATTATAGAATCCCTACAGTGTGGAAGCAGGCCATTCAGCCTATCGAGTCCACACTGACTCTCCGAAGACCATCCCACCCAGACCCACATCCCCACCCTATCCCTGTAACCCTACATTTCCCATGGCTAATCCATCCGGCCTGCACATCCTGGGACAATTTGGTATGGCTAATCCACCTAACCCTGCAGATCTTTGGATTGTGGGAGGGAACTGGAACACCCAGAGAAAATGCACGCCGACATGGGAAGAATGCAAACTCCACAAAGACAGTCACCCGAGGCTGGAGTTGAACCTGGCATAATGAGACAGTAGTGTGAACCACTGAGCCATCGTGCCAACCCTTTCAGGAACTAAGTTTTAGTTGGGTTTCATGCAAAATACCAGCTGCTTCCGAATGCTTATAGTTTTGATGGCCTGGCATCTGTAAAGACTCTGTCCTTTCTCCCAGTTTCTCTATCTCCACTTATTCAACCATCCTCTCACCACACTCACCAACACACTAAGAGTTTTAAGAGCTTCCCTGAATATGTCAACTGATGTTACAACAAGGTAGTAGTTCCTCTGTACTGACCACTTTCACCAGTTTTTTTTTCCTGGATTGCTGGATGAAGGCTTTGTTGTTGATGTAACTGATGTTATGTTGACGTTTCTCAATTAAAAGATCTCGAGAGGGTAGAACCCCACATGTGAGTTCCTGTTGGAAATGCTGGGAGAAACCTTCCAGCTTAACAAGAGCTTGCAGATGTTGAGTCCTGAACGCTGTGACCTGCCTAAGTAGAAAATTAAGCGAGTCTTCAGATCAGCCTTGGTCTTATTGAATGTCAGAACAGGCTCAAGGCTCCAAATGTACAGAATTTATTAAAGTGAAAGCAGAAGGAAGAGAGGTTCTGGTTTTGACGAAGGACAGATCTTTCAGGACCAGAGAAGACAAGATCAGAGAGATTGTGAATGCATCACAGGTACTAAGGCTGGAAGAAAGGATAGAGTCAAAGGGACATGAAGTGGAAGAAGGATCCAGAAGGATATTACTACCCATGAAATTTCTGATTTGTGATCCTTTATGTCCAAATGGAGAAGTTCTTTTCATCAGTTTAGTTAAGTAGTGTTTCAGAGTGGGATATAATAGACTCAAATGCCATGAATAGTCGTGAGGAATAATCTGAGCTAAGACTTCAATGCAACACTGAGGAAATGCTGTCAGAATACATCATAGATGTAAAAGTTCCCACAGTATTGGAAGAAAAACTGGAATATATCATTATCAACATTTCTCCCTCAATGAAAATCAGGCAATTGATCATTTAGCTCATTGATGGTTTTAAAGGACTTTATATTTGTTTTTGCTGTGTAACGAAATGGAGTAACTGCACCGGCAATAGGAGCAGACTATACAGGCCATCAAACCTGTTCGCCATTCAATACGATAATGGTTTCAACACCATTTTTTTTATCTGTTATCAGTAACACTTCTTTCCCAAGACACTTAAAAAACCTCCCTATCTCAAAGTTAAATATCTTCAGTGATGTAGCGTCCACAGTCCTTGGTGGGCAGGGGTGGGGAGAGAATTTCATTGATCATAACCATTTAAGTGAAGTATTTTCTTATCCCCTCCATTCTAAATGATTGATTTGTTATTGTGAAACTATGTCTGATTCCCCAGCCAGGGAGAATAACATAGAAGTGTGTGTTCTGTCAAATTCTTTTATAATCTGCAATGGTTCACTGAGATCTTATATTCTTCTAGACTCAAAGGAATATAGGGCAGAGTATAACTGTCTCCTGCTTGGCAGGTTTGTGAGGTGGGAGATCCTGTAATATTCCCTGATGTTCTTCCCACACCTACCCCATCTGCAATGTCCTGTCAACAATGTTTACGTGGGACAGGTGAAGCCTGGCACAGCACCCCCCCCCCCCCCCCCCCCCCCCGACCAGATTGCCCGGAATTGAGGCACTTTATTTAGAGGTCATTTCCCTCAATTTTGAAGCTGCAGAAGGAGTTCAAGGACAGTGGGAAGGCCCAATAGGTCACCATGCTTGGGCCTTGGGCTGATAAGGGAATGTCTCCCTCAAAGGCTCCCTTATCTCAGAGCTATACACCTGGGAAGCTTCCTGTCATCCTGGCCTCTGCATCAATCCTGGTCTCTCCATCCTGGTTCATTCCCAGCCAAGGCCCTGCCAAATTAGTTCATATATCCCTGTCCCATCACGGGATCCCCTGTACTTAGCTGATCCAGGATTTGGAATCTGGAGACTGTTCACATCCCAGACCTCTCCCCTGCTGGACTTTACATGTTGCCATCCAATCAGGTTGTCTGGCAACTGCCTGAGGTGTCCAATTGAGCCCAATCATAAAGGGTTGTGATTGGTGGGGATTCATTCCTGTCACACGATCAATATAAATAATGGCCAGTGTATGCAATCTCTACACTGTAATATTGTGCATTATACTCCCTGAAGTTGAGGAGAATGAAACATGATTACACTGAAACATTCAAGATTATAAAGGGGTTGGACAGGATACATATTGCAATGTTATTTTCCACGACTGGAGAATCTTAAGATGCAGGCACACAATTTCAGAATAACAAATCAGGCACTTAGGATGGAGATGAGAGGCTACTTCCCTCAAAGGGTAATAGATCATTGAAATTCTTTCCCCTTCGAGGATTGTGGATGGTCCATCTCTAAAGATCTTTAATTTTGCAACAGTCAGGTGTTTTTGTGTCTTGTGGAAACAGTGTTATGGAGAGCAGACAAGAAAATGGCATTAAAACACTGATTGTATCAAATGGTGGAACAGGTTTAATAGGTCTTGGACATGTATTTAATAACAGTTAAATGTAAAATTGTATATAAATTGATTCCTCACTAGAATGACACGTAACTATGGAATGTATATACTATCAAATATAATTATACCTTTTGACTTTCTTAGATTCTTCAGGGCCTTGTGGATGTTCGACTGCCTCACAATGACTTTTATCGTGAATGTAAGACCATTTTATTTAATATACTTTTCTCTCTTTACCATAAATTAGTCCTTTTTAATCTGCAATTGTTAAAGATTAATGTAGAAGATGGGATCCTGGACAGTTTTGTTTAGGAGATATTACAATAAAATCATAAGGAATGAGTTAGGGCTCTGGTCCCAACCCTGATTTTGGTGATTGGAGTCATAGCGTACCGTTGTCCATATAAACAGGCATTCACATCTTCATTATAACTTGTAACAGGTAGCACACTTAGCAACACCACACTTCAACATTTAATTAGAAAGGATTCAAATTATATCCCATTACATACCAGAGTTACCCAGTTCAATAAAGTAAATAAAATAATTACCATATCATTCAAAATGATTTATGTCGATATATAAACCAAAAGTGTAATCAGTGTTTACAAAAAAAAACTACATTGAATATGCAGTACAGAAACAAACTCTCTTGGCCCAAGCTCTTCATACTAATGTCAATGCTTTGTGTGAAACTTCTCCCACAATTCTTCATCAAACCTGATGTGGAGGGGCTGGTATTGGACTGGGGTAGACAAAGTTAAAAATCACTCCATAACAGGTTTATTTGGAAGTACTAGCGTTCAGAGCGCTGCTCCTTCATCAGGTAACTAGTGAGGCAGGATCATAAGACACAGAATTTATAGCAAAAGATCACAGTGTCCTGCAATTAAAACGCTATACTGAACAAACCTAAATTATTGTTAAGTCTTTCATCTTTTAGAATGGGTTGCAGGTTTTGGTTCATTAATATGTGAATCCCAGAACTTCTTTCAAGTCATATTCTAGAGATAACTTAAGGTTTTATTTTTAAAAAGTGACATCTCAGCTCAGACAATGTATTAAAGGTATGAGATTAGAGTCTGTCTGTATCCCAATCTTGAGTCTGACTGGTTTTATTTCCAAAGTCAGAATTTATAAAATGTTATATGAATTGACTGCCTGCAGATTGTGTACTTTTTGAACAAAAATAGAATATTTCTGCAAATACAATTTTGCAAATGCAAATTCACCAGATAGACATGTGTATGTATGTGTGCATGTGAAGGAGAGTGAGTGAGTGTGACAAAATATAAGCCTGTGAGAGTGTGTGCATGTGGTTGTGAGTGTTGGGGGTGTATGCCTCTTTCTCTCACACTCTAACTCTCTCCTGGTGTTGTGTGATTTTTATCTTCATCACATCTGACAGCATCATGTAGCATTTCGTGTCTGTTCTAATTTCTCGTTTCATTAAACATACAATCATTCTATGAAGTAATTTCTGTGAAACTAGTTATATGAAAAAGCTGAAAAAACAACATAAAAATACTAAGGTTCCATTAATTCCAATGGAGAAAACCGTCCTCTAAGTTTAAAAACGTAGGCATTCATTACACATTGATTAGCTTGTGATGCTTGTAAAACAGAATTTGGTGATGCCAACCCTATAAATATTCCTCCATATCATTGCAAAGATTCATGTCCGTATATTAACATCACAAAGAGATTAGCGTTATGTGTCTACCCACAGCACATTTCCCATTTTATCTCTCAAAAATTCAGCTCTAATTTTTAACCGGGCCCTTTGATCCTACACTCCCAATTCCTGGAAGTAGGTCTTTCTCTTCTATCTGTTCCCCATAATGTGTTCAAAACTTTGATCTAATCAACCCCTAACCTTTTAAATTCCAAGAAATGCAATCTTATTTTATGTAATCTCCCCCTTGTGATTTAATCCTGAGAGTCCAGCTATCATGGTGATAAATTCACTCTCTGCAAAGTATTATAAGATATCGTGCTCAAAACCCCCAGTACTCCAGGTGTGCCTTTACAAGGATTTTGATATCCAAAGCATGACTTCTATCCATTAGATGTAGAAACCAACATTTCATGAACCTTTTTATATATTTCTGTTTCTGCTCATGATGTTTTAATGATTTATGTGCATAGACTGTCATGATATTTCATGCTTCCACTGTGGATTTCCTCATATTTGCATACACTTAAATCCATTTGTCACAGTTTTGCCCTTTCAGTAAATTTACCAATATCTCTCTTTGTAATGTGACGCTTCCATCTATTCTGCTTATGTCATCTATTTTTCTGTCATCAGCTTGAATATATGGGTTTTTATCCTGCCATGTCAGATGTTATATAAGGTATTAGTTGCAGTCCCATTTAATTTATTTCTCGACACCAAATAAAGATAAAGTCATCATAGTCTTACCAGATCATAGGAGTGCTGTCCCATCAGAGACAACTGATACTGGTTTAAATGGAGGGTCAGTGCATGTCAAATGAGAGGAGAGGTTGAGAAAGCGAGTGCTTCATGGTAACTTCAGCCCGTGCAGGAATTGCATCCATACCTTGGCATCACTAAACAGCCGTCCAGGCAACATTTTTTAATTAGCATAAGTCCAGCTCTTTCCAGTCAGCAGATTTTAGAATCTGGTCGATAATTTGCCTTCAATTCCATGAGTTTCAACTTCAGCTCACCATATCTCTTGGGGGACGTTACCAGCTGCCTTATGAAGGTTCATATGATTAATGTCCTTAGATATTCTCCTGACCATTATTTTGGTCACTGCTTCAAAAAATGTTGTTGCCATATTTGTCAAACATGACCTTCCCTTTAAATATCCATACAGAATTGCTCTGATCAGATAACAAAATTTCATTGTGTTCAGTCACCCTAAGCTTAACTAAAATTTCTAATAATTTCCCAACAGTGGATGGGAAACTAATTGGTCTATAATTTCTGGGTAATCTC
The DNA here is from genome assembly GCF_020745735.1 of Hemiscyllium ocellatum. Classification (NCBI taxonomy): domain Eukaryota; kingdom Metazoa; phylum Chordata; class Chondrichthyes; order Orectolobiformes; family Hemiscylliidae; genus Hemiscyllium; species Hemiscyllium ocellatum. Next base: position 36,416,399 of record NC_083414.1, read on the forward strand.
TAGGAATGGCTTCTGAATGAAGAATATAGTGAGGTCACTTGCAATGCTCCCACTTACATCCTTTAAAGGTCTCCTTATCACCCCTCAGTGCCAGTAATTATAATCTTGTTTAAATGAACTTTGGTGAATTTTTACCTTGAGTACTACTTTTTCACAATCCTGTCTCTCAAGATTATTACTCATGGATGACAAGATGCTTAGTTCTTTTGATCTTCAATATTTTCTTTAATACCCTGTCCTTTTGTCCCTTCTATTCATGCTTGTGGTTCATGTTCAGCTATGGTCTGCTGAGCACATTGGTAGTGTCCGCTGGTTATAAGTGCTAATCATCACAACTGTATTGACTGTTATTACAGCCTTTCTTTTCTTTGGTGCATCTTTTTAATGATCTGAAGTGCTTGTAAAAATTGTCACAAAAAGATTTCTAAGTTAAGAAAATGGGTCAGTCTCGAGAAAAAGTGGGTCATTTTGACATTGGTGCTGGTACTATAACATCCTACTGATTTTCAAATCATTCTCTTTAGGTTGTTGGTGGTTTTTGTTTTCACAAACTTATATTGTGAAGATAAGGCATAAAGCCCACAACATCTGGATTCAATAGTAAAAATAGTAAGCTCTCACTAAAATTAGAGCAAGATTTTGATTGGAATTAAGTCTGAAAATGTCAAATTAACCTTTTAAGTGCTGACTTTTCTCACTTTAAACAAAATAATGATACGTTGAACTGTATTTTTTTATTCAATCTAAAATGCCACAATTATTTTCTGTGCTATTTTTTACTTTTTGTGTTAAACTTCATGTTACATTAATGTACATCACTCAATGTGTTATTGTGTTCTGCAATTAAACTAAATGGGATAGCACAACACAGACTTATTCTGTCCTTGTCTCCATTTGCTATGCTTCATTGGTTAGTAATCATGAGGAAGCAAAACAGTGACTTATTTTTCCCTTGTCCAACCTGGGTTTATTAAAGCCAGCCGTAGTGTCTACATTCTATCCCAGCTAAGATTATTAGAACAGCAAACATGCGAGTCAAACTTAACAAACACCTTGCAGTTTATACACTTACTCCATCTGGTGGTCATTATGTGGAGAACGCACTCACCTTGTTGCTGACAAAGGTATGTATTTACTTTTTCAAAGCAAGGCTAGATTAAAGATGTGTCATTTAATTTATACTCCCATGAATGCCTTTTGTGATGAATAGGGCTGTAGATTTGACATGGTAAAAGTTTAGAAAAATGCTGAATTAGTAATTGGAGAAAGGTCAAATATCACGGAAATCGCAGTACAAAAATTCACGAATAGCTACAGTTTCTGGTAAATAAACCATCTTTACTGTGCTGTATTTGTTTTGTTCACTCTTTTGCTGCAAGTCTATTCCTTGGTCTTATTCAATCTTTTATCTCTTATTTGTTAGATGTAACTTTCAACTATCAGGAGCATAAAAATGAACAATATTGGTCCAGCCACTCAGAACAAACCCCAGCTTGTTCTACTTTTCATTGAAGGCTACAACCTTAACCTCCCAAATCTATGACTACCAAACAAGGACAGCAGTTGCACAGGAACATTATCACTTTCAAGTATTGTTCCCAAACATACACCATCTTCATTTTGACATATATTTCTTGTTCTTTCATTATTACTGCCTTACAAACTGGAATTCCTTATTAAGAAGAAGGGAGAAGATAAACTATATGGGCAAACTAGCAAGTTATATCAAAACAGACAGGAAGAGCCTCTTTGAAATATATAACAAGGTAGAGAGAGACCGAAGTGAACATAGGCCACCAGAGAAAGAGGCTGATGCAATAACAATGAAAAGCTAGAAAACGACAGAGGAATTGATTGAATACTTCAAGATAGAGGATGCAAATACCATTCCACAAATGTGAAATATTCAAGGAGTTAAAGGTTGGAGGCAGTGCAGAAATAAGTACAATAATATTCACTAGAGGAAAAAAATTACTAGGAAAACTAAGAGGACTAAATTCCAACAAGTCTCTGCCGGAATATTAAAGGAAGTAGCAACAAACATAGTGGATGTACCAGTAGTAATCTTTCGAGAATCTTTAGATTCTGGAAAAGTCCAAGGGGATTTGAAACCTGCCCATGTTATACCTTTTATTCAAAGAGAGGGAGACAAAAAGCAGTTATGTTTAGGCCTGTTAGTTTAACATGTGTCATTGGGGAAAAATAAAGGCAACTGTCAATGTGCCTTCTCTATTCCCTTCTGAACTGGGATTCCAGCTTCTTGTGATTCATGACAAGAATCCCCATTTCTTCTGTGCAGCATTTTTCTGCGTTGTCCCACATTATATTTCATTCTTAAACTCGAATCCCTGGTTCTGAATTTTCCCACCATTGGAAACATCATTTTTGCATCTACTGTGTCTAATCGAATACGTATTTTTCAGTGAAATCCTTCCTCATTCTTCTGATCCCAACAAATATTATACTAATTGAATCAACCTCTGTTCATATGTCAGTCCTGCCACGCCAGGAATTAGTCTGGTATTGAAGCATATTATATGGCTGTAAAAATGTTTCCTTTGCATCACATTAAACCAGCCTATTCTAACTTTCTGCGGCAAGTTTAGTTTGCAACTGTTATGCAAATACAGCAATTTCATGCCATTGAAAGCATTTCAATAAGCCAGACTGACGTAGTGTTTTCGCAAACTAACAGTACATCAGTGCATCTCAAAAAGCAAACTTTGTATTTCTTCTTTTAACCATCGATCTGTCCCTCACCTGAAGTTGCTTTATTATTTGCATAAATAACAGCGAGCCCTGTTAATCTCATTGCTATTCAGTCAAACTGTGGACTTTCGTTTTTTTGTGTCAATCATTCATATTTGTAACCGACCTCCTCATCGAAAGAAGTGAAATATACTTTAAAAGTTGACTCTTGTCAAAACCCTTTATAATTCTAAGCTTAAACATCTCATAGTTAAGACTTTAATTTTGTGGGTTTTATTTTCAATTCTATCTCCTATGACAATTGACAGTGTTTCTGGAAATCGTTGGAGAAAACTCAAGACACACTTTGCAGGAAAACATGAAATTCATCAGAGCTCCAACCCAGGTCATTTGGGGAAAGCAGGACCAGGTAAATAAATAATTATGATATTCAGATTATTTCGGCGTTATATTACTGGCCTAACAAAACGCTGAAACTCAATGCTCAGATATTTGTATTCATAACTTTAATCTAAATGCAAAATTTATTGGCACTCTTTTTTTAAAAGAAGGAAATCACTTGAACAGTAGTTTTCACAACCATGGGATGTTTGAAAGTAAAGTATGGCTGCATGGCTAAGTTTCAGAAACTGCAATGAGATAGAAAACCAGGCAACCTGTCTAGTAAAATTGACTGGGAAACAAATGTTGGCCAGAATAGTGGGATGGTTCTTCTTTAATTCAAATAATGCCAGTGAACTTTTACATCCATCTTAAACAGCAGACTTGTTCAGTACTGCATTTAAATATTCTAGACTATATACTTGTGTCTGGTAATTGGACTAAAATTAGCTTTATGACTCTCGAGGTGACATTGTTACCACAGAACCAAAGCTGACATCATTTCATAATACCATCCTCAGACAATATTATGATGATGAACATAATTCTGAACTCAAACATGACATAAGTAATAGATAAATTATTACTTCCCTCCAATTTTTTTCTCCTTCTGTCCTGAATAAAAGGATTCCTGCAGGATGGAATTCTATATATAGCAACATTTCTCTGATTTGCAGCTGAGTGCTCATAGTATTATTATGATCCAAGACAATTTAGGTGAAGTACACATCTCTGACAGGATCAATTAAGAGTCATTGGTCCATCATTAGTTTGAAAGTAAAATCAGTTACATATTTAGGATTTCAATTTTTATGTAAATGTTTAAGAATCAGATCTGTTGCAATTCATTATTAAATGAATCTAAATTGGAATTTGGTGTGAGTTTTTGATCAAAAAGCAGTACAGTAAGGAAAAATTGTTATTTGGTTTGAAAGTCTGTATCCTTTTGAAGAACGTTTGCAAAGAACTGAATAAATAAAGAACTGTCAGGAATAAAAGAATGACTAGGGTAGGAATAGGTCCAGTCAAGGATAGTAGTGGGAAGTTGTGCGTGAAGGCTGAAGAGATTGGGGAGTGCCTGTACTGCGCTGTATTTTTCTATGTTCTATGTTCTATGTATAAGTTTGCATTAGTTTTAAAAGGCTCAACTGTATTTTTCTTGGACAATAAAAAATACTGGTCATGTGACATTTAACCTGAAAGCAGTGCAAACTAGCAGGTTAAGGAAGCAGATAGAACATAGAACATTACAGTGCAGTACAGGCACTTTGGCTCTCGATCTGTGCATCGACCTATGAAACCAATCTGAAGCGCATCTCACCTGCACTATTCCATTCTCATCCATACGCCTATCCAATGACTATTTAAATGCCTGTAAAGTTGGCGAGTCTACAACTGTTGCAGGCAGTGCATTCCATGCCCCTGCTACTCTGAGTAAAGAAACTACCTCTGACATCTGTCCTATATCTATCACCCCTCAATTTGAAGCTATTACTCCTCGTGCTAGCCATCATCATCCTAGGAAAAGGATGTGACACCGTCCAACCTATCCAACCCTCTGATTATCTTATATGTCTCTCTAACGAAAACAATCTCAAACCCCTCAACCCTTCCTCGTAAGACCTTCCCTCCATACCTGGCAATATCCTAGTAAATCTCCTCTGTATCCTTTCCTAAGTTTCCACATCCTTCCTATAATGCGGTGACCAGAACTGCACACAATACTCCAAGTGCATCTGCACCAGAGTTTTGTACAGCTGCAGCATGACCTCATGGTTCCGAAACTCAATCTTCTACTAATAAAAGCTAACATACTGTATGCCTTGTGAACAGCCCTATCAACCTGGGTGACAACTTTCAAGGACCTTTGTACCTGGACGCTGAGATCTCTCTGCTCATCTACATTACCCAGAATACCATTTTCCCAATTACTCTGCATTCCTGTTACTCCTTCCAAAGTGACTCACCTCACACTTTTCTGCATTAAACTCTCAGCCCAGCTATGCAGCTTATCCATGTCCCTCTGTATCCTGCAACATCCTTCTGCATTGTCCAAAACTGTACTGACCTTAGTGTTGTCCGCAAATTTACTAACCCATCCTTCTACGCCCTCATCCAGGTCGTTTATAAAAATGAGTGATAACAGTGGACCCAAAACAGATCCTTGCAATACACCACTAGTAACTGAACTCCAGGATGAACATTTCCCATCAACTACCACCCTCAGTCTTCTTTCATCTAGCCAATTTCTGATCCAAACCACTAAATCGCCCTTAATCCCATGCCTCCGTATTTTGTGCAATAGCGTACCACAGGGAACCTTATCAAAGGCATTACTGAAATCCATATACACCACATCAATGGCTTTATCCTCATCCACCTGTTTGGTCACCTTCTCAAAGAACTCAATAAGGTTTGTGAGGCACGACCTACCCTTCACAAAACCGTGTTGCCTAACCCTAATCAACTTATTCCTATTGAGATGATTATAAATCCTATCTCTTATAACCTTTTCCAACTCTTCACCCATAACTGAAGTAAATCTATAATTTCCAGGGTTGCCACTACTCCCCTTCTTGAACAAGGGAACAACATTCGCTGTCCTCCAGTCTTTTGGTACTAGCCTGGAATCAATGATCACACAAAGATCAAAGCCAAAGGCACGGCAGTCTCCTCCCTGGCCTCCCAGCGATTCCTAGAATAAATCCCATCCGGCCCAGGGGATTTATCTATTTTCACACTGACCAGAATCGCTAACACTCCCTTCTCATGAACATCAATTCCATGTCATCTAGTAGCCTATTACTCTATATTCTCCTCGACAACATTGTCCTTTTCCAGTGTGAATACTGATGAAAAATGTTCATTTAGCACTTCTCCTATCTCCTATGACTCCAAGCACAACTTCCCATTACTGTCCTTGATTGGCCTAAATCTTACTCTCGTCATTCTTTTATCCCTTACTTATCTATAAAACGCTTTAGGGTTTTCACTGATCCTGTCCACCAACAACTTCTCATGTCCCCTCTTCACTTGTCGTAGCTCTCTCTTTAGGTCTTTCCTGGCTACCTTGTAACTCTCAATTGCCCGAACTGAGCCTTCACATCTCATTCTAACATGAGCCTTCTTCCTTTTGGCAAGAAATTCAACTTCTTTAGGAAACCACAGCTCCTGTGCTCGACAATGTAGCTGATAAGTACATACTTAGCAAGGACACACGGTAGCTATTGTGCCCATCCCCTGCAGTTTCCTTTCCCATCCTTTGCATCCCAAATCTTGTCTAATAGCATTGTAATTTCCTTTCCCCAGGAGCAGCTCTTGTCCTTGGTATATACCTATCCCTTTCCATTACTAAAGTAAACATAACCAAATTGTGGTCACTACCACCAAAGTATTCACTTACCTCCAAATCTAACACCTGGCCGGGTTCATTACTCAGTACCAAATCTAATGTGACCTCGCCCCTTGTTGGCCTGTCTACATACTGTGTCAGAAAATCTTCCTGCACACAATGGACAAAAACCCATTTAAAGTACTTGAACTGTCGTATTCCCAGTCTATGTCTGGGAAGTTGAACTCCCCATAACAACTACCCTGTCATTCTCACTCCTTTCAAGAATCATCTTTGCTATCTTTTCCTCTAAATCTCTGGAACTATTCAGAGGCCTATAGAAAACTCCCAGAGCAACCTCTCCTTTTCCGTTTCTAATCTCAGCCCATATTACCTCAGTTGACGAGTCCTCAAACGTACTTTCTGCAGCCATAATACTGTCCTTGATTAACAATGCCATGCCCCCACTACTTTTAGAACGAACAATACAGTGCAGAACAGGCTCTTCGGCCCTCGATGTTGCGCCGACCTGTGAACTATTCTCAGCTCGTCCCCCTACATGTCCCCCTACACTATCCCAAAATCATCCATGTGCTTATCTAAGGATTGTTTAAATCTCCCTAATGTGGCTGAGTTGACTATGTTAGCAGGTAATGCATTCCACGCCCTTACCACTCTCTGCATAAAGAACCTGCCTCTGACATCTGTCTTAAATGTATCACCCCTCAATTTGTAGTTATGCCTCTCGTACATGCTGACGTCATCATCCTACGAAAAAGACTTTCACTGTCTACCCTATCTAATCCTTTGATCATCTTGTATGTCTCTATCAAATCCCCTCTTAGCCGTCTTCTTGCCAATGAGAACAAGTCTCTCAGCCTTTCCTCATAAGCCCTTCCCTCCAGACTAGGCAACATCCTGGTAAATCTCCTCTGCACCTTTTCCAATACTTCCACATCCTTCCCGAAATATGGGGACCAGAACTGTACACAATATTCCAAGTGCGGCCGCACCAGCGTTTTGTATAGTTGCAGCTCTGGAACTCAATCCCTCTGCCAATGAAACTTAACACACTGTATGCCTTCTTAACAGTACTATCAACTTGGGTGGCAACTTTCAGGGATCTATGTACATGGACTGCAAGATCCCTCTGCACATCCACATGACCAACAATCTTTCCATTGACCCAGTAGTCTGCCTCCCTGTTGTTCTTCCCAAAGTGCATTACCTCACATTTAGCTGCATTGAACTCCATTTGCCACCTCTCAGCCCAATTCTGCAGTTTATCCAAGTCACCCTGCAACCTGTAACATTCTTCCACACTGTCCACTACTCCACCAACTTTAATGTCGCCTGCAAATTTACTAACCCATCCACCTATGCCTGCGTCTAAGTCATTTATAAAAATAACAAACAGCAGTGGTCCCAAAACAGATCCTTGTGGCACGCCACTAGTAACTGGACTCCAGGCTGAATATTTTCCATTAACCACCACTTCCTGCCTTCTTTCAGAAAGGCAGTTTCTAATCCAAACTGCTAAATCACTCTCAATTCCATGCCTCTGCATTTTCTCCAGCAACCTACCATATGAAACCATCTTCCCTGTTCTTACTGAAACATCTAAATCCCCGAACTTGCAACAACCATTCCTGTCCCTGCTCTACCCAAGTCTCTGAAATGACCACAACATCGAAATCCCAGGTACAGACCAACGCTGCAAGTGCACCCATCTTTTTCCAGATGCTCCTGGCATTGAAATAGACACATTTTAAACCAACATTTTGCATGCAGGTGCCTTCTTGCGACCCTGAAACCTTATTTCAGATCTCCCTACTCTCAACCTCCTCTATACTCGAACTACAGTTTAGATTCCCATCCCCTGTTGAATTAGTTTGATCCCACCCAAAGAGCATTAACAAATTTCCTCTCCCTAAGATTTTGGTACCCCCTAGTTCAGGTGAAGACCACCCCTTTTTGTAGAGGTCCCAATTATCCAGGAATCCAAAACCCTCCCTCCTGCACCATCCTTATAGCAATGTGTTCAACTCCTGTCTCTCCCCAGGATCCACCGGCGCCGCTAGATTCATCAGCACAGACGCGATACCTACCTTGCACGTCACTTCCGCCTCCGCAGTTGCCACCACTTCCTCCCCGCTGGAAGGCTCTATCATCAACATCACTTCCACTGCCAGTGATGTCATCAGCCAAGTACCTAACAGAAACTATGCCCCCACCGCCATGATGGCACTTCCACCCCCATTAACACAGCCATAAGTATCACTTTCTCCCCTTTGTGAGTGTCACTCCGTTGGTGACATCACTACTTATCCTATAACCATGCCCACTCAACTAACTGTCTGTGCCCCCACCTCGAGCCCCAGTCCCACTCCAGGTCCTAGCTCCCATCCCTGCTGTGTCTTCACAATTCCCCCAGAGCTTCCCCTCACTGAGGACAAGCGTTTAGTCCTCAGTGAAGGCCTCACCTTTATCACTGTACGGTCTTAGATTAATGAATTCAACACACTGCAACCTTGAATGTTTCTTCTGCCACCTCCACCTTCGTGGCCACTTTTTCAACCAAGACACCCACCCTCCCACCAAGGACCCCTTCGTCTGCCTCCAATGCACCCCATCCACCTGGGTACTCCATGCTGGCCTGTTACCCACCCTTGACCTCTTCATTCCAAACTGCCACCATGACATCGACTTCCTCAACCTGTCCAATTGCTTCACCTACTCCAACCTTCCATTCACAACGTGCAGATCTCTGCTCTAATCCCAACCTCACCATCAAACCCACAGACAAGGGCAGGATGTGGGGAGGTGCGCAGTAGTAGTGTGGAGTACCAACCTCTACACTGCTGAAGCTAGGCGCCAACTAGGCCACAGCTCCTCCGACTGCCCCTTGATCACAACCTCACCTCCCATCACCAAACCATCATTACCTCTGGGGATCTCCCTTCCACAGCCTCTGTGAACCCCGCACTGCCCAATTTTACCTCCTTCCTAAGATTCACGAACTTGACTGCCCAGGTCGACCCATTGTCTCAGCCTGCGCCTGTCCCACTGAACTCATGTCTTCCTACCTCAACACCGTCCTGTCCCCCTTAGTCCAGGAACTCCCCACCTACGTTTGTGACACTACCCATGCCCTTCACCTTCTCAAAGATTTTTGATTCCCCGACCTCCAATGCCACATCTTCACCATGACATCCAGTTCCTGTATACATTGATCCGCCACGACAAAGGTCACCAAACCCTCTGTTTCTTCCTCTCAAGCCGTCCCGACCAGTACCCTTTCACCTACACCACCTAACTGAACTGGTCCTCACCCTCAACAACTTCTCCTTCCAATCCTCCCACTTCCTCCAAACCAAAGGCGTAGCCATGGGCACCCACATGGGACCCAGACATGCCTGCCTGTTTGTCAGCTACATCCTCCGCAGTTACACTGGCACCCACCCCCACCCCATCTGTTCCTCCACTGCATCAATGACTGTATCAGCGCCACCTCATGCTCCCATGAGGAGGTTGAACAGTTTGTCAACTTTACCAACACCTTCCACGCTGACCTCAAATTTATCTGGATCATCTCGGAAATCTCTCTGCCCTTCCTGGACCTCTCCATCATATACTACAAGCCCAACAATTCCCACAGCTACCTAAACTACACCTCGTCCCACCCTATCTCCTGTAAAAACACCATCCCTTATTCACAATTGCTCCAACTCAGCCGCATCTGTTCCCAGAATGACCAATTCCATCTCAGAAAGTCCTAGATGACCTCTTCCTTCCACGATCACAACTTCCCTTCCCACATAGTTGACGATGCCCTCAGCGTATCTCCTCCACTTCACACAACACCGCCCTTGAACCCCACCCCTCCCAATGCAACAAGAACTAAACCCCACGGTCCTCACCTTCCACCAACCAACCTCCGCATACAACGCACCATCCTCCACCTCTTCGCCATCTCCAAATGGTCCTCACTGCCAGAGATATATTTCCCTCTCCACCCTTATCTGTGTTCCAGAGAGACCATTCGCTCCGTGACTCCCTCGTCAGGTCCATGCCCCCCACCAACTCACACCCCACTCCTGGCACCTTTCTCTGTCATGGCAGGAAGTGCAAAACCTGCGCCCACACCACTCCCCTCAACTCCATCCAAGGCCCCAAGGGATCCTTCTACATCCGTCAGAAATTTACCTGTACCTCTACCAATGCCATCTACTTCATCCATTGCACCCGGTATGGCCTACATTGGGGAGACAGGACGCCTTCTTGCGGATTGTTTCAGAGAACATCTCGGACACCCGCACCCACCAACCCCACCACCCCCTGGCTGAAAACTTCAACTTGCCCTCCCACTCTGTTGAGGACATGCAGATCCTGGGCCTCCTCCACCACCAAACCATTACCACCCGACGCCTAGAGGAGAAGTGCCTCATATTCTGTCTTGGGACCTTGCAACCACACAGGATAAATGTGGATTTCAGCAGCTTCCTTTTTTCTCCTCCCCCCACATTATCCCAATCCCAAGCCTCCAACATGGCACCTCCCTCCGGACCCATCCATCACTCCTTCCTCTGACCTATCACCTTCTCCTTCACCTTCATCCACCTATTGCTTTCCCAGCTACCTTCCCCCATCCCAACCCCCACCCCTCCCATTTATCTCTCAGCCCCGACCCACAAGCCTCATTCCTGATGAAGGGCTTATGCCCGAAATTTCGATTCTCCTGCTCCTCAGATACTGCCTGATCTGCTGTGCTTTTCCAGCATTACAATCTCGACCCTGAGCTCCAGCAGCTGCAGTTCTCACTATCCCTCGCCTCGCTAGCTGTGGCATGGGCAAGTAACCAGAGATAACAACTCTGTTTATTCCAGCTCTAAGCTTCCACCCTAGTTCCTTGAATTTCTGCCTTAAATCCCCATCTCTCTTCCTACCAGTGTCGTTGGTGCCTATGTGGACCACAACTTAGGGCTGCTGCCCATCTCCCTCAAGGATCCCAAAAAACATAATCGGAGACATCACAAATTCTGGCACCTGGGAGGCAACACACTAACTGTGAGTCTCTCTAGTTCCCACAGAACCTCCTGTCTGTCCCTCTAACAATGGAGTCCCTAATGTCCAATGCTCTTATTCACTTCCTCCTTGCCTTCTGAGCAACAGGGACAGACCCTGTGCCCCATTGCTTACCCCTGGTAAGTTGTTCCCCACCCAACAGTATCCAAAGTGGTATACTTGTTATTCAGGGGAACGGCCACAGGGGATCCCTGCACTGGCTGCCAGTTCCCTCTCCATCCCCTGATGGTAACCCATCTACCTTCTTCTTGGACCTGAGTTGTGACTACCTCCTTGTGATTCCTGTCAATAACCCTCTCCACCTCCCAAATGATCTGAAGTTCATCCAGCTCCAGCTCCCGCTCCCTAACATGGTTTTTGAGGAGCTGGAGTTGGGTGCACTTTCCACAGATGCAGTTAGCAGGGACACTGGTGGTGACCCTTACCCCCCATATCCTGCAGGAGGAACATTCAACTGTCCTAACCTCCATTCCCATGATTCCAAATTCCCAACAGGCCTAATGAAAACTAGAAGAGGGGGAAAAAAAAGACTAGGCACCTTATCAATCCGGCGCACAGAACCTTTTGTTTCAGTTAGAAGAGGAGGATGGGTGGGAGACACTACCTGAGTAGTGTTTTGGGTAAAGCAACTGCCAGATATAAAGCCAACAGTCCCGTGTCCGCTCCTGCTCAGCGTTTGCTCTGCCTATACATGAGGTAAGTTTTTAAACTTTACTCGTACCTTCCCATTAAGCCTCTGGTCCTTGCTGTCATTCCTCCCACTGCAACTGCTGGCGAGAAAATGAAGAGGTGTGGCTGGCAAGCACGAAAGAGTGCTACAAGCAAAGAAACTGGTAGCAGACATAAAGAGAAAGCAAACATAGACATGAGTGCAGGAGAAAGTGCGGACCGCAGATGCTGGAGATCAGAGTTGGGATTGTGGTGCTGGAAAAGCACAGCAGGTCAGGCAGCATCCGAGGAGCAGGAGAATAGGCATGGGTGCAACACAGAGAATTCTTGTGAGAAAAAGCAAATCATTTTTTGACAGATAAAAAGGCCCTATGCAAAGTGATTAAAATGGTCTAAAACATGCAAATCGATATGAAAAACTTGGAGAAACTAAATGTCACGAACTGACCATATGGATAGTTGACCAACCTGCGTGATGAAAGGGACAGCATAATGTAGTTACATGTTGCCACATTTAGGCAGTGAGAGATGGAGATGTTTGTACTGTCTCATGATCTTTGCATCAACTAAAAATGAAGTTTACTTCTTTATTTAAAAAATAATTTGCCTGCTAAGGACAAAAAGTAGAATGCTGCTGGTAATTTCTTCATCAGGAGTCATTCAACATATGTGCTCATTTCACTATACAGCTCTCCTGCTGGGATCTAAAGATTCCTGTTCCATGTTCTTCCTGTCCCTAGGTACTGGATGTTTCAGGAGCTGGAGTCCTTGCTGATAATATTCCTGGCTGTAGAGTGGATCTCTTGGAAAACTGTGGCCATTCTGTGGTGATGGAGCGGCCCCGTAAAAGTGCTAAAATTATCCTGGAGTTTTCAGCTTCCCTGCAAAACACAAGATCAGAAAGCAATAAGAAGTTAGCCTAACATTTATAAATGAAAACTGTATTGCTTTGGATTGCAAATAAAATGTGATGCTGTAATAATTCCCCAGGAAGCAAAATGACTTGATTGAATGTTGATGCCGCAATTTCATCTGTTAAGAGCATTAATGTTTGGTAGTGCTTTCAAATCACATAAACACAATTTTGAAAGACACAGAGTATTGCCAGAAACTATATGCATGCGGTATATAAAAAGGAACATAAATCTCAGAAAAATGCTGTTCTTTGCCAGATTTCCCACACTCGTTTGATCTTCGTTTTGGTAGTCTATATTTCACCATTTGATGCAAACAGCAATGCAATATTTCCCATTTTTCAGTTCAAGACCAGTTTCATAAAATTCACAAATCATTAGCATAATTTATTAAATATGTAATTTAGAAATTTTTTGATTGCTTGGTTATTTAAATCTGTAGAAGGTGGTTTCAAAGCTTTTGTGGTTAGTAGTAACTTTTTTAACCATGATGTTGAAGGGAAGGTACAGTTGCTATCAATACTGTTTAATGGATATTTAATGTCATTTTGATAGGAATTTGCATTTGAGTGGCTATTTGTTTGTAACAATGTATAATAAAATTTCTTCTGAAACAATTGCTAAACTTCACTGCAGTAATAAACATCATGAACACAATGTTGCATAATATCTGCTTTAACATACGATAAGCTGGGAAATAACTAATACATTACATAAACTTTGAAACATTTATTTAGTTGAGGTTTAACACATTGGCTCAGTTTAGTATTTTATAAATAAACCAGCCCTGAGCAAACAGATTTCATGAAGTCAGTGAATCGAACAATAAAAATGTTCACTTAGGATACACCTTCAGAAGTAGGAGTCTTTCATAGTAAATTTTAATCTTACAAGTTAATCTTTACGTGAAGAATATTACCAAGAAGTAAGGTGTTACTTTATCCACAAATCTGCGTTAGTTCATTGTTTAGACTTTTCCCTATCCTTCTGTTATTTGGCTCAACTGAGATGACTGTAGATCTTTAAACAAATCGGCGAAAGCTGTTTTCGACAATGAGTAAGGTATCGTAGTTATCATTTCTTTATTCTACCAATGACTTATGAATTCTGTGAATTCTATTGCTATTATAATAAATATATGTAAAACATTTGTGATGCACCAATATTCCCATGATCAACGATCACATTTAAATTGTGGAAACAAGTTTAATTGTTTTAGCAGTCAAGTGCTGGAATCCCATGAGTGTTGAGAAAGGAATAATGCATCAGCTGAGTTTGTCTACAATTATTTGGCAAATTGCACTAACTCTTGAATTATGACTATGAGTGTTGCACCTCAAAACAGGTTGAAACAGCAGCCCTCATTGTGCTCCATTTCAGCAACTGATGTTGATGGGAATTCAGTTCATGGTACTGAAATCTGCAGGAAAGATCAATAAGTATGGGGATGTTCTAAGTCAAATGGGAAGTGTTATAGTTTACTAGGGATACTAAAATGTATAACTGAGATTGAAATGCTTTTGTTCATGAATATTTTAAGATCCAAGTAAACAGTTTTTCCATAAAAAACTTTCACTGAAAACTTTGGAAATATGTTAATATTAGCATTGCTTTCTAGAACTGAGTTCTGTAATATCTTTTCATCTCTGTGACTAAGGAATGAAAGTAGAACTGTCAGAAAAAGTAGTTTCTTCCTTCTTCCTCTGACTCTCTGTCATAAGCATATTGCTTTTGAATGTGGTACCATGGGTGGGTTCACTTACAGTCTATAAGAATATACATCACGGAAAAGATTGTATCCTGTGGAGTGACTTTCTAGAGCCAATATCTCTTTGCGTGAATTGGGAGAGGTTTGTATTTTGAAAGTTTGCCTTGCTTATCCTGGGTTTGCTAAGTTGTACTAAGTTACTAATTATACACAATGCATTTTCGGTTCTTTGTTTATTTATTGTTTATCTTTCTCAGCCTAAGTGCTAAATTTAATAAAATGATTAATATCCTTTAATTTTAGAACTTTTCTGATTGAAAATATTAAAATGATGTAGCATAAATGAATGGTCGGGGGCCACAGAAGTGAAGACCCCAGCCTACCTGCTGTTAGCTATCCTGTTTATTGCAGATTTGTGAATAAGGCAAAGGTATAACTGGAAAAGATATCCAATAGACTATTTGAAGAAAATCAGCTTGCTTACCGGAATAATCTGATGGGGATGTAATTGGTTATTTTTCACAAGGTCAGGAGTTATGAATGAGATTTCTTTGAAAAATTTATGTTCAGCCTTATAATTCAATATATGTTGCAGATGCTAGCAAGTGTTTAGCTCCCTGACTGACATTTGCATTATTTAGGTACATGAGTAAATAATGCTGTACCTTAGAGTACAACAAGTTTGTTGAAACGAGGAATGAAAATAATTTTTTTTGAACTTCTTCCATTTGATTACATCCAGTTAATGTACAGGAGTAATTTTAAATATGCATGTTATAGAAAAAAATAAAAATAAATCTCCTGATCATTGTTTTGCTTTCTGTGATGAATTCACTCCTTACACACATTTTTACATTTCATCCTAAGTATCGTTAGACCCCCAGTTGTCTTTATTCTTCTTTTTTCTTCAGTGTCTCATAGCTTCATGACTTCTCAAATGGTCCAAGTGTGTTAGCATGGACTTATCCATTCATTCCTGATGAAGGGCTCTGGCCCGAAACGTCGAATTTCCTGTTCCTTGGATGCTGCCTGACCTGCTGTGCTTTAACCAGCATCACATTTTCAGCTCTTATCCTTCAGAGTTTACCTCAAACACCAACCCATGTTTTCTCTCTCTTGTGAGTGGACATGAGTGTTACATAACTTATTTTACCTGTAAAAGCCCCTAAAGCATCCAATATCGAATAAAGTATTTAGCCTTTGCATCTCCTCAGCAAGCATCTTTAAGTAGGTAAATTAACTGCAAATCTTAACAGTTTTTTTTGTATGTTTATTTGTACTTAAGCACCAGAATAAAAATAAGCACTAGTGTATGCAAAAAGGTTTCGGGTTGGTACGTAAGTAGTAAACAGAAAACCAAAAAAGGAATAGGAATGGTTAGGGAGCAAAAAGATAATTTACATAGGGAAGCAGAGAGTATCTGTCAGGGAGATCCTGTCAAAGTTATATTCAAAGAGGTAGTTGAAATGCTGGATATGCGAATAGTTGATAAAGAAAGTGTGTTAGAAATTATGAATATATTTAAATATGAGAGGTCAGCAGATCAGATCAGATCAGATGTGTCCCAGGATACTGAGGAATGTAGAGGAGAAAATTACAGAAGCACCTGCCATAATTTTCCAATCCTCTTTAGATTCATAGGTCATGCCAGAAATCTGAAGCATTGCACAGAGAATCCTATAGCACAGAAGAGGCCCTTTGGCCTATCGTAAATGCACCACCTATCTACACTAATCCCACATTCCAGCACTTGGCCCGTAGTCTTGAATGGTATGACATTTCAGGTACCCACTGACGTAATTTTTAAAAGTTGAGATTTTCTGCCTCTACTACACTCCCATCTTTTGCCTTCTAGGTCCCCACCAACTTCTGAGTGAAAGATCTTTTCCTCAAATTCCCTCTAAATGTCCTACCTTCACTTTAAAATTATGTTCATTATTAATCCCTCAACTAAAGGCAACAGCTGCTTCCTATCCACCCTGTCCATGCCCCTCAATCTGAAACACATCAGTCAGGTCCCTCCTTGAATTTTCTCTGCTCTAAACAAAATAAGAATTCCTGATGAAGGGCTTGTGCCCGCAACGCCGAATTTCCTGTTCCTTGGATGCTGCCTGACCTGCTGCACCTTTCCAGCAACACATTTTCAGCTCTAAACAAAACAACTCAAGCTTATCCAGCCTCTCTTCATATCTAAAAAATGCTCCAAACCAGGAAACATCTTGACAATTTCCCTCTGCACCCCTTTCAATGCAATCACATTCTTTCTGTGCAGAACAAAATTGCACTCAGAACTCCGAACCAAACCAAAGTTTGTACAGCTCCAATATATCTTCCTTGCTCTTTTAATCTAAGCCACAACTGATAAAAGTATGTTTTCCGTATGCCTTCTTAACCACCCTATTAACTTGTTCCTTCAGGGATCTATGGACAAGCACCCCACAATCCCTCTGATCTTCCTAGTGTCTTGCCATTCATTGAGTGCTCTATTGTCAATGATGTAGCCTCCACACACTCTGGGGCAGAAAATTTCAGACATTCACAATCCTTTAAAAGAAGAAACTCCTTCACATCTGTTTTGAGTGTCTCCTTATTCTCTAATGATGTCTCCTAGGTCAAGATTCCCTTACTTCAGTTGTTGGTAAAGTGTTGGAAAAAATTATAAGAGATAGGATTTATAATCATCTAGAAAAGAATAATTTGATTAGGGATAGTCAGCACAGTTTTGTGAAGAGTAGGTCGTGCCTCACAAACCTTATTGAGTTCTTTGAGAAGGTGACCAAACAGGTAGATGAGTGTAAACCGGTTGGTGTGGTGTATATGGATTTCAGCAAGGCATTCGATAATGTTCCCCACAGTAGGCCATTGTACGAAATGCAGAGGAATGGGATTGTGGGAGATATAGCAGTTTGGATCAGTAATTGGCTTGCTGAAAGAAGATAGAGGGTGGTGGTTGTTGGGAAATGTTCATCCTGGAGTCCAGTTTCCAGTGGTGTACAGCAAGGGTCAGTGTTGGGTCCACTGCTGTTCATCATTTTTATAAACAACCTGGATGAGGGTATAGAAGGGTGGGTTAATAAATTTGCAGATGACACGAAGGTCGGTGGAGTTGTGGATAGTGACGAAGGATGTTTAGGTTGTGGAAGCCTTGGAAAGGGTGCAGAGGAGATTTACTAGGATGTTGCCTGGTATGGAGGGAAGGTCTTACGAGGAAAGGCTGAGGGACTTGAGGCTGTTTTCGCTAGAGAGAAGAAGGTTGAGAGGTGACTTAATAGAGACATATAAGATAATCAGAGGGTTAGGTAGGGTGGACATGGAGAGCCTTTTTCCAAGAATGGTGACAGCGAACACGAGGGGCATAGCTTTAAATTGAGGGGTGATAGATATAGGACAGATGTCAGAGGTATTTTCTTTACTCAGAGAGTAGTAAGGGTATGTAATGCTTTGCCTGCAACGGTAGTAGATTCGCCAACCTTAAGTACATTTAAGTCGTCATTGGACAAGCATATGGACGAACATGGAATAGTGTAGGTGGGATGGGCTTCAGATTGGTATGACTGGTTGGCGCAACATTGAGGGACAAAGGGCCTGTACTGCACTGTAATATTCTATGTTCTATGTTTAAGATTGTCCCATTGGTTAAAGCATTTTCTCAAAATCTGTCAAACCCTTTCAGAATCTTGTACATTTCAATAAGAACACCTCTCAATCTTCTAAACTGTAATGAATAAAGATCCTGTTTAGCCATTCTTGATAAGTTAATCCTTTAATCCCAGCAATTAGCCTGATAAATCTCTTTTGAACTGTCGCCAATATATCCTTTCTTAAATCTAGAGACAAAATCCGTACACATTTCTTCAGGTATGGCATCACAAACAGTATGTACACTTGTAACACATCTTGCCTTTTCCAAACTTCGTACTCCTAGCAGTAAAAGACAGAATTCTATTCGCCATCTTAATTACTTGTTGTAAGTGCATGCTAACCATGTGTGGTTTGTGCACAAGAACACCCAAATCCCTCTATGGTGCACTTTCCTAAGAGTCTCCCTCGACTTAAGTAACAGTGTACCCTTTATTCCTACCAAAGTGCAACACCTCCACACTCTCCTACATTAAAATCCATCTGCCAAGTTTTTGTCACTTACTCAACTCGTCTCCAACCCCTTGACGTTTCCTTCTGTCTTCATCACCATATGCCCTCCCACCTATTTTTAGCAGATTTGGACACATTCCATTCTGTGCCCTCCTCCAAGTCATTGGAGAATAAATAGTAAATTGGATAGTAAATAACTGAGGAGCCAGGATTGATCCTTGTAACACTCCACTAGTTACATCTTTCCAATTTGAAAAAGACCCATTATTCCTGACTTTCTCTCTTTAGTGTGTTAGCCAGTCCTCAATCTGTGCAATTATCCCAAATTTGAGAGTTCCAATCTGGTGCAATAACCTTATTGAATGCCTTCTGAAAATCATTTACCTGATTCCCCATATTGAACTCTGCTCATTATATCCTCAAAGAAACTTTGTTAATTTGTTAAACATGATTTCCCTTTCAGAAATCATGTTGACTTGGTTTGTGTCCAGATTTTCTAAATGTCCTGCTATTTCTTCCTTAATAAGAAACTCCAGCATTTTCCCAGCAACAATTGTTTGTCTAACTAGCTTATAATTTCCTGCTTTCAATCTTTCTTCTTAACAGAGACGTCACATTCGAGATTAACCAATCTGCTGGAATTCTCCTGGAGTTTACAGTGGGATGTTTACAGTGTCCTTCACTGTGAAGATCAATACACAATATTGGTTTAAATTATTTACCATTTTTCTGTTATTAATTCCCCAGTCACATTCTCCAATGGTCCTATACTTGCTTTTAACCTACTTACTTACTTTTTGCATATCCATAGAGCGCTTGCTGTTTGTTTTTGTATTTCTTGCCAATTTACTTTCATCATGAAATTTCTCCTTTTTATAGTTTTTTAGTCATCCACTCCTCATCCTAAAAAAAAATTCCCAATCCTCTGGGTTTCCATCACTTAGGTTTTGGTCGGATACACTGCTTGACTGCTTTTGTTAACCACTGGTGGTTCATCCTTCTCATCAAGTCCTTTTTTAATTGGAATTTGCTGAGCGTTATGAAATATCTATTTAAATATCTGCCACTACTCATCCATTGACATTCCTCTTTATCTATGTTCCCAGTACACTTTAGAGAATGCTTTCTTAATGCTTCTGTAATTGCCCTAATTTAAGTTGAGGACAGTAGTTTGAGTTCTAAGTTGCTATTCCTCAAATTGAATTTGATGTTCTACTATTTTGTGATTGCTAACCCCAAAGGATACTTAACTACAAGATCTATAATCAATTCCAGCTCATCACACATTACTAGATCTAGAATAACCTGTTCCCAGGTAGGTTCTGCAATGTACTGCTCAAAGAAACAATTCCAGATACATTCTATAAATTAGACTTCCATGTTACCCTTGGCATTGATTTGTACAGGAGAAAGTGAGGACTGCAGATGCTGGCGATCTGAGTCACGAATGTAGTGCTGGAAAAACACAGCAGGCCAGGCAGCATTCGAGGAGCCGGAGAATCTACATTTCAAAGTCACGCAGCAGCTTCGAAATCTGCAACATTTGACATTACTACTGCAAACACGAGGGCACACCAGATGGACCCAATTTCACATGCTTTACTATTCCCCTATCTTTTTGGGAAGGATATTGCTGGCCTTGATTTAGTACCACCCACACCCCCGCAACATATCTTCTGTTTTTTAAAGTTTCTTTGAATAGGCACATGATCATGTCTTTGAAGGATCATCTGCTGTGCATTATTTAAAAAGAGCTATATTCAGCACCTTAATATATCTGGATTATTCTGAAAGATGCTGCAAAGGGAAATGCAGCAGTTTCAAAGTTTAAATCAATGATAAAAAGCACAAGTTTCACAGTTCAAAACAGCAAAAGGAGAGAAATAGGAGTTTCACAGTTTAAACAAACAAACGATTATCAGCAGTTTCACTGTTTAAACTTGCAAGAAAACCTGAAGTCCAGGGACTGACGTTGCTGTTAAAAAAGTCATAAGAGTAACAGATAAATGATTGGTTGGTGGATATTTTGCTCATCTATCTGTCAAAATTCACAAATTTTTAGTTATTGTAAGGTTTTGTTAAAAATTTCAAATAAATTGCCTTCCCGGTTGACTTTATTATGGTAGTGAGTTGTGACTGTGGGATGTCCAGGACACCAGCGTGACCTAGGAGAAGCATGCGTGGATTAAGTATGTGTACTCCGAGAAGTTCGATTTGGCCTCCTTGAACTGCAGATTGACCTGTACACACTGAGATGCATCTGGGAGGGCGCAAGTTATTTGAACACTTTGGTCATATCCCTTAGACTACAGTCATCTGATTTGATCAGTGGTCATTGACAGCAGGGTGTGACTGTAAGTAGGGTGTGACTGGTACTCTGCTTGAGAAGGTAGAAGTGGAGCATCACCTTTGCATTTGCAATTGTAAAAGTTCAAGATGATCACAGTCTTTATAGATGGAAGTGGGAGCTGCAGAATGGATGCGTAAACTGGAGACCAGCAGCTTCACAGTGCCAGGAACCAGGGTTCGATCCCAGCCTCAGGTGACTGTGTGGAGTTTGCACGTTCTGCCAATGTCTGCATAGGTTTCCTCTGGGTGCTCCGGTTTCCTCCCACAGTCCAATAATGTGCAAGTCAGATGAATTGGCCATGCTAAAAATGCGAGTAAAAAGTGAGGTCTGCAGATGCTGGAGATCACAGTTGAAAATGTGTTGCTGGTTAAAGCACAGCAGGTTAGGCAGCATCCAAGGAACAGGAAATTCG
The DNA here is from genome assembly GCF_020745735.1 of Hemiscyllium ocellatum. NCBI lineage: Eukaryota > Metazoa > Chordata > Chondrichthyes > Orectolobiformes > Hemiscylliidae > Hemiscyllium > Hemiscyllium ocellatum. The sequence goes on from NC_083414.1 coordinate 36,438,050, forward strand.
ACGTTTCTGAAACCAGCAACACATTTTCAACATGCTAAAAATGCCTATAGTGTTAGGTGCATTAGTCAGAGGAAACACAGCAGGTCAGGTAGTATCCGAGGCGCAGGAGACTGTGATCATCCTGAACTTTTATAATTGCAAATGCAAAGGTGATGCTCCACTTCTACCTTCTCAAGAAGGTAAAAAGAATGACTGCAGATGCTGGAAACCAGATTCCGGATCAGTGGTGCTGGAAGAGCACAGCAGTTCAGGCAGCATCCGAGGAGCAGCGAAATCGACGTTTCGGGCAAGAGCCCTTCATCAGGAATGAACGTCAATTTCTCTGCTCCTCAGATGCTGCCTGAACTGCTGTGCTCTTCCAGCACCACTGATCCGGAATCTACCTTCTCAAGCAGAGTACCAGTCTCGCTGACAGAGGGTCGCTGTAGACCTTTTGGGCCAAATGAACCTGTTCTCATACTGTGGGAAACTAATCTAATCCATGGAGAGAAAACAGAGTTGATGTTTCGGATCCTGTGGTCCTTCAAATCTGACTGTAGCGAGGAAAACGTTGGTATAAATGTTTGGTACACTCTACGTTAGCTGCCTATTTCTCATTAACCTTTCAAGTCCAATAAAGAAACACTGACTCTGCCTTCTCTCTCCAGACCTGCTTAGTTTCTGCAGCAATTTCTGTTTGTGTCTTCATGGTAGAATGATTGGTTTCTTAAAATATTATCTCTTTAGAATATTTTGGTCTCATCTTAAATTTTATTCGTTAGCATTAGCAATTTCGGTTTTAGTTTCAGATGTCCAGCGTCTGCAGTTCTTTATTTTATCCCCGTCTTCTACCTTATAGTGCATTCCGGTCGCTAAACTAATCCAAGTTTCTAAAAAATTAACAGGTTCTTCACTTCCTTTATTTCAGAGCAAGTTGCCTGGGGAATACCCACGGTCAGGGTGGATGGCGCATGCGCTTTACGGAAGGTGACCGACGGTTGCCGGGAGACAGACCGGGAAGTGACGTTCCGGTGGCCGGCCGTTGCCCGGGGACAGAACGGGAAGTGACGTTCCGGTGGCCGGCCGTTGCCCGGGGACAGAACGGGAAGTGACGTTCCGGTGGCCGGCCGTTGCCGGGTGACGAGCTCTGGCAGTCCGCTCGAGCTGCCTGTCAGTTTGGAGCGGGCCGTCGCCATGAACAGTCCGGGGGAGGAGCGGGAAGTTGCGGCCTACGAGCGGCACGTTTCCAGAAACAGCTGCCTTTACCACTACCTGAAGGTCGGCCTGTGAGTGAGAAATATCTCCCGATTCCTCGGCACCACGCCGATCTTTGAGTTCCCCCTGTTCGACTGCACTCACTCCGGTTTCGTTTCTTTTTAAAACAGAGAGTTTGGGGAAACGAGGCCTGCGTTCAAGGTGAGCGCTGCTCACTTTAAACAGTTGATCGTTTCGGCGCTGAAGGATTTGCACGGAGAGGTATGAGTGCAATAATCCGGTATTCCACCCCCTGGTACTATCATTTATGGCTCAATCGGTCTCGCAAGGGAATACAGACTGAATGTAACGTCCAGATAGTGACACGCTATTGAAAAGGGATTCAGTTAAAAATCACACAACACCAGGATACAGTCCAACAGGTTTATTTGGAAACACTAGCTTTCGAAGCGCTGCTCCTTCTTCAGATAGTTGTGGAGCAGGACTATAAGAAAGAATTTATAGCAAAAGATTAGAGTGCCATGCAACTGATATGACACATTGAATAAAGCTAGATTGTTGTTGCGTCTTTCATTTTTAGAATGGGTTGCAGGTTTTGGTTCGTTAATATGTAAATCCCAGAACTACTTCTAAGTCACATTCTTGACTTAACATAAGGTTTTATTTAAAAACGTGACATCTCACCTCAGACAATGCATTAAAGATGTGAGGCTAGAGTCCACTTTGGAAATAGAACCAGTCTGACTCAAGATGGGATATAGACAAACCCTAACCTCACACTTTTAATGTATTGTCTGAGGTGAGATGTCACTTTTTTATATACAACCATAAGTCATCTTGAGAACATGACTTAACAACAATCTAGGCTTGTTCATTATATCATTTCAGTTGCATGACACTGTAATCTTTTTGCTATAAATTTTGTCTTATGATCCTGCTCCACAACTATCTAATGAAGGAATGGTGCTCCTAAAGCTAGTGCTTCCAAATAAATCTATTGGACTATAACCTGGTGTTGTGTGATTTTTAACTTTGTCCACCCCAGTCCAAAATCGGCTCCTCCACATTGTGGAAAAGGGAGACATTGTCCCATAAAATTTGAATTGAAAAGGCAATTTCGAGCAAAATATTAATTATCTAGAACTACTTTACTAAATCTCTTACTACAAAGGCAGTATGGGTGTTTTTAGTGTGTTGTGTAGGGCAGTGATATGTTTCCAACAGACTGACCTGGGTTTGTGAAATGTTATGACCTCCACTTTATGCCATTTGGCAATTTGGTCTCATTTGCATTCTTTTATCTAACTCTGACACCATACACTTTCGGGTTGATGTGAAGGTTTGAGAGAGGGAGCAAAAAGATTTGAAAATTGTTCCAAGTAGGAGGAACCTTTAGGTTTGCTAGTGCCAGTGCATCAAGGTTACTAGAGATGATTGTAATTCCACAAAAAATTGCTGGAGTAAACTTTTTTAAAATACTGATGTGGGATCCCTTCTCTGCATAGATGGTGGTATTGTAATGTCACTGTGGAAGTATTCCAGGTGCCCATGCTCATGCCCTGAGGATGTAGCTTTGAATAATTTACCATGGCAGTTGGTAGAATTTGAATTCAATTAATAGTTCTGAATTGAATACTAATTTCTCAAACATGAAACTATCTTCAAAAGCCATAAAAATGTATCTATGGGAAAGGAAACTAGACAGCTTTACCTATTTTGCCTAAATGTGACTCTGGATGTGGTGGTTGACTCAGTTTGTTTGATTCTTAACTCTCATTCTGAATTCTGAAATGGCCTAGCATGTCACTAAGCCAGAGGGCAATGACGAACAACAAATGCTGGCCTAGCCAGCAACATTCGCATCCCATGAAATAACAAAAATCCTCTGAGTAAACTTTCTACTAAAAAGTCTCAAATAGAACTGAATGGAAATGGACATTAGCTTGAAAAAGTGAAAGTGAGGACTGCAGATACTGGAGATCCGAGTCTAGATTAGAGTGGTGCTGGAAAAGTACAGCAGGTCAGACAGCATCCGAGAAGCAGGAAAATCAGTGTTTCGGGCAAAAGCGCTTCATCATTAGCTTGAAAAGGCTGATTCTTTTGGTAAGTCACCTGCATTCTACCCAGTGAAAGCTTTATTATATCCCCTTAACAAAATATGATGTTAGACGAGTAGTAATGGAACCAAGTGATAAGAAAGAGGAAAATAAGCAAATTGTATTAAAGTTACATGGAAAATCTATTCACACTGCTTGTCAAAGATGCTGGTGTAGTTGATGAAGACTACACCAGGCGGGTACAGAATTATTGGCAAATGTGAAGTATGTAAAGTGTACTGGCGATGTGCAATAAGAATGAACATCATAGTCTCAGATATCATAGCTAAAAGTATTTTCAGCAAATGACTTGGTAAAAGGTATCATATGGTAATCTGTAGCATGGTGCATACACCTGAGCTGATCAGACTACGAGTTGCTAATTATACTGGGAAATGTGGGTTCATGCAAAAAGAAATCCCTTCAGATGATTGGCAACGCAGATTTTAGCATGAAATTCCAAACTGCCTTCTGTTCTCATAGTCCTGCTACTGTAAAGGTACTACCCTTTTTCCTAAGTATTTGAATATATTAAATGCAATAGGGTTGACATTCTAAGCCTGACAGTTTGAAGAAAATTCTGAAAGTTCTGCACTGTATAACACCATCTGGGACAGAATTTAACTCAAAATATTTGTTGTATAGTAAATGAAAGGATTGTTAAAAATTTAAAGCCTTGATAAAGTAATGTTGTGATGGTAAGGTATAATCAAACACAGTAGTCAACGATTAAGATTAGTTCCTCATTGTTAATTTGAATTAATTACAAAATTGTGGATTCTATGCAGTTAATAGAAGTAGATGAAGCACCCTGCAACCCAGACGTTCTTGTATTGTGCTGAAGGTCCTGAAGAATAGGATGTGGTAGTTCAGGAGCTGGATAGTGGTAATTTGAGTGATTGTGACATATGACCGAACTTTTGCATCAAAAGATCAATTGTCTAGAGTAGATATTCCGGTAACGTGTACTCCAGAAGAGTCTACGAGTAAAAAGTGAGGTCTTCAGATGCTGGAGATCAGAGCTGAAAATGTGTTGCTGGTTAAAGCACAGCAGGTTAGTCAGCACCCAAGGAACAGGAAATTCGACGTTTCTCTATAGATGCTGTCGGACCTGCTGAGATTTCCCACCAATTTCTGGTTTTGGTTGTGTTCTACATTGTAGAATGATTGGTTTCTTAAAAATGTTATTTCTTCAGAATGTTTTTGTCTCCTCAAATTTTATTCATCTTTCTATTCATTAGGATTAGCTCCCACCTGACAATGCTGGACAGGTGACCTCCTTCCAGACACTGTTGAATAAATGTTTACCAATGTTTTGAGAATTATTAGATGTAATTCATTTTTTAAAATCACTGAATATATGAATGTAGCTGATCTGTGTTCAGTTCAAACGAACAGCACGGCAGAACTCAGCTTGGCATGAGGGAACCATACGTCAGAAGCTATGCTGAAGTACTTTGTTTGAGGTTGGATCTTTTTCTAAATAAAAATTAATCAACCCATTCGTGTACACACAACACACATCCAAGACAGATGGGACTTGTATCCAGGTCTTGACTACATTTAAGTAGTGAGTTACCTTCACAGAACTAATTGATAGCAGCTATGGTTCAACTTTTATTGTAAGACTAACTCAATGACAGGAAACAATCATTGATTGCTGTCTTATTCTTTAAATGACAATTCTTTACAAGCAGATTAAGTAGGGTAATGACTCTCCTTATAAAAAAATGCTCCCGAGATTTGGATGTATTTTTCATAAAATCTTATTAGTTTAGAGTCACTATGTAATTGTTCATGTCTCCAAGCGTTGCTAAAGTAAGTTGTTCCTGGAGGCAAAAGTTTCCACTTTTCTGTTGAGATATTGTAATTGGGACCTTCCTTAACATCTTCACTCTGATTCCTCTTATAAGCTCTAGCTTGTAATTCCCCCTTAGGGTTGGAAAATATGATATAAGTTCCACTCTAACAACCTTTATTACTCTCCTTCATACATATTCCTTAATTTATTCATACCATTTATGTGTCAGCACACTCCTTTGTGAACCACAGGTCAGGATTTATTGGGCTGTGGGTATTGTTGGCAAGACCAGCATTTATTGCACAGCCCTCTGTATCCCTTAACTGAATGGTTTGCTATGCCATCTCAGGGCAGGTAACAGTCAACCACGTTGAAACTCATAGGCCGGACTTCTTTCCCTGAGGATCATGAGTAAACCAGACTGATCCAGTGTATAGGAGAAAGTGAGGACTGATGAAGGACTTATGCCTGAAATGTCGATACTCCTGCTGTTCAGATGCTGCCTGACCTGCTGTGCTTTTCCAGCACACTACACTCAACTCTGATCCAGTGCATAACCATAACTGTACTGTCACCAGTCCTAACCTGCAGGAAATTAATGATAAACTGTACAAATCATTTGCTCTTTTCCTGATAGAGGTTCGTGGCTGACTTAGTAATTCTGCCAGTTGAAAACTGAAAGAACAAATACCAAGTTTTATGTCATTGTTGCCATTTTTGAACAAAACAAATCTTCAGAGGGAGGAAAGAATTGCTCATTTTGAACTATGACTGTAGCATTCATAAAGTTGTCTTCTTTTCTGCTCCCTGGGAGTTAGTTAGCATCCTTGGTACTGACATTCCTTGGCTTTTCTATACTCTACCACGACGTTGCAGCATTCATCGTCAGCAGTTGATATAAGTTTGCTTTGATCCTCCCTTCTCCACCCCCAACCTAAATCTGGATATTGCTATTGACTTTCAGCCCCAAATACCCTATTTGGCAAAGTTCTGTTATCAAGAAAAAATCTGCTTCTCTTTGGATCCAGTTTTTCTATTCCTATAAAGTAGTCCAGCAATTCTGTAATAGTATAGTTCAGCAATAATATCTTGAACAGCCAGCTGCAGATCCTCTAATATTTCAGAATGCCTGCCAGTAGCTACCTGAACTATGTGCAGCAAAAATTATTTTTATTGCAACAAAAACTGCAGATCAAAGTCAGAGCCAGCAGTCTGTGACTGTGACCACAGCTTTTTGTTACCTCATCGACTTTGAATCACTAAGCAACTTGCTTTCATCTCAAATCTTCATATCTTAAATGTTCCCTAACCATGACCTGTATCCTCGTCTGCATTTGGTTTTGTTTCCATCAACATCACCCTTCCCAGCTGCAACAAATTCCTTTCTGCATCTTATCTCCATTTTCAAATCTCTGAATGACTTCATCTCATCCTATCTCATTGATCATCTTCAGCCTTGTGTCCTCACAAACACACTTCTGTTCCAGATTTTGTTTTGTAGTTTAGTTTTACTATTTGTTTCTTGTCTGTATTCCAGAATCACTGGGTACTTTATTGTTGTCTATCTTTCTTTCCTCTCTCAATTCTCCAAATATCATTAGTTGCTTTCTCAATGACCTTCCCTCTATCTTAAGGTCAAGATTGGTATGGTTTGCTAATGAAAATGTTTAGACTTGTTTTAGACAAGTGACCCTTTCAATATCTGCAGGCAGTTTGGAGCCCTCAAATTTAAGTTGCCCACTTCCCAGTAGGAAAACACCCAATCCACATTTGATATTGTCCTGTACACCACAGGTGCGATTGCACTTTTCCTTTAATTCATTCATAGGATATCGTTGTCAGATTAGATTAGACTCCCTATTGTGTAGAAATAGGTCCTTCGGCCCAACAAGTCTACACCGCCCCTCCGAAGAGTAACCTACCCAGTCCCATTTCCCTCTGACTAATGCACCTAACACTACGAGCAATTTAGCGTGGCCAATTCACCTGACCTGCGCATCTTTGGACTGTGGGAGGAAACCCACGCAGACACTGTGCAAACTCCACACAGGCAGTCGCCCGAGGCTAGAATCAAACCTGGGACCCTGGTGCTGTGAGGCAATAGTGCTAACCACAGAGCCACCGTGCTGCTCGGGGTTGAGCATTTTTTTGTTCATCCCGAGTTGCCAATGAGAAGGTGGTAGTGCCGCCTCGAACCACAGTGGTTCAATTTGGTGTAGCTACCCCAGAAATGCTGTTGGGTAGGGAATTTCAGGATTTGTAGTGGTGTTCTAGATGCCAGTAGGTGTGTGATTAAACATTGTTGTATCATCCATACAGATGATTATTTATTCCAATCTCTGTATCACAAATAATTCACAAACTGTGTAGAGTTTAACAAGAGTATATATCCATACTCAGTTTCCTTTGGAAAATGTATTTATTTCAGTATGCTTTAGAAATTCATGCCTGTCATTCTAAAGATTAATGTTCTTAAAATATTTATTTTGCAGTTTGGAGCTGCCTTACCTGTTGATGTATTGAGATATGAAGAAACAACATTGACAGCTACATTGAGAGTAAGAAGCAGGTGGGTGTGCATAGTGATGATCTAAAGGTACTTTATTATGATAAATATAACTTAAAAAATCATTGTAGTACATTTTTATTTGAAAAAAGCCTTATTGAACTCAAAAATGAAAAAGTTCCAGGTGGAAAACTGGTTTATGGTGCATGACTAGGTCAAGTACTGTCTTCTGCCAGAACCAGACTTTTCTTTGCAATCATTATGGAAGGGAACAAGAGCTTGCTATTCATTCCTAATATATCAAACATCTCTCTCTCTTTCTTTCTCTCTCTCGCTCGCACTCGCTCTCTCTCTCACACACTCTGTCCCTCCTCTAAACTTCTGGTGAAACCTGCAACCCATTCTAAAAGGTTAGATTCCCTACATTGTGGAAACAGGCCATATGGCCCAACAAGTCCACACCTCCCCTCCGAAGAGTGACCCATTTCTCTCTGACTAATGCACCTAACACTATGGACAATTTAACATGGCCAATTCACCTGACCTGCACGTCTTTGAACTGTGGGAGGAAACCCACGCAGACACAAGGCGAATGTGCACACTCCACACAGATACTCACCCAAGGCTGGAATTCAACCTGGGACCCTAGTGCTGCTACGCCGAAAGACTAAACAGCAATCTACATTTGTTCAATATATCATTTTGGTTGCATGACACTGTAATCTTTTGCTATAAGTTCTGTATTTTATGAACCTGCTCCACAGCTACCTAATGAAGGAGCAGCGCTCCAAAAGCTAGTACTTGCGAATAAACTTGTTGGACTATAAGCTGGTGTTGTCATTTTTAACACTGAATCTCAAGCTCCCTTGTTTTACCTATGAATTTAACTACTTCTGCCATTTCTCTCCTATCATCTTCCCTTGTGCCCTCTGAGATCAGCTTTTTTGTAAGACCCAGGTCCTACTTTCATTAGTCCATTACTACTAAGTGACTACATTAAATTTCCTTTCCTTGCCAAAAATGCTCAATGGCATTTAAAAAAAATATTGTCTCCTTAGATCTTTTCCTTCATTCTTTCAAAATTGCCATGCCCTCCAGACGAAGGCAACTTTCACCCTTCTGTCTTTGCAAACTGCAATTACATCTCCACTCTCCCTTTAGTCTCAAGTGTTTGAACATAGTGGTCCTTCCCAAATCTATGCTCAATTTTTCTGTAACAGTTTATTTTGATCTCTGTCCAGCTAACCATCTTTGCCAGATAACTGAAACAATCCTGATCAATGGCAAAACTTACACATATGTATTGCATTTTATTATCCTTTCACAATCTTTTTCCTAATGTTGGCAGATTCGTCAATGAAGTTCCTCTGTTATCCAGCTCAATTGAATGACCTCACTTGGTTCCACAGTTACCTAATTTATCCTGCTCAGGTTATTGAAAAAATGCATTTTTGGTCACAATTTGTTCACGATTAACAAGCTGCCCCTTATCAATATAATTGTAAGCACAGTCTGGTTGAAGATTTGTAGCTCGGGTATCCGTTGTTGTGGTTCTGTTCGCCGAGCTGGAAGTTTTTGCTGCAAACGTTTCGTTCCCTGGCTAGGGAACATCATCAGTGCTATTGGAGCCTCCTGTGAAGCGCTGCCGGAATACCGGAATAAATACCGGAAGAAACATCAAAGCAGCGCTTCACAGGAGGCTCCAGTAGCACTGATGATGTTCCCTAGCCAGGGAATGAAACGTTTGCAGCAAAAACTTCCAGCTCGGCGAACAGAACCACAACAATTGTAAGCACACATTAGTTTCCAGGGGGGCTACATTTAGGACTACATTTCCACCATATCTCTCATGTGTTCTCTCCTCCTTTGTGCTTGACAGGTATCCTGTTTTCTCTTTGGGTTTATCTACAGCTAAATATTAGGAAAGACTGAAACCATTGTTTTTAGCCTTCAACTCTGTATTGTGAGCCCTATTGTTTGCAATTTTGCCAAGCTGAGCTTTGTTTCCTGATCCTTTCATCACATAACCCATCAGGTTTAAATTTGTAATTTGTTCTGCCTTTGCCCCAGCTTCAACCCATCTGTAACTGGAATACTTTTTCTAAAATGCTTTCTTGGGCTGTGATGACAATGCAAACATTTATGCCTATATCTTAATTGCCTTTGAGAAGGTGGTGGTAAGCTGTCACCACACATGTACCTCAAAGTAGTGCTTCCTGTACATCAACTTGAACATGTGGTGTGAACTCTGTCTGCATTGCTCATACATCTTCCATGTCCTCAATGACCTTACTGGTTCAAGGTCACTAAATACCTCAGATATAAAATTATCTTTGTTTAAATTATTTTTACAACTTGACCTTCTCAGTAATATCCTTCACCCATTCTACTTCAAACTCTGTTCCTTTGACTCTTCTAGTATAGCCCACTTTTTATTTTCTGCACCACATTCTTTCATCATTTGAGCCCTGTGCTGTCGATTCTCCTGTTAAACCTCACACTTCGCACCTCCAAGCCCTCCCTGAAGACTTAAGCATTATTTTTAGAAAAAGAGTTTAAATTGTTGCTCAATCTCTCTTTAGGTTGCATTTTATATTGCTTTATCGGTTAAGTATTTTGGAATATTAGTTTAAAGTCACTATGCGAATTTTAAATGTTTGAACGAAGAACACTAAAACAAATGTCAATGTCTAACTCTTGCAAGTTTTATTAAAAGTATATATGTTTACAGTGGCCTTGTGAAGCTGTGGAGTGCACTGACCCTGCTGGGATCTTATCAAAATCAGAAGTGTGCTTTCAGAGTGATGCAGGTATTGTATTTGTTTATTATAGAAAAAATAATCTTTAAGTTATTCTTTAACCACAAAACAAAATAGAAAACTGCTGTTCTTCAGCTGTTACCTAGCGGTTATATTAATAGTTATTTTTATCAAAGAAAACATAAACCTGGCTTTTACAATGTTGCAAATCACTATGAATCCAAATCACTAAAGTATCCATTCTTTAATTTAATTCAAATTTTTATTTATTTTAGCAATAATTTAAAGTGAAGTGTTATTTTTGTTCCTTGGAGTTGTACTTTTCATTTCCACCTGCTGTTTGTCTCTTTCTCTTTTTCATTTATTACTATTCTTTCATTTTCCAACATGTTGAATCTTCAGATTATTTCACTTGAAATTAATTTCAATTCATCCATATTTATATTATCTCTTTGTGATTATTGCCTGTATTCCCTTGTCTCTTTATCTCCCTTCTACTCTGCCTATCTCCTACATATAGCTGTGTTACACTTATAACAATAATGTCTATTTTCCTATTAATCATTTAGACCATTGTACTATAGAGTATAAACTGGTTTCAAGGTTGAGGAAAACTGTAACAGCCCAAATTCTAGTAGAATCTTGAAATTCACTGAGAACAAGACCAACTGTGATGTCTGAATTCAGCAGGACAAGGCATTTTGTTGGGATGTTTATTTGGTTGGAATGATCACTGGAGCAGATCTGGAAGAACGATGTATTGGATATTGATTTTATATTTCTTTCTCCAATTCTGTAGTTGTGGAAAAACCCATCAAAATGTAATATCTCCTGATGGGAGAAAGGAAACTAATCTTTATATTTTAAATCTCCAAATGTAGTTAAAAAGAATTTAAAACAACCTGATTGTTGTTTTTAATTGGTAATTAATTGCATTTTTATCTCTTTATTGTATAGGTCTCGCCATTTCTTCTTGCACTATCGGGCAACAGTAGAGAATTGGTGTTAAACTGAGGTCATTGACAATTAACAGGTGTTTAAAGTGACCGCTCTAAAAAATGCTATTTTGTACTCAAAGAGTTATACTTCGTATCTTTCAGAGCCCATTAAAGATGGGTCACTGGCACACAAGCAGCATGTTGATACCACAAAATGCTTTTCTTCGGACTGTGCATCTTCAGGTTGGCGAAAGAGCTGAACTTACTAAAGCTTTTTCACAGAGTGATGTATTCACCTTTTCAGAGTTAACTGGTGATACTAACCCATTACATCTTAATGAAGATTTTGCCAAAGACAACAAGTTTGGAAAGCTAGTTGTGCATGGTGTATTGGTTTGTGGATTAATGTCTGCCGTTTTGGGAACCAAGGTACCCGGATGTGTTCTTCTATCCCAGGAACTCCGGTTTTTAGCACCCTTGTACATAGGTGAGCAGGCCTCAGCAATTGCAGATGTTATTAAAATAAGGAGGTCAATAGCTTGGATTGCTGTTTCATGTATTGTCAAAGAAACTAAGAAAGTTATAATGAAGGGGGAAGTGAAGATCATGTTGCCAGAGAATAGAGATCAAAGTGTATGAATTTATCATTGAAACTGAAAAATAACTTGGAAAAGTTATTTGGGCATGTGAGTATTTGTAAATTAATGTTCTGTGGAAATGATTGAAAATTCAAGTAAGTTGAAAACTGATTATTACAAACATATCAGCCATTGAATATTATTTAAAATAAATACCAATGATTGTAAATACTGTCTTGTAACTTGTGAAAAATTTGTGGCAACATTTGTTCTTCTTTTTGGGATGGGTTTTGTAACTAATCCAGGCTAGTAAACACTTAGATTGGCTGTCTTAACATAGTCTTCCACTTTACTTTGTTCTGAGAATTAAAGTGAAACTAAAACTTCAAGTTTTACAAACAGATTACCTCGAACAGAGAATGTCTGGGGCAATAAGTAGAATATTAAAGATGGTGGAGGTCTGATATGAAGTCACACATCAACATGAAGTGGAATTATACCATCTCTCCTTCAACATTGCTAAGCAAAGTCCAGAAACACTCTGCCAAATAGCGCTATAGGTCACCTTCAGCACATGGTGTGCAACGATATAAGAAATTGGTTCAACGTCAACAGTACGTCAGAAGGGCAACTAGAGATGTGCTAACATTGTAAAGGGGACACAATCTTTCAATAATAAAAATATCCCTTAACGTCTTGTACTCACCTGGAAATTACAAGAAGTACCAATATACCTACAGGTAGGTTTTGATGCACAGTATCTCAACCTTGCACAATGAAAAATAGCTTGGGCCCTGTTTTGGAGATTGTTGGTAAGCCAAATCTCTCAGCCTGTAGAAGTGCAGGACTCCTAACACTTAGTCACCATACAAGCCATTTTTGCACAGTAAATGATACAGTGGCACAACTAGGATAGAAGTTATGGATTTTTGAGTTTATTCATGCACCAGCCCTTTTCTAAAATTGCTATATTATTACTTAACATGAAAAAAGGAATATAAAAGGCTGTGAACTGTCACTGAATTTAGTCAATATACATACACAGCAAATATTCAGAGATTAGATTTACTTTTAGGGTAAAAATTGGAAGTATGCATTTAACAAATTAGTGGCATACTGATGACGAAGTTGTGGTACACTGCAGAACCTGAGTAAGTTTTACAAATGATAATACTTCAAGGGAAACCTCAACATTTAGAATATAGATTTGAGTATGAATATTAAAGCACCAAAACAATAGTAATTAAAAGGGATATATTAGCAGAAAGCAGTAATGATTGAAGTAGATTGTGACCCACTGGAACAAGACATTTGTCTATTTTGGACAAATTATAACAGAAGATGGTAGATGTCATGCAGAAGTTAGGAGAAGGATAGAAGTAACCAGAAGAGATTTCATGAAATGAATAATATTAACAACAGGAAAACTCAGGCTTATAATAAAGAAAAGAAACCTGGGATAATGCTTCATTCTATCCACATTTCCATAAGGCTCAGAAACCTGGACAATAAATATCCGTGGAAGGCAAGTTCACCCTTCAAATGTAGATGCTAAAATAAATGTTAAAACTTACACAAACACACCATAAGACAAAAGAAAAAGTACTTGAAATTGCAAGACCAACCTCTAAAATGACATCCAGAAAATGAAATATATGTATTTTGACCATAAGATTAAAGCTGAAAAGCTATTGGGCTCTCTGGTAGATTGAGGACAGCCTGAAGAGGGATTGACTTAGACTTAGTTAGATTTGGCTGTCACAGACTGGTTGTAGATGAGCATGAGAGGATAATATAAACATGTTAAGTGGCACACCATGATAGCAGATCTCCTGACAACAAATCAGTGGCAGAAACAAGTTTATTCACAGTTGAAAGCAAATTAAAAGCTAATCTAATTTTTTTTATCTTTGGTAGATTTTGATGAAGTGACACAAATAGGCCATAAATGTTGTTGTCATAGAGTCAAAAAAATGTTTTTCACCATTTCTGTCAAATCGCTGGGGAGATTTGGCCATGGACTTCCATTGGATTGGTCTGCCTTATAGAAATGTACAGCAATTATGTGATGTTGCCTTCTGCAGGATGGCTGACCAGAAAACCCTCTTGCTTTTACTGTCTGCAATCAAATACATTAAAACATAGAAGATAGGATCAGGAGTAAGTCATTCAAGCTTTTGAGTCTGCTCCCCCCACTCAATATGATCATGGCTGATCAATGACCTCAATAATGTAGTCCTGCCCTCGGTCTTCCTCCTCCTCCTCCACCCCCGCCACACACCTTGATGATCCCTTTAGCAACAAGAGCAATATCTACTTCCATGTAAATACATAACGTTTTAACCTCCATCATTTTCTATTGTAATGAATTCCACAGGCTCACCATTCTCTGGTGAAGAAGTTTCTCCTCATCTCAATTCTAAAAGATTTATTCATTATCATTACACTATGAAGCCTGGTTCTAGACTCCCCCACCATTGGGAACATCCTTTCTGCATCTAACCTGTCTCCTCATACATCAGTCCTGCCATCTCAAGAATCAATTTGATAAGCCTTCACTGCTCCACTATATCCAGCACATCCTTCCTGAGATAAAGAAGACCAAAACTGCACAAAATACTCAAGTGTGGACTCACCAATGCCCTGTACAATTGCAGAAACATATCCTTGTTCTTGAACTCACATCCTCTTGTTATGAAGGCCAACATGCAGTTTGCTTTCTTTACTGGCTTCTGCACCTGCACATTTACTTTCAATGACCAATGCACGAGGACAGCCAGGTCTCATTGAACATTCTCTCTCTCAAATTTTTACCACTCAAAAAATAATCTGCCTTCCGATTTTTGCTGCCAAAGTGGATAACCTCACATTTATTCATATTATATTGAATCTGCCATGCATTTGCCCACTACTGAGCCAGTCCAAATCACACTAACATTTCTGCATTCCCCTTGTAGCTTACCCTTTTCACCCAACTTCGTGTTAATTACAAATTTTGAGATATATTTAGTTACCTCTTTTAAATCATTAAATATTATGAATAGCTGGGGTCCTAAGTATCAATCCCTGTATATCCCACAATTAACTGCCTGCAAGTCAGAAAAAGAGCCATTTTCTGTTTGCTAACAAAATTTCTATCCATATCAATACACTACCTCAATCCCATGCAATTTAATTTTACACATTAATCTTTTATTTGGGACTTTGTTAAATGCCTTCTGATAGTCCAAGTAAACAATATCCATTGGCTCCCCCAATCAACTCATTACATCCTTGAAGAACTCCAGTGTGTTTTCAAGCTTGATCTCCCTTTTCCATATCCACTGACTATGTCTGATTCTACCACTGTTTTCAAAGTGTTCTGATACAAAATTCATGATGATGGCATCTTGCATCTTCCACACTATCTGTGTGGAAATCACTTTTATTCCCACCTCCATCCACCTATTGCACTCTTAGCTACCTCCTCTGCACCACCACCCCCACCCACCTCCCATTTATCTCTCCATTCCAGAGGGTCCCAGCCTCATTCCTGATGAAAGGCTTCTGCCCGAAACATCGATTTTCCTGCTCCTTGGATGCTGCCTATGCTTTTCCAGCATCACTCTAATCTTGACTCCATATATGTCACGTCCGTAGCTCTGCCCTCATTAATTCTCTTTGTTACTTCTTCACAAAACTCAATCAAGTTTGTGAGATATGATTTCCCACACACAAAGCCATGTTGACTATCCCTAATTAGTCCTTGCCTTTCCAAGTACATGTACATCCTGTCCCTCAGAATTCCCTCCAACAACTTGCCCACCACCGACATCAGGCTCACTGGATATTCCCTGGCTTGCCCTTACCACCCTTCTTAAACAGTGGCACCATGTTAACTCTGTTTGCCAAAGCTATCACATGATCCCATTTTGCCATCCTGATTTCCCTCTTAAATATACTCCTATTGCCTTAACACTCTTCTAAGGATTCACTCCATCTATCCTGTTTATACTTGACTTATGCTTCCTTCTTTTTCTTAACCAAACTCTCAATTTCTCTATTCATCTGGCATTCCCTACACCTAACAACCTTTCCTTTCACGCTAACAGGAATATACTTTCTCTGGACTCTTGTTATCTCATTTCTGAAGATTTCCCATTTTTCAGCTGTTCCTTTACTTGCAAACATCTGACCCCCAATCAGCTTTTGAAATTTCTTGCTTGATAACTTCAAAATTAGCCTTCCTCCAATTTTAGAACTTCAACTTTTAGATCTGGTCTATCCTTTTCCATCACAATTTTAAAACTAATAGAATTATGGTCGCTGGCCCCATAGTGTTCCCCCACTTACTGCCCTGCCTTATTTCCCAAGAGTAGGTCAGGTTTTGCACCTTCTCTAGTAGACACATCCACATATTGAATCAGAAAATTGTCTTGTACACACTTAACAAATTCCTCTCCATCTGAACCCTTAAAACTATGGCAGTCCCAGTCAATGTTTGGAAAGTCAAAATCCCCTACCATAATCACCCTATTATTCTTACAGATAACTGAGATCTCCTTACAAATCTGTTTCTCAATTTCCCTCTGACTATTAGGGGGTCTATAATACGATCCCAATAAGGTGATCATCCCTTTCTTATTTCACAGTTCAACTCTAATAACTTCCCTGGATATATTTCCAGGAATATCCTCCCTCAGCACGCTGTAATGCTATTCCTTATCAAAAACACCACTCCCCCTCCATTCTTGCCTCCCTTTCTGTCCTTCCTATAGCATTTGTACCCTGGAACATTAAGCTGTGAGTCCTGTCCATTCCTGAGCCATGTTTCTGTATTTGCTATGATATCCCAGTCCCAAGTTCCTAACCATGCCCTGATTTCATCTGCGTTCCCTTTAAATGATGCAGTTTAACTTATTAGTCCTACCTTGTCCCTGACTGTTTGACTCACTTCTGTTCTCAACTGTACCAGTCTCACATTGATGTCTTTCCTCACTATCTCCCTGGGTCCCATTCCCATCCCCCCCCCCCACCTTAATAGTGTAAATCTCCCGAGCAGCTCTAGCAAATCTCCCTACCAGTATATTAGTTGTTGTGGTTCTGCTCACCGAGCTGGAAGTTTTTGCTGCAAACGTTTCGTTCCCTGGCTAGGGAACATCATCAGTGCTGTTGGAGCCTCGTGTGAAGCGCTGCTTTGATGTTTCTTCCGGTATTTATATTGGTTTGTTCTTGCCGCTTCCGGGTGTCAGTTTCAGCTGCAGTGATTTGTATATGGTGTCCAGGTCAATGTGTCTGTTGATGGAGTTTGGGGATGAATGCCATGCTTCTAGGAATTCTCTGAGAACAGCCAGAGAATTCCTAGAAGCATGGCATTCATCCCCAAACTCCATCAACAGACACATTGACCTGGACACCATATACAAATCACTGCAGCTGAAACTGACACCCGGAAGCGGCAAGAACAAACCAATATAAATACCGGAAGAAACATCAAAGCAGCGCTTCACACGAGGCTCCAACAGCACTGATGATGTTCCCTAGCCAGGGAACGAAACGTTTGCAGCAAAAACTTCCAGCTCAGCGAGCAGAACCACAACAACGGATACCCGAGCTACAAATCTTCAATCAGATTTTAAACAGTATATTAGTCCCCTTCCAATTCAGGTCCAATCCATCCTTCTTGTACAGTTCACTTCTACCCCTGAAGAGATTCCAATGATTCAAAAATGTAAATCTTTCTCCCATACACCAGCTCCTTAGCAGATGCATTCATCTGCTCCATCGTCCTACTCCTGTCCTCACTAGCTTGTCGCAACGGCAGTAATCCAGATATTACTACTCTCGAGGATTTTTTTTTAAAATGCCTGCCTAACTCTTTATATTCTCCATTCAGAATCTCATCCTTTTCCCTTCCTTTGTCATTGGTTCCAATGTGTACAATGACTCCTGATGGTCCCTCTCCCCCTTGAGAACATTTTGCACCTTCTCTGAGACATCATTGATCTTGGCACCAGGGAGGCAGCACACCATTCTGATTTTTCGTTGCTAGCCACAGAAACATCTGTGCCTCGGACTAGAGAGTCCCCTAACACAATTGATCTCTTGGAACCTGATGTTCCCCTCATTGCATTAGAGCTAGTCTTGATACCAGACACTTGGCTGTTCATGCTATATTCCTCTGAGAATCCATCATGCCTACATTTTCCAAAACGGTATTTTTGTTTGAAATGGGGATAGCCACAGAAGACTCCTGCACTACCTGCCTACCTCTCCAACCTTTCCTGGAGTTAACCTATCTATGTGATTGTACCTGCAACTTTTCTCCCTTCCTATAACTGCCATCCATCACACCCTTTGCGCTTATAAATTCCTCATTGCCTTTATCTGTCTCTCCAACCGATTCATTCAATCTGATAGAATTCGCAACCAACGGCATTTATTGCAGATATAATCCTCAGTAACACAAAAGCTCTCCCTGAACTCCCACATCCGACAGGAAGATCATATCACTCTACTAAAGGCCATTTTTGCTTCTTTCAATCTACAGACTGAGAAAATAGTACTGTCTTATTCCTCTACAAAACACGACTCCAGGCTAAATTAGTACTTACGGTTTATATTTTTAAGTTTAATCAAGAGACACATCTCAATAAAACTTATAATCAAGGAAGAACCCACTCTATTCACTACTGCAGACTTACTCTAAGGCCACACCTAAAAATATTCACTTATCTGTTTCTATACTGTGGCGTCTCTCAACAATCCTCCAAGATTAGTTGTGAATTTCATTGTTGTTTGGCTTTTTTTGCTCCAAAAATTCCAAAACAATGCAACTGCACATAAAACAGTAATTGCTGCTTCTGTAATTTGAGGAAATCACTTTCAACACATAAACTACCTCAAAAAAGGAGCAGCCTGTTACAGCCAGATATTTTTCCTTGTCCTCTATCTTGGATTACCCAGAATCCTTTTTCCCTATTATATTATTTGCCATGCTTTATTAGTACTTAGTTCTCTAATTCACCAACAATTTATACTATGTATAAAATGAGGAACATCAAAAGGCCAAAAATGTACAGTTAATAGTGTAGGAATAGTGCTGACCACCGATCTTCAG